>NC_045144.1:21884270-22247421 GCF_008831285.2 Nymphaea colorata | reverse complement strand
ACAATCCTATGGTTGAATGCTTGTTGGTTAGCACCCCTCCTGTCCTTAAGGTGTTGATTGAGTGTGGGGAGTTACACAAAGCAGCAAAATTTCAAATTGGGTCTTGAGAAAATCTTAAGAGAAAGGGACCTGCCCACCGGTACGATGTCCAACCATTCTTGTCGTCTTAGCAGGGGTAATTGGATCAGAGGCTAAGTATTTCCCGGATCATGTGCAAGTCATTTGCACAATCTGTTAAGTTTGTGCGTAGAGAATTGAAATTGAAATTGAAATTGAAATTTCATTTTGAACTTGGTTTTGAACAAGTGATTTCTAAACTTGTTTTTAAGTAAATTGGAACAGAATTTGGACAATTTTTTCGAAAAATTTACTTATTTTGGTAAACTATTTGAAATTCAACTAGTTTATTTGGGAAATTGGGTAAATTGTAACAAAATTGAAAAGTTGAACAATGTTCAAATTGGAGACCATTTTTTTTATTACAAAAATGTGTCATCAGACGGCAATGGTATTGAAAATTGACTTGGAATGTGGTTTTGACCCAAGAGTTTAGACCTTTTCTTCATAATTTGGTAATTTTGAATTAAATATTATATAATAAATTGTAAAATTATTTGAAAATTTGAGGTTTTAGAGGTGGAGATCTAGTTATTTGTTGTGAACTCAAGATCATTGCATGGTTTTGAACTGAATTAAGATCAACTTGTGATCAAGTTTTTGGGAAAATGGCTAGGTTCATGTAGCAAATGTATTGATTTCAGACAAAAGACAGCTAAGTTTTCTTAGCAAACAGATTAATTTGAAATCCTTTTCTGCCAAATCACATGATTTGGTATCAGATATGAACATGATTTAAAGTGAATTTCTTTTTAGGGAAGAGTTAGGTACCAAATAAACTCACTCTTATGATGAAATGTAGTTTCCAAAATGTTAGACAATATATTGTTTTCAAACATATTTTGGTCAAATTATGATATGATTCTTCTGTCTTCTTTTGAAACTAGGTGAGATTTTCACATTCTTATTACAATATGATTTGGCCACTTTTTTGTATTTTGAAATATAAATACTTAATTTCTTGAGAATGTTCTTGTGTGCAATTGATTTTGGTGTGTGAATGCACGATAGAAGAAGATAAACTATATGAGACATTCATTCTTTTCTCTCATAATCTCTCAACATTCATTCAATGTAAATATTTATTTCATAATCCACACATATAAAGATTGATTTTTGGTTGGAATGTAAGACTTTCTCTAAGTGTGCTTGATATATTATTCAGCACAAGAGTTAGGGAGGCAGTCCACAAGCTTGAGACTTGAGATCAAATCATCAAAATTATGAAAATCATGTAAATGATATTGAAATCAACTTTTAAAATATATGGGAGATGTCAATAACATCAACTTTTATTTTAAAATAGCCATAAAATCAGGTTTCATACTGATTTATGTAGCTGAAAATCAGAAATATCGATTTTTAGAGAGCTTGTTCCTTAGAAAATGATGACAAATTATTGAAATTTTGCTTGCCTTTCTATAAGTTAAGCCTTTAGATCAGCACGAGGGATGTTCCTCTTGACGGCATGCTCTCATTCATGTTGGGCATTCACATTGGGCTTAGACATAAAGGTTTGGAAACTTTATTTTCTAAAAGCGAAATCAGTTTTAGATGTTGTTGCTAAAAGATTCATCCATTCTATGGATGATTTCCACACATTTGATATTCTATTTTGGTAAAAATGAAAATTAGGTTTTGAATATAATTTTGGAATACTTTGAGATATTGATTAATCCCATGCAAATCTAGAAATGTATGAATGAAACCAACAACTTTAAAATTTTTATTTTAATGTGCTGGTTTGAATGAGATTAAAACTTTCTCTAGTTCTATAGAAAATAGCAAAGTCGTAGCTGAATTAACTTTGCAGTAGCTCTAAACTATGACGTTTTAAGCTAAATTTCATGGCATTAAGGTTTGAATTTAGCAACATGCATGCACTTTTACACATGTATTGCTGGAATAGGCAAGGTTTTGAGATAAAATATTAAATAATCTTGTAGTTTTGAACTACGAAGACCAAAATGAAGATTTACTTTCTTTAAACCAGTTTGAAAACAAGTTCTGACCTTATTTTAAAGAGAAAAAATGAGATTCAATAAGATGTTATATATATATATATATATATATATATATATATATTCACAAAACGCACATGTTTTGCCTCTTATAATGAAAAATAAGAAAGAGAACCTCTTAGCACACAAACCATGATGATCCACCACCACCCTTAATCAATTAGATAATGAATGCACGACTCAAAATAGAGGAAATTAAGAGAATGCTCAAGCAAGTTTCTCTAAGTTTTTTTCCATGTGAGGGTGGATCACATTCATGATATTGCATCCATCCTTAATAGAAGATTAGATTATATATTGCAGAAAATATAAATCACACTCTCACTGTAGAATCCTCTCATGGTGAGGAGTTGAAAATGGGTTTAGGCAAGCTATTTTTGAAAGGAGCGGGGCCTTGGGGCCCTTTTAGAAGATAGATCCATGGGTTCTTTTTTTTATAAAACCTGATTGATACATGAAAAATGCATTAAAATGTACATTGGAACGTAGCACACCTTAACAGTACATTATTCCCAGCCATGAATAAGAACTTAAAATGAAACCCTCCCATAAATATTGAACTTGAAAAGAAATAGAAATAAGCAAACATGGATGAAGAACAAGCTAGAATCACCCCTACCTTGTGGTTGGCTTTGGTGTTTGGAACTTCTCTTTTCTAGTTCTCTAAATCAAGCAATCCTAAGTACAAATCAAAGCTTAGATTCGAGTTTAGCAAAGTTAGAAGAAGAAGGTCTTCTTCCTTAAAAAGGGGTACAAAGATGATTTCCTTGTACTAGAAATCCTAAGCAAGAGTCCAATGAAGTACACTAAATTAGCAAGACTAGGAGCAATCAAATGGGAAAATGAGAGAGAGAGAGGTTGGATGATGGCAGCTCCTCCTCTCATTGGCTCCTTCTTCTTCTTCCTCCTCTTGGCTGCGACGAAGGGGGAAGGGAAGGAGAGAGCACTAGTATTATAAAAAGAAAATCACCTCCCCCCCCCCCGGGACCTCAAGGGGGTTAAAAAGGATTTTTCTTCTTCTTTTTCATTTTGACTTTGATTTGCCTACAATGGAGGAGCAAGGATGGGTTACACCCCCTCTTTTCTTTTTTTTTTGCTTTTTTCAAAAGTTTTTGAAAAGAAAATCCCCCTCCTTGGGAGACATTCTTTTGGTGTGACATCTTTGGGCTGGTCCACCCTTGTGAGGTGGCATGGACCAACCAATGGTTGGTCGCCTAGGTGGAAAGATTGTCATCACTACTTGGGTGATTGTGGCTGCCACATCTCCCATGTTAATTCCCAAGAAATTTTAGTACTTTTTTTTATTTCGATAATGGTCTCACCTAGTCCACATGCATGAGCTAGGTAGGTTTGGTTTAGGTCAAGTCTAACATGACTTTCACCAAACAAAATTGTGATTTTAATTTAAAACTTTGGGTTTAAACGTAGTTTCAAATTATAATTAAAACTTTGACGAGAAAAGCTTTCACTTTGACTTTGAACACACTCTCTCTTGGGTGTGTTCCAGTTTGACTTGGGTCTGCTAGGCTTTGACCTAGAGACGTATATTTAAATTGCATTGAATTGTAGACTTCCCTTATCTACTCAACAATTCAATTCATTTTTAAATTGATTATGTCAAATTGAATTATAAAAGACATCTTTATCCAAATTTGAGTGAAAATGAGTTTACCTTGGTCAAAACCCTAATTGAGATTGTATGATTGTATAGAATCGTATGACTTACAAGTTCAAACATGTAATTGATTTGCTTAAAACCGTAAATTAGGACTTTATCATTTGAGCTTGATTCATAGAGACAATTTTGTCATAAAATTGAATTGATTGGATGGTTTGATCATGGTCAATGTCCAATTCACGCTTTGACTTCAACTAAATCCAATGCAGTTTGATGATTTTGACACTTGACAACATTCAATTATGTTTTTTGCTAATTCCAATTTGGATTGTGTTTTGACTAAGCTTAGTCAAAGGTATGTAGGGTTTAGTAAAAGGGTATTTGGTCCATGACTAGATTGATTGACAGGTTCAATAGGTTCAAGTTTGTTTTAGCCTCCTAGGGTTGGCCTCACCATTGGGTGAGACTCAGCCGTGCAGGCTATGTGGGGCCCACACATGGGTCGCAGATGACATTTTTTATATCTTGTTGGATACTATTTTGGATTTGTGATTCATATTTGAATTCATAGTATGATTTGGATTCAAAATGACAATTGCAAATGGATTTGGGTTGCAAACCTAATTTAGAGCCAATATTGTGCACTGGAATGAGATTTGGACTCGTAGTTTTGCATTAGGATTTGTGCTATGAGTTAAATTCAAGATTCAAACCTAATTGAGTTTGGGTTGAAAATTCAATTTGAAATTAAGCATTTTCACAATCATTTGTGTTCTTCATATGTTTTTGGAATTGCCTCCTGAAGTTGAACAAAAAATTTCAGGTGTTAACACTTTCCTACGTCAATGGTACAAATTTCTCTATTGATGGTGTACTATTAGATTTCCCTGTTATAGCATTTTCTTAACTCGTTTTCACAGTATTTGCAAAAACTGTTTTTGGAAGTTTTGGTAAAATCAAAAACCTCAATTTAAGGTTGGGAATTGCCTTCAGTTGTGCAAATTATTCAATGTTGTAAGATAAATACTGCAATATATGTGTTTTACGTAACTTCTTTACTTATCGTAATTTTCCACCTGGTTATGATGATGATAGTGTTTCTTTATTTTATGAATAAGAGACCATTTTTGTCGATTATTTTCCAGATAACACGACATGGGTCTGTGTGATTTTATCATCTTCTATAAAAATTTGTGAAGAGCCAAGCGTGAATAGTTTGTGGGATAGAAGAGTCGTAAACTTTTGCGGACATAGTTGCTTTACCTACAAGGCTACAAAATGATACCTACACTTGTACAATCTACCATTCATAATATCATTATGATTTAAAGTAAAACATGGTTAAGATCAAACTGTCAATGAAAAGGAACCTTCACTTCTATTTCATGAAACTTTTGGTGCAAGTTGATCTATTGGCTTCCAGTGAATCTAAAGCTCATCTAAGGAAGAAATGTCTTAATCAATAAACAAAAATATTATTCTTTGAGGTGCTAGGACATGCTTAGGACAAAAAGTTCTCAAGTGCCACTCACCTTGTGTATATATTATGTACATGTGTTTGTGCTTACCTTTTGGTACACATGCCATGGAAAGTCTCAACTCATACTTGTGATGTCGTCATAGCAAATAGGCATAGTTCTTCTTGGTGTATAATATGTAGTTCCCTTCATAAGCAGTTTCTTATGGTTTTAGATTATTGGTTGAAAGCCTGTTAAGCTCTCCAGCTTCTTCCAGTTTACTAGATTCAGTATATGGGAGCATAATAAATTTTGCCAAAAGGGCTTAATTATGTAAGTTGTATGAACTTATGAATATAATCTAATACCAGCAGATAATATTTTTTTTGTCATTTTTTGATATGCCATGTTGTCTTTGCTGAGTTGTCATCTCATTACATGCCTAACATTTCAAACTTGGTGCTTCAGTTTTCTTCAGTGAGGTCTCAAACCATACCTCAGTCCTAGGTGTGCATCAATTTATTATGATAAGACACAAACACACTTTTAACAACAAGCTATATACGATGGAGCTGATATCCTTGATTGCCCAGTTCAAATGACAAAAGATGGATTTCCGTTATGGTTAAGCACTATGGATCTTTTGGCTAGCACAGGAGCTTCTACATCAAATTTTGTTTCTCTTTTGAAAACCATTCTAGGGATTCAGCAACAAGAAATCTTTGCCTTCGACCTAACATGGGAGGAAATTCAAACCTTAAGACATAAGTAATAGCTTGTTGATAATGTTTAATTTCAAGAGTTATTACATAACTACAAGAAATGTTAATAGTAAGCAATCACCATTGAACCACTTTCTTTCCATTGCATATGGGACTGGACAAACACACACACACACACACAAAGGCTTGCACACACCAAATAGGAAGCTTTCAAATTCAAACAATTTTTTCTAACAAAAATGAACGAAGGTTAAGGATAAAGATAATAGAGGGAACATACCATCCTAATTCTATACACTATGTAGTAATATTGGCATCTTTCTTATATTGGCTCTGCTACTATATACACATCATTACAGAAGAATGTATGGATATAGTTGTCGACTAGATAAATATTTGAAATGAAAAATGATAGAAAGAGACACTTTGAGGATCAACCCATGTCATAGAGCATAACATGACTTTAACTAAACAATGGCATTGACTTGAACCAAAGATTTCAAAGGAGAAAAGAAAAGATTATATGGTAACATTATAAGTGAAAGATAAAAACTAGATAACATTATATACATAGAGATCTAAGGAGAGAGTTTTTTTTTTTTAGTATAGCCAAGAATAGTTGTTACCTTTTGTAAGGGCTGAATTTTTTCTTTTTCATCCTGCAGCGAAACACATGCATACAAAAAAAAAATGAGAAACAAGTTTTAAGGAACAAAAATGGTTAGCTAGAGAACATCATGCTTACCTCATCTCCAAGATTTTTGTCAAGATGAAGATGCAATGCCAAATTAAAATATGCCTTCTTAATCCCTTAATGTGATACAGTTTTTTCAACACCTAGAATCTATGTACATAAAATATAAACAGCATGACATTGTCATTATATTTGAGAGATGAAAAAGGAAGAATACCACATTTAACACTAAAGTAGACAAGACATTCTTATCCTAAAGAATGAACATTATTTAAATAGGGAAGGTCACACTCCTGCATTTTTCCATTTGCATCACATTGGATCCAAAAGTCAGAACTTGCAACAGTTAAGATGGTTACTTTTAGAAGAGAGATGTGAACTTCCATACCAGTCTGTTAGAGATATACCAAGAAAAAACCATCATATATCAGGAAAGTTTACCTCATACAATTCAAAGGAAAACCATGTTTACACAGAGTACCTTGTTGGTGTCCATACCTTGTTTACACAGAACAGTTCTGTGGGCATTAAAAAAAATTGCAAGCTGAAGCATTATGAAGTACTGATATATATATATATATATATATATATGGTATGTGACATACCTCAAGTCTTGAAAACTTCTCTGGTCAGGAAAGAACTGAGGGTTGTGGTGTATGTTTCTAAATAAGGACGGTAGCTTCTAGCCTTTGGGTATGAGGTATCCTATTGATGCATAATAAACAAGTTGAGCATTTTCCTTGGTGTTTTTATTATGATTTCAATCATTTTTTAAAAATATGTACAGTGATCAGACCTTTGCACTTCACATCTACTACTGCTTCCTTGTAGTGTCTCCATAAACACCAGTAGTCATCCATTTTTTTCAAAATCATGCCAATTTATCATTGTGCCATGACCTTTATACTTATATTACAGCCACAAAAAGGAAAAAACCAAGATAATAAAACTTTTAACAACTACCAGCTTTTGCCTTAAATAGAAAAAAATGAAATAAAAACATGCTCTATAAGACCTAGTGGCTGATGGCAGTCAATTACTCCTTTTATGGTTTTAAAGAGGCATTCCTAATCAGCCTCATGGGTAATTCTGAGTGCTAGTGGCCCATGAAGCCTTATATGGATCCTTAGACTACAGACACTAATAAAAAGAAACTGAATGACATAATCAACAAGAGTAGATAACCTTAGGAATCGTTGGACGAACACAAAAAAGGTAAATTGCACTCACCTTCAACACTTATGAGATGGATGCGAAATAGCTTATCCTTCAACTTGCCATCAACAAAAACTAGTTGTGCCAACACAATAATTATTATTATTGACGTTCATATATAGTAGGAAAGACTGTGAAAAACATCAAAATTACTCAATCCATATAAAAAAAAACCATAAATTTGATTTAACAAATAGAGATTAAAACTAGTGCAGGAATGAAAAAGGAAAAAGAGAAGGGCATTACTAGGATGATTGATGCAAAATGTTAGTGTTTTTTTACTGCTGGCTGACCAGCGGGATCCTCCCACTTTCCTTGTGCTTTGGATCTTCACGTTCTACTTACCCATCTCTTTCCATTGATTTCCTTTCTTATAGAATCGACAAAGTTTCACCTTCTGGAAAGAACAACCACATGTGATCGATTCTTATAGTGGATTCAATTTCATCAAACCAAATGTCTGCTTGTAAGAGAAAAAAACAATGCTTCCATAGTAATACCACTTCTACTATCCTTTTCAAGGGGTGAATTGAACAGCACTAACATGCAGGCCTAAAAAAGTGCCCCCAAACAGACGAACATGAGCATTTGCAGAAAATCATCATATAAACTCTTCAAACACCCATCAACAAACTTAATCTCCCTGACGAAAACACATTGATCTCTCTACAAATGAAAAAAATGCACAAAGGCAAAAGTCCTAACCTCATGAAACCAAATTCTCAATCCAATGACACATGCTCATGATCTATGCACGTCATGATATAGAGAGAGATCTTGAAGCATACATGCTCCTGCATGAAGAAGGGAGAGAGAAGTGATGAGGAAAGAGCTCACCTTGGAAGGGAATGTCAAGCACCTTGCCCCAGATTGGGAACCACAACTTTTGCCTCAGTTGAATTAGGTTGGGATGGGGATTTATTTGATGGTAGTGATGGAATCGTATTTCGGGAGCTTGGAAAACACATCCCCTGCAATGTGGTCCAAGCAACCCGAGAACTAACCCCAACCTAGGTTTGTTCCTCTAATTTGCCTGATTCTAGATCAAAGTTATATAGGTTGTCCTTATATGTAACAAGTAAAAGAGCCGCACAAACAAACTCACTCTAGTCACTTCTGACATTTTTGGAATGGACCAACTCCATGAAGTTAACCAGTTTTCAAAAAAAAGAAAAAAAAAAGAAAATTAAAGAGGCATCTATGAAAATGACGCTCCATTTTGGACATGCTCCCCTATCCCCTCATTTGGAATGAATGAGACCAAATAAAAATCTTGAAAAATTAAGAGCAGCCCAGCTGGGCATGCCCTTCAAATCAAATTTCCAAGAAGCCTATTCTCTTAGAACAGAAAATTGCTAAGTTCCAAGGTTTGAAAAATTCAAGTTAATCAAGATGAGACATACATGAATGGCGTGCTTTCCTCTTCATTCGATTTCTTCTTTGGAAAAACAAACAGACCTTACTAGAATCAGCTCAATTCTAGCTGACACCCTTCCTCGAAAACATGGAAAGGAGACCAGCATGCTTCCTTTCCTAGTTTTGGGACAAGTTTAACAAAAGAAAGAAATTGATTGGTAGGGAAGTTGGTGCACATTGCATGCATGGTGACTTCTTTCCCATGCAAAAATCAAGTGGGATTCTTCCCCTTGATCTCATCTGGTTCCAATAAAATTGACCAAATTCCAACACTAATGACTTGGTGCCTATAAATTGGACCTAGGCCTGGGTGCTGGGTTGGGCCACCGCCGAGTACCTGGTACCCGGCCCGGTTTGGGCCCGAGTCCCGGTACTTGTTTTATCTTATCAGGTTTTAATTAATTGTGCCCGGCCCAGCCCGACATCATAACAGGCTGGGTCCGCGTTCAGCTATTGGGCCCATTGGGGCCCGTTAGGCACGTTAGGTGGTTCTCTTCATACATAAAACTTTTTACCAAACGGAATTTAGCTTTTCGATAGGAGAAATGTGTGTGTTGAGTAGGCCTTGACGCCACCACCGTTGCCTCACCGCTCGTCTGCCACCTTTGCCATCGACTTCCAGTCCACCACCAAGGCACCTCATGGCAGACTATTGGACTAACAAGCATTGGGGGGCACTCTTCATCACAGCAGGTAAGATCAGCCCCAAATACCATCCAGCGGTTCTCCTTTCCTTTTGCCCAATCCATTCCCATCATAAGTCAAATGAGAGAGAGGGATTCCTAATTCATATCTGAAGATTTCTAGGGCAAAAGGGACACTGCCAAATCGCAGTAGGTTTGGCGGAGAGAAGCCAATGGATGGCAGCAGCCTCCATCATCAGACGGAGAGGCACATGAGACCCATGGACCAGAAACCTCCTCCTCCACCGCCAATGGAGTTCCACGCAGTTCCAGTGTCATCAGTCGCACCCTCCTCCTCCCCTTCCGTATCATCATTATCCTACCATCAGTAGCAGCAGCTTCTGCAACCTCTCCAGCGCCAATGGATTCCACCTCCTGACCACTGCAGATGCAGTTTGCGCACCCTCATCCACCTCATCCACCACCAAGGCCATCCCACTATGGTATTACCCGGGCCGGCCCGGCAGTTAACAAAACGGGCCAGGTTGGGCCTCAGATGAGGTTAACCAGGCCCGGTACCCTGATCTTAATAATCGGGCCGGGTAGCGGGCAGACCCGATTCAAATACGGGCCATTAATGACATTGACTAAATGGGTCGGTCTGGCCCGGCCCGGCCCGATGCCCAGGCCTAATTGGACCCCATGCATACTAGGAGGGGATTCCTCTCCAGCCAGCTGAAACTGCCCCAAAGATCTCTCTCCTGCTAGCTGAAGCAGCTCCAAAGTAACAACTACTGTAGCTCTGAGTGAGGTGGATTCCAACCAAAGCCTCACCCTAGGCTCCATCAAAGTAGGCATCTAGTTCAAATATCCCACTTTGACACCTCAAACCTCACAGCCTTCAAACCGAGTCCAGATGAAGCATCTTGCTCGACTTCAAATCCTAGCATCTTGAGCTTGGATTCCGGCGGGAGTTTGCTCAGTCCAGATGTCATTCCATCAAGCTCCAGCCAAGGTGACCCGGTCCAACTTTCAGGTCTAACACCCTGAACCGAGCACCATCAGCCTAGGCGTTCTCTGACCTTCACGTCGAGCCCAGCCTGACGTACCCTGTTCTGCCTGTTCCAGGCATCCTCCTTCCCTGCTTTAAATGTCTCCAGCTCCAGCAACTTAGTGCCGCAATAGAGGGCTGCAGCTAAGTGCTCCTATCTCCCTCTTGAGGCATATTGGCTCCACCAAACCCAGTGTCTCTAGGGTCCACCTTGCACTCGCCTCAACCTTTCCATTCACTCAGGTCATCCTCCTCATCTTGCATTTTATTTCAATGGGTTAATGGATTAAAGTGCATGGCTATTGCTAAAAAAAAAAAAATAAAGGAATCAGTCCTGTCGAGCAGCTATTAAGAGGCAGGCTGCAAGCGTGGCCAGACAGCCTTCTCCATGGCCTGATTAGCAGCAACCATGGTGAGGCTATCACCACCTCCTATTGAGCCAAAATCAAGGGTTCAAACACCCCTGATCTTACTAATGTGTAATTTAATGGGCATATCACTGCCATTTTTCAGTAACAAGCAAGGCTGATCTATAGTTTACAAAGAAAAAAATTGGTGTCATGATGCCATAAATCAATCCGTAACCAGCCTATTGGCCCTGGTTTATGAGAGTCCTTTACCCAAATCCGTGGTTCACAGTGAACTAATTTCGGTTAGCCATGAACATGGTGATTTGACTAAACCAACTTCAAATTCGAGTAGGAATGGCCACACGTCCATTTGGCCATTCTTACAGCATGTGTTACGGTGGTCTTGCTTGACTCATGCTCCTCAAAATGGACAGCATTGAGTCAAGACAGGTGAGATTCCACTCAAATTGACAGTCACATTACTGTCCTAGAAACAGAATCCTTGGTGTACTTTCCCCTAATTCTAGTTCCTAAGATGCTATATCATCACAATCAAATACATTGATTTCAAACACATAACAGTCTTGCTAAAAAAGAAAGAGTGCTCTATACAAGTTCATCGCATGAATTATGGATGAAAATGGCCAATGCATGCAGGGTGGGTTTTCTTGCTTTAGTTTGAAAGCAGGAATAAGGTCAAGCTGGGTTGCCACGTAAAATATATACATTAAAATTATTTGTGCTTGCATTCTCATGATTTTCACAATCATTCTAAACCTAAGCTCTGTTTTGAAAACCAGAAAATGGCATTTTCAAAATCAACCTATCCCATAAACAAAAATCTGATTTTAAAACAGTCTCATCCATGTGTAATCATGATGACGAGACCACCATAGCTTGGAATAGAATTTGGATCATTCATCTATGTGATGGATGGTTTTTAGCGATGTATGTGAAAAGAGAAAGATGAGTGAAGTACAAATGAATGGGCAATGAATCAGACTCCATAGTCTTATCAAATCAATTCCACCATGAATCAGATCTACTTAAGCTATGAGCACAGTCCATCTTGTAAATGGAAAGGGCAATAAAATTGGGTTTATTTCAATATACAAATTTCTGAAATTTTCAGACGTTTCTATGGGCTGAAAACCCAGCAATTAACAAAAATGCTTTATCTAGTTATGTTCTAAAAGATATCTTTTGATCCAAGTACAAGGCTTTTGGTCAAGTTGACAGCAACATAAGAAATCCAATTTTTACAAAGGCCATTTGGAAATAGGTATTTTCAAGGTAGTTCCAAAATCAAAATTTATCAACTCTACAGAAGCCATGCACTCCAATTGAAACCAATCTTTCAAAATGTTTTGTCCCAAAAAACCTAGTAGAATCCAAAAATGTGATTTTCCCACCCAGCAGTTTATTCCCTAAAAATTGGGTTTCAAAACCAGATGAACCCAGTTTTTCTTACGTTCTAACCAAAATGAGTTGAAATCAACTTGTCAAAATGAATCTTGGAATTCCATCAATTTTCAAATCCAAAATTTCAAAACCTAACTAAGCTCATGGACCTTACTCATAAATTTCCTACTTCCAAGGTGAACCAATGTCTATGTGAGATCTAATTAAATTGTGCATGGAGAGGAATAGAATAAAGTATGAATGAACATACAGTTTATCTTATGGAGGCATGCATGCACTCACTTCAAGAATGCATTCACTCTCCTAGCCCAAGATTTTAGTGAGTCAAATCAGAATCGCTACCATAACTAAGTCATATTTTGACAAAAACTTGGGCACCTCCTTATTTTGACGCAAAAAACACAAAATTTCCAAAATGGCTGCAAACTATAATTTTCAATATCGTTTTCAAATGTATTCTATGATCAGGCTTTCCTCAAAACCAAACTCAAATCAATTTTCAGTCCTTAGTCTACTCAAAATCAAGCAGATTTTCATGACCATTATCAAAATTTCAATTTTCCAAAATCAAGAAAATTCCCTACATCGGAATAGGAGTGGGCACCAGGAAGGGTCGCCGGCAGGGGCCTGGGTCTAGGGCCAAAAAACCCAGCCCAGGCCCCAAACACCCGGCCCGGCCCAATGGGGCTCGACTGAGCCCATTAATATTTAAAAATAGCATTTTATTATTAAAGATTTTTTTATTATAACTGTGCCTGGGCCCAATGTTTCGGATATAAGGCCAACCCGGCCTGATGCCCACCCCTACATCTAAACTTGGACTCCTAATTTCCAATTTTCAAACCTCATTCTAGGATCAAAACCAACCAAATAAAATCAAGTTTCTCAAAACTCACAAAACACCAATATTTTTCAAACTAGGTTCAAGTCTCAAAAACTCAAATCCAAAGATATTTCAAAAAATTCTGAATTAATCAAGTTCCAATCATTCCAAGCCCAAAATCTTGACCTCCAAGATCTAATTACCTAGTCCAACTTTTCATCACCCAATTTCTATATTTTGGTTTCAAAACCAAATTCTGGTTCCAAGGCCCTCAAGAATTTTTTTTAATCAAGTTTGAAAACTCAGACTGTCTTCAAAATTTTACAGTCTAGCCAACTTCCAAGGTCCAATTCTCAATCCTAGTTTCAAAAACAACTAAATAAACTTCAATTATCCAAATCCCCAACTTATTAAAATTCCAAACTCCCAATTTTTGAATTCAAAATTCCAATTTTAGGATCAAATCAAATCATTACTTTTCAACTGCCAAAATCTAAGATTAATTTGTTAATCCCAAACCAAAGTGATCTTCAAAATTGCTGAAGTATAAAAATATTTTTTTAAATCTTCATATAAAACAAATTTTAGAAATCCAAAATCTAATCCCTGCACTTGCATGTAGGAAACATGACTTGTCAAGCTTGAGGAAATTTAGACTTTGGATCGCTTACTCCTATCAATGGTGGCAGCAATTGTTGATCACCATACCAATGGGCTAGCCTCTTTCTCCTAAAATCTTCATTATTCGCATCCCCAAAATTTTTGGTATTTGGTTTTGGAGTGCTCCAGAAAAATGAGGTTTTGTTTTGAAATAGGAAAGAAAGAGATTTTCCCGTCAGTACGAGGATCGACCGTTGCCGGCGCCTTTACCAGAGGTAGTCAACCCAAGGGCTATGTTTATCATTGATGCATTTCGTTTTAACTTAAACATCTTTTTAATTCTATATGCGGTGTAGAAAAATATTGAAAGTTTGATGTTTCAAACTTTTGAAAAGATTCTTGAAGAATCACTTGAGAATGTGAGACATTTTGGTAAAAACTCGAATTGATAAATCTTTATAAATATCATTTGGAAATCATTTTGAAATCACTTAAGTGTTCTCTTAAGACTTCAAGTAGGTTTGAGGTTTTGCTCTAATTTGGTTACCACCTACTTAGAGTTCCATCTCATCTTGCTTAAGTTCTTTTAGAGAAGTGCTTGTGATCATAAGTGAAATTAAGTGGGTGAGAATGCATGAATGCATTGATCCTACATTAAAGGAAAAAAAATATTTCAACCTAAGAGCATTCCAACCATAACATACATATAAGATTTTTGTTTTGATAAATATCATATATAAGAAATAAAAGTTTTTGGAAATGGATTCGCGTTATAGACCATCAAACATGAATCCAATATTGGGTCATTACTTGATTTTTGGTCTTAGTGAAGTCAATAGATATAAAAAATTATGAGAGGAAAATGTTAAAAAGGAACGGAAGAGATGCAATATTCTTATAAAAGAGATAGAGAGAGAGAGAGAGACTTCAAAGATCATTAAATGGAATATTTTGAAATAGAATGAGATATATTACATATTTGTATAAGCTTTTGAAAATGAAGTCTTAACTTAAATAGAGAGGGAAAGAAAAAGAGAAATATATATACATATATATATATATATATATATATATATATATATATATATATATATATATAAGAAATTTTTAGGAGAATACATTTGTCTTGAAGAGACGAACAAAAGGCTCTAGAGAGAGAAAATAGAACACATGTGTATATGCATTTATATATATATATATGAAAATTTATAAAATGAAATATGTAAACATAAAGAGAAAATGAAAAAAAATAATCATGTGCACACATATGTATATAACATGTATATACATTGTATATCTTCATGAGATTAAAGATAAGTTAAAACATCCGACTTCAAGTTTGATGTAGGTCGGAGGAGAGCTTGAACTCATGCAAGAGTCTGAGGTAAGTCTCCAAAGCCATATTAGAAGGTTTCTTTTGAAAATGTTTTGAAAAATATGATTTACATAAACATATAATGTTATCATTTCATTGGTTTCAAGGGAATATGTTTTTTCCACCATTGGGTATGGAAGAAACTCAAACCACACGATAAGGTGTTCATTAAGGTTCCTAATGGGATGATGAAAGGGAAACTAATGCAAAATGTCATGCAAATGCATATTAAAATGTACATATTTTGTGAGGGTTTCCCCCAGGTTGGACAAGTCTCAACCTCAAAAATTAATGTAAAGATAAGAAGTCCCAAACCACATATCATTCTCGCCATACATTCACATATGAATGGAAAACCAAACAACTATATATGAATAATATATAGACAATATTCAAGGAAGGAAAAAGAGTGAAAGAGATTTAACTAAGAGGCAGAGTATGATTCAATTATGAAAAGAAATATCATCTCATCTTTTCATGCTCCCGGTGCATTTGAGTATAGCCTCTTGACTCTAAAATAGAGAGTGAAAGCTATCTCCTTTGGCCATGGCAAGAGGAAGAAGAGAGGAATGAAAATATGAAAGAAATGAGAGGGATGATGATTTAATCATAAAATGAAAGACCATCTCATCTTTTCATGCTCTCGGTGTACTTGAGCATAGCCTCTTGTCCCTAAAACAGGGATTGAGGGCGATCTCCTTTGGCCATGAAGAGAGGAAGAAGAGAGACGAAGATGAAGAAAGAAAGAGGTGAGATATTGATTACATACCTCTAGTGAGAATAGCTTAGAGAAAATGAACAATCATGCTTGAAATAATATTGAGCTCACATTGGAGGAGACAAACATGATGTCATATGGGTGATTGTTGACCGACTTACAAAGTGCACCCATTTTCTGCCAAGCAGAATCAGTCAGTCATTGGAAAGTCTCGTAGGGTTATATATTAGCGAGATAGTGAGATTGCATGGAGTGTCAACTATTATTGTGTATCGAGATCCACATTTTATCTCTGGGTTTTTCGGGCAATTGAAAAAAACATTGTTACTATGCTTAAAATGAGTACAGCGTTCCACCCCCAAATTGATGGGCAATCTGAGAGGACCATTCAGACCTTAGAGGACATGTTACGTGCATGTGTTTTAGACTGGAAAGGAGAATGAGATAAACATGTCGAATTGATAGAGTTTGCATATAATAACAGTTACCACTTTAGTATTGGGATGACACCTTTTGAGGCCTTGTATGGAAGGTCATGCAGATCGCCAATTTGTTGGATTGAATTGGGTGATGACAAGATCGAAAAACCTTTGGTACTACAACATTACACCAACCAAGTGCAGTTGATAAGAAAAAAGTTGTCGACAGCTCAGAATAGATAGAAGAGTTATGTCGGCATTCAACGCAGAAAGTTGGCTTTTGATGTTGGTGATTTTGTGTTTTTGAAAATTTCTCCTACTAAAGGTGTTTTTTGATTTGGTATTAAGGGGAAGTTGAGCCCAAGGTTCATTGGACCTTTTGAGATATTAGAGAAGGTCGGAGAGGTGGCGTATAAATTGACACTATCACCTAATTTGGGTCATGTTCAAGAGAATTTCTATGTTTCCATGTTTCGAAAGTATGTATTGGATCCTACACATGTGATTAACTTTCAAAGTATTTAAGTGCAAAATGATTTGACAATAAAAAAAATTAGAATTATGGATTAAAGAGAGCAAGTACTTCGCACTAAGAGAATTCCTCTAGTAAAAGTGGAATGACAACACCATGGGTTGAAGGCGAGTACATGGAGACTCGAGGATGATATGCAAAAGAAGTATCCACACCTGTTTTCATATTGAGGTATGATCTAAATTTTGAGGATGATATTTTATTTAAGGAGGGTAGGATGTAACGTATTTGTTGTGGGCAGGTCGGGTTGGAACGGGGTCCAGACACAAACCCAAACCCAAACCTCACCTTGTTCCACCAAATCGTGTTGTCCCTCTCCCTCTGTCCTGAGCTCTCTCTGTCTGCCCCCCCCTCTTTTTTTGCACTCTCTCCCTCTCGCACTCCTCTCTCATCCTCTCATCTCTTTGTTTGCACACTCTCTCTCTCGCACCATCCCCCTCCTTTCGCAACTCTCCCGCACGCACACACACACACACACACACACACTCTCTCTCTCTCTATCGCTAGCCATTTTAACGTGCAGCCTCCTCTCTCATCGTCTCTCTACCCACACTCTCCCTACCGCCAGTCTCCTCTCACTCACAACCCCTTCTCACTCTCACGGTCTCTCACCTTCAGCCGAGCACTCTATGCATTCCCCCTTTCACCTGTCCTTTTTTTCCCCACACTTGATTGCTGTCTCTCCCTAAACGTGCGTGTGTCTTCATCAACCAAACCAGCTCCCTCACTGCCGGATGACCTACTCTCATGGCAAACCTCTCTCTTGAACTCTCTTTCACTCATTCTCACTCTTTTTGTGATTGTTGGGTTGGAATTGTAGCTTCGAGACATGTCTTTCCCCTCATAACAGTGAATAGAAAACATTGGAGGTGAGAACATCATTTAATTTTAGCCGCTTGGGGATGAGTCGAGCACTTGAGGTGGCTGTCAGGAGCATTGCAGCAGCTAGAACTCTAAGAGTGGGGTGAGCGAGGCTTAATTGAGCCGAAATTGTCTAATATTTTCTGTTAGTGCATTTATTATTTGAGTATGCTAGATTCAATATTGGATGATTTAGATTGCACATTAGTGACTTTACTTTTCTGGGAAGGTCTAGAACTGTTATGGAGGGACGAAGATCTATGTATATAATTATCTTTCTAGCATGATGAGTTAATTTTTTAAGCAGTTTGAGAGCATGATAGATATTTTGATGATGTTGAGAAAGTTTAAAACCGCTTTAGCGAACTCATGAGATATGTTTTTATTGATGTGCATATACATCGTTTGTTGGGAAAGAGTAAGTATGTTGAGAAAAAGTCTCAACTAAGAAAACAAGTAAGAAACATATTAGTGATTGGTTGAATCGAAAGCTCGAACCTTAAATTGTTTGGTCAGAACATAAAAAAGTTGAGAAGAGACCTATTGCAGGGCTTTGTGGGCCGATACTACGTGTCGACACTATCTTGAGGTGATGACCTACGCCTTAATGATTCCATTTCATACTTGTATAGATTGTAAAGCACAACAAATAGAGGTCTTATTGCTTGATTATGTTTGTAGGTACATTGGGTATGTCAAGTACACTTTGAGTGACAAAATTTGCAGCTTGAAGTGTTTTGGGTATTTTGACAACACACGATAGGTATGGTGGCATTACAGGCAAATCCTTATTTGGGGGAACTTTAGAATGCATGTGCATGCTAGCAGTTATAACTGCTTAGGATAGATGAGGTGAAGTATTGAGCCGAGTATCTCCTCAACCCTTATCGTGCATTAGAAAGCATATTAGAATGATAATTACATAGGACAACTACGAGCCAATCATGAATCGAGACTATTCTCTTGGTCTAGCTAAGTTTTGTAAGATGTGATTGATATGAATGTTGCAATATGTTTCGTATGCATTGCCGTGGGCATGATGTAATTGAATGAATTTGAAGGGTAGTTGTACCCGTAAATTTATGATGGCTAGTTAAGAGTACTGATTATATGTATAGCCCTCGAGTGGAGGCATTGGGAAGAATGGGTGCACACGCGAAGCAAACCAACCTCATGTGCTAGCCTGTCATGTTGTGAACGTGCTATCATAATGATAAGTAAGAAAGAATAATAGATATGAGACCAGTGGGTTATGACAATGTATTTGGGAGATGACCTGCCCTCGCCACTGGCCTCACCTTTTCGGAGCGCAGGCGTGGCATAGCCTCAGGATATTGTTGTGTGATGTGCTTGGAGCGTTGGGCTCCTGCCTTCCCAACGTGGGTGTCTTAGGGAAGGCTGAACAACTCTTGTTGGAATTCACACATCCATGAACGAGTGCAGTACCGCTGTAGCATAAACGGATCCGTATCGTTTTGGCCACCACAAGGGTTGTTTTCTAACTGTAGGTCACCCGTGGTATGCACGTGTCTGTGTTTGCACCCATAGGATTTATCAATTCACTAAAGCTAATGTAAATGAAAAGAATATGAATGAAGTGTATGTGAAAGAAGCGAATATGCATGAAGTGAATGTGATTATGAAATGTGTCAATTGTGGCAATTGAGCGGTCTCTACATGTTGTAGTATATATGAGGGGCTTCCATGACAAGTCATGGGACTGCATGCTCCTATTATGACATGATAATGTTTTGTTTTCGTATTTGTTATATCTTAGATTTGAGCCCTTACCTTAGAGGGTTAGGTATTTATCTGGTTTGTTGTCATACTACGAAGACTAAATCTTTTGTTGTTACTTTTTTAGGTTTTGGTGGACCTGGGGCAACAGGTTGATCAAATGTCTCAACTCACATCCTATTGGAGAGATTTTGGGTCTATTGTCATGCCGGCATGTCATGTTTTGGTCTTCATAATGTTTTGCTTTTGTTGGACATCAATGTTGTGGTTTGGAGCATTTTTGCAATATGTATTATTGAGATATACAAAGTGAATTTTGTATGAACTGAATTTACTATATAATGAAGTGTTTGCCCCATTGTCTTTTAATGTGCATAACTCCTTTTGAATTGTTGTGTCATCGCATCTCAACGTTTTATGTTTTAACAAAAAAGTCAAAGTGTTGGGGTGTGACAGAAATAATAATTGAACCTTAGAAAAATCAAGATAAAAATGAAAGCTATTAGAGCTAATACTACCAGAAATAACAGGTCTTACTAAGTCCTTGACAAACTAGAAACAAAATCTAATTTTTAGACCTAGCAGAAATAACATTTAGTACCAGTAACTGCCAAGAAAACAAAAATAGTAATTGGACCTAAGAAAAATGAGGATATAAATGAAATCTAATAGAGATAATACTACCTAGAAATAACATGTCTTACTCATGATCTACTCAAATTTCTGTTGAGGTTCAAGAAAATCAATTTGTACAACTCTAGTCAATGCAGTCTAACCTCAAATCATAGACTAAAATCTTAATTAAAAGAAATAAACCCTTCCAAAATTAGCCTACCTAATTGCCACTAAGCAAATTCCTAACATAAATCTAAAAGGAAACTACACGATGGAGATTCATACTTAGGCAAATTTAGTTCTTGTAGAATGAACCAAATATTAGAAGATATGAAACAAGAGGGCAAAGCACACACAGAAGTAAGCAATCAATTTTCAACATGCTGAAATTTTGGCTTGGGTTTACGAGCTCAGTTTTGATGCATGTATAATTGAAACTTTACTTAGGTTCATTTTGAATAATACTTATATGTAGAATAGATAATTTTGCCCCTAGGCACAGAAACTAGACTCTACAAGCCATGTGGATAGACCACAGAGGCCATGGATCAAATCAAGATCTAGAGGCATCTCAAATTCCAGGTGAAATTTTCATCATTTGCCCATTCAAAAATGCATTTTTTAAATTGATGGGTATCAAAATGACTTGTTTTGGAGTGATTGTGAATGGCAAAATGGGAAAACAAGATCTAAGACCATCAGCCCAATTGAACTTACAAATGCTCTAGTGAATTGTTTCTAATTGCAACCATGTGAAGAAACTAGAAAATTGATTGTTGTATTAATAAAAAAAAAGAGTTCAGAAGCTAAGCTACTCATTGAGTGACATGTCTAGAACTAGCCAACCTTAGTGAATTTGTAAAAATGCAATTGAACAAAATCTAAGATGAATTAACTCAAATTCAGCTAAAAATACTCAGGACATGATCTTAGCTTGGAGTGAGCTGACTTTCTGGTTGAGTTGAAATTTAGCTTGGAGCCTGCTAAATGAGAAACACTATGCTTATCATCACTACTGCTATAGAATTGAAATTTGAATCCCAGAATTGAAAGTAACTTTAAAATTTTTGGGTAGCACTGAGAGAATGCTAACTTGTGCTGGACATACACTCTAACAAGGTTCCACTGAGCTATAAAGGGCATATCTTGATACAATGAGCTGACTTGAGTTAGAGTTATCTAGTCTAAGCTAAGGAAAAGCTAGCAAGCTGACTCTCACTATTTATGTAGACTTGTGAAGATGGAAAGAATATTGATTGAGCAGATCTGAGACAATTCTCAGAGTTCTTGGAGGTTTTCTAGGATTTTGAGGCAAAATGGTTATTTGAAAAAGTGATGGCAACCTACCATGCCCTAGTTTCCCAGGTTCTTGGTGTTAGATACCTAAAAGAGATGCATTTTAGTCCTTGTTCAGGTGGATGGCTCTATAGTTCAAATGTTTAAAGAAAACTTGTTAGAAACACATTGTGAAGGGTAAGAGGGTCATTTTGAATACGTAAAATTGTTGAGGTGTCTATGTCACCTTAGGTAAAGGCACCAAGAAGTGTCAGATGTCATACCAACACGATGGGAAACATCTCTTTGTATCCCATAGTAATTCAACAATTGTGAGCATTTACATGCAAACATTTTTTAATCTAGCATATAGACTATAAATGTGGGGAAAATCTTACATGCACTTCCCTTTCTTGTCCATAGGGAAACACGAGGTCTGTTTGTTCTTATTAGATTTACTAGGGGTAGTCAAACCAATGACTAAGCTTCATGATCTACGGTCTTAGAATTACGTCATCCTTGTTCTAAGTAAAAAAAAAAACGTGTGATGTTTTTAGGAAAGATGAAAATTTTAGTGATCCATTAGAATGAGAATTCATGAACTGGAAGAAGTGCTTGCCTGATGGGACTTAGTTCATGTTTTAGTTCATCATTGTTCCATGCAAAGCCATTTTGAGCTAACATGCATGCCTTGACTATACATAATGAAGAATTAGTCATTAAGGTTTGAAGGTTGGAACTCAGCCCTAATATTTAAAATAGAGATCCAAATTCATGATCCAGTTTGAGTCCAAATTCAAATCTAATTCTGATTCATGCTCACAATCCAAATTATGCTCAAAGACAGGGTTTGGTCGAGGCTCTAGGTATAATCTAGGGTTAGATCCAAATTCAAGATAATGTCATTGGGATATGATGTTATCATGTTTTCTGTCTAGTATCCAATATTTTAGATCCAATATGAGATCCATCTTTCAAATTTAAAATCCAACACAATTAGGTCGAGATATGAGATCCAATTTCCAAGTCCGAAACTTGAGATCTATAATCCAATTCCAATAGTCTTAGAACCTGGATCTGATCAATCCAATAATAAGGTCTATATCCAAGATACATGGTTGAAATCCAAAATCATTCAATCTTTGATCCAATATCCCAGTTCATGAATTCATGGATTCAAACCTAGCTAAGATTTTAGATGTGGGTTCATCATAGTGTGTTCAATGTCTAGACTTTGTTATACATTGAAGAATGATTTATAGGGGTCCGCCAAAGGGATCTAGTTCTGGGGAATCATGTAGAGGGTTCTAAAGCTGGTATGGGATAGGCCATAGAAGACATAAATGGGTTAGACCTAGGTTTAGATCCTGATTATGCATGAGTTTGGTGTTCCAAAGAACTCAAAATCTATTTGTAAAACTATGGTTTATAAGGTATGCTTGTGTCAAGACCGAGCCGTGTTTTAGTCCTTCTCATGTTAGGGTTACTGCCTCAAGACATGGTACTGGCTGACCTGCCTCAGTGTCTATGCAAGTTGTATCTGTGTGTGATTTGTGGTTCATGGTGCATTTATAAAGCTTTGGTGAAATGCATGCCTAGTTCTAGCATAGTATATATGCAAATTGAAATTGAAAACTGGAAGTTTAAATTGAAACTTGATTTTAAAAATTGAGAGAAGGATATGGAAGTATACCTTGCCTCACGCTTTCCCTATAGACTGAAAATTAAATCTAATCTATGAAAGCAAACAGTATCTAAATTATATCTTGCTTTATGAAAATTAAAACTATCCTAGTCTAAGAAGGAAATAAGCTACTTAAGCATAAAAGAAAACCTAAGACATGTTGCTAAGAAAACAATAAAATTGAGGAACTAAATGGGTAATAAGAAAGAAAAAAAAAAGGAAAAAGAAAATTACTTGAACCGTAGAAGCCTGACTCGACTACTTCCATGACCTGAACTGACCTTGTTGAGTCTAGCTAAGTTTCTTGGTTGAGTATTACTGCAGCTCGAATTCATAATCTAATGCAGAGTTTAAGAGCCTAAAATAAAATTTAAAATTTGTCTTGAACTTACTTGGGTACTCATTTAGGTTTTCTCCAAATTTGCTGTATTCACAAGCAGATCAAGAAAATTATGCGTAAAGAATGGGGGACGAGCTCCCCTTTTGATACGTGACTAAACTTTTGGAGATTTGTGCCTTCTCAAAAACCACAGGTCAAATGCTAAAACTTTACATTATATCATGCATTCTTTCAGAAGGTAAAACCATTTTTTATTTGTTCCAAAGTCTATTCAATATGAAATTCAATTCCATTTGAAACTGATTGATACGAATTCTACACAGTTCATAGTCTAGTAACCTGGGTATATAATATGAAATTGAGAGAGATATTTAATGTGGGACCATATATCATATACACATATATGACACCAAATCAAAGCGTCGGCACATTGAATCTGAACCTTGGACCAAGATGTAATTCTAAGACCCAAAGCAAGATCTGGATCCATTTAGAAAGCATATTGGATATGATATTCTAATTTAGATCGAAGGACCTGAGATAAAACTTTGGAAATGAGATCTGAATATGAAACACAGATTATATATACTAAAATTAATATTGAGATTTGAATTGAAGATTTATACTGGGCATGCCCTAACCTGGCTCACTTTAGGCTAGGTGCGTTCATACTCAGTCAGTGTTTGTGTGGCAAGGGTTGGATTTAGGTTTGGACTTGATCTGGATCTAGGCTAGGCATAGGTTCAGTTGGGTTGAGTTGAGATGACTCAATTCAATTCAATTAGATTTGAAACAGGCTTTGTTTAGGTGTGGGTCTATTGGGCTCAGTTTTTAATGTGTATCATCCTAGCTTAGGTTTATGTGGCTTCTTAGTTTATGTAGAAATAATGATTGTATAGAAAGGACAATTTTGTTCTAGCATAAATATTGGGCTATGTGGGTCATGCGGCAGATTGACCACACTAAGATCTGGGTCAGACTCAATTCTAGGGAATGTCAGGTTTTGGGTAAAAATTCCATCATTTTTCCCTTCAAAAATACACTTTCCTTTATTAGCGGTATCAAAATGATTCATTTTAGAGTGAGGACCAAGGGTAAAATGGGAAAACATGATCAAGTGCACACCAACCGATGTTGAACTCAGAATGCTCTGGCAAGGTGTATCTGATTGCAACAGTGTGAAGAAACTGAAAATATGATTTCTAGAATGATAAAAAATGAGCTTGTAGGTTGAGCTGTTTATTGGGTGACATTTTGGAATTCGATGACATTAGTAAATTTGTAAAAATGAAGTTAATCTCCATTTGGGCAAAGATAAATCAAACTAAGCTAAGAATGCTCAGAACCTGTATTAGAGATCATGATCCCAGCTTGGTGTGAGCTGGCTTGTTAGGGTTAAGATTGAATTGATCTCAGAACCAGTTAAATTAGATTGAGTGGCACTGCACTTTCAAGACATTCGCTTCAGAACTCAAATATGGATCCCAGAACTGAAATTTACTCTGAAAATACTTAGGCTGCACTGAGATGAATCTATGTGGCGCTTCGCTAGATCTAATAGGGTCGTGTAATTTATAAATGGCAAATAACTTGGTTTAGTGAGCCGCTTTTAAGCTCAACAAGGGTTGACAAGCCAACTATAATGGCTCCTGAAAAACTGTAAAAGTGAGAATTACTCTTGTTGAACTATTTTTGGGCAATTCTTAAGATTTTAGAGGATTTCTAAGATTCAAGGGTGAAACCGTCATTTGACAGAGTGGTGGCAACCCATGGTCTAGGTGTTAGGCACTTAAGTGAAATGAGTTTAGCTCTGGTTCTTGTCAAATGACTCCTACATTTGAGATGCGTTTAGAAAATCACTTCAAAACCTCTTGTGAGGGCTAAAATGGTCATTTGGTTACAGTGAAAAATTTGAGACAGTTATGGCGATTCATGACTTTACCCACCATTTATATCTAAGATCCTCAAAATTTTCCAGGTAAACAAAAGTGACAATCATAGTGGGACCTATCCTCAATATCTGGTTAGACTTTGTTCCCTAAGCTATTTATAACTTAACAGTACTTTCATGATGGTCATTGGAATCAGACTATTCCTTAGGACATCATAACTTTGTTTTTAAAATTTTGTGCTTGATATATATATAAGGCGATCCATATCTGAGTTATACAAGTCAGTATTTTTCTACAATACAATGATACCCAATTCCATGTTTATATCCATCATTTTGGCAAGGCACTTGTCTATACTCCTGATTGTGTTAGGCTACACCAGACTAAGTCCACCTTCTTGACGCTGCTTGGTGTTGTAGTTGTTTTCTTTATTCAAGTAGTTGTTAATATCATGGCTCTACTTTCCACAATGTAGACACACACCTGATAGCCATCGGCACGGGTGCCTTGAATGAATTCTTAGATAGCTGGGGCACTCCTCCTTTCAGGCCTAGTGAAAAATCTTAGTCCATATTGACAAGGGAAAGAGGATGCCTTTTCTATAGAGGTGGCTAGTTTCTTAGTTTTTCCATGGGGGATCATTATTATGTAAGGATCATTTGGTGGGCCGACATATGTCAATGAAAAATTTCAAACATTATGGCTATCTTAATGTAAATATCCGGTTAAGTGATTGTGTTTTGGGATATCATGTCATTTTATATGGTATGAAGTATTTTTATAATGTATAGATACCTATACACAATTACAGATTCTTTGATGGGTTGAATCCGAAATTGCTCATAATATAAAACACAGTGGTCCCTGGGGTCGTGTAGAGAGAGTTGAAACATCGTTTTCTAGGGCTATCTCTTCCCCATCTGAGAGAAACCACACGCGCTCACGCACAGACCCTGAAAGATCCAACTGCGATCTCACCGTCCATTTGTTCAGATGGATTCAGGATGCTTCCACTACAGTTAAAGTTTTTTATTCAGTAATTTAGCATGAACGAGATCCTACTTTAGGGCATATTCATTTGTTTGTGTATGCATGAGGAAATCTCCCATCATATTATTCTCCCCTTTTCTTTTGCTAGAGTCATGCATACAATTTAGTTCTTCATTTATGCTTGCTGACATATCAATCCTTCGTTCTAGTTCGTAGGCTTCCGCACATCACCAACATTTACAGTTCACTTTGAAGTCCTCAGACAAACTTATTTTCTCTAGCTCTATTACTGGGGTAGGTATGTGGACACTATCATTCAAGGTGTCAGAATTTTAAAATATAATCTGCAAACTTCCTCTATTCTGGGTTAAATCAAGAAACACATGTATTTCCTTCTCCTTTATATGTTTAGGGATGTAAATAGAGACAAAAACCTATTTAAATTCCTCCCAAGTAACCATACAACCAATAAAATGAACTTTTTTAACTCTATTCCACCAGTTTTCGGCATGATCTCCCAACATATTTGTACCATATGTAGTCTTCCAGTTGTCAGGTATATTAAACATTAAAAGGGCGTTCTCAATCTCCTTCAACCATCTTTCAACTTCATTACCTGCACCTTGTCCAATGAAACTGGGTGGGTTCATTCTAGAAAAATGTTGACAATGGGTTTTCAGCAAAGGCGGTGCTCTACAGCAACTTGTTGACTGTCGTTCTATACAAAGGTCTGTATTGAACCAACAAACGCTCGTAAGGTCACTATAAAATCGTCACAATCATTTGAATGGTCAATCTCAACTTCCTTTTCTCGAGTGGTGCCACTCCCAGTCATCTATTGTAGAGTTTCTGACACTAGTAATGCTTCATCTTGAATAAATTTGTTGCCTTATCCCATATTTGCATGGTCACATATGCATTAATTCCTTCACAGGTAACTTATCCATGATCAAACATAGATAAACATGTACACATATACAAAATTTAAGCAACCAGTTTACCTAGCAGACATGCACCCACGATGGAGCACCATCCACCCCAAGTAGGGGTTGCTCTACTGCCACTTTGTCAGGGATGCCACCTAGATATAATAATATAATGAGTATCAGAAGTATGAGCATAAGGGAGAAAAAATTTCACCTCTGTAGTTAGCATGCAGTTTGTCCTATCCTACATGCACAATAAAAGTTGCATCCCTAGTGTCGGCACATCAAACTTTTAAATAAAATGACCATTTTACCCTCCTATAAATAGGATTTTGAATTAATCTTTCTATCATGATTTCAAAAATAGAGGCCATGAACTAAATCAGAGCAAATCAAATACCCTAGGTATCTAAAATAGGACTTAAAGCACCCAGGTTGTCAGCGGCGGAGCCAGAATTTGTTCTTTAAGGGGCACTTGAGTTGGCGACACAAGTTTGGTGTGGGCATAACATGTAGTTTTTGAGTCATGACAATGTGATCTTGATATACTACAATATAATTTTTTGTTGGGCTGATGTGGGCAATTGCCCACACCAGCCAACAAGTAGCATCGCCACTGCAGGTTGTTGACACTTAGGAAAATGACCATGTGCCAATGATAACCCCATTTGCCCCATTTGTCCCTAATTTTATATAACAAACTATGAAAATCCTGAAAATTGTTTTACACAAAATCAATTAAGGTTATTTCCATCTTTACAAGTCACTAGGAACCCTTAAAACATGTTTGCCAGTTTATGTTTGGTCAGAAATTGTCTAGAAATGACCCATTTCCCCTCTTTTTCTATCATTTCATCGTAAGAACACATGCAGACCTCATTAGACCCATGACAAGATTTTCTCGGTGTTAGTAGAACATTACCATCTCTATTTCTAGTTTTTAAGCCCAAATTCTAGTGTTAGAGCAGTCGTTACTATGAAATGTTATCTTGTTTATCTCATTTGTACATGTATGATCACCATGTCTGCCATATTCGAGTGAGTTAGCTTGAAGCAGGCTAGATCTAACTATTCTTGCTTTCAATCCAAAAAATTATATATCAGATTGAACACAATTGTAGTTTTCCAATCACTCCTAGAGTGTCCATGTCTGGTCATTGTCACTAGTGAGTTCTAAACTAATTTTCTGAAGATCTAAAATGCCCATTTTCAATCCAAGCAGCACATAGATAGATTTAGTATCACTCAATGAGAGTATCATTGTGTTCAGTTCCTACAAATGATCCCAAAATCTCTATGTCCCTTTTTGCCCTTCACATTCCCATTTACATCTTCAATTACAAATTGGTCAATTTTGAAAAATATGATTTTCTAAGGGCAAATGGAGGAATTTTTCAGTCAAACTTGGCTTGCCCTCTAAACTGAAACCAATCTCCATCCTGGCATGGTTAAAATGTTATTTATACATGCATGTGCTATTTTTGTATAAACTTAGGTTTGGAGTTACATGAACATAGTAGAGGGTATTCCATAGGGTCTAAGCCAACTTACAACTGAGCTCAACTAGGTTTGAACTTAGCTGAGTCAGTTTAACTGAAACAAAACTAAGTTTGATGAGAACCTAGGGCTACACACGAGCCGAGTCAAGCCCGAGCTCAGCCAACTTGAGTTTGGCTTGATTTCGAATCAAGCTTCACAATATTGGCTCGAGTTGGACTTGATAGATTGTGTCGGAGGTCGACTCCACTCATTCAATTTGTTCGTTTACAACCACTGCTTGGGCAATTCAGCTTCTAGCTTCCCACAGCCACCACCTACAGTGCCACTACCCAACACCTTCATCTACACATCCAACTTCCCATAGTCACCAACTACTGCGCCACTATCCAACACCTTCCTCATTTTTCTTCTTAGGTAGTAGTTCCCAATGATTATCATCCTTTTGAAAAGGTCGACAAAACATTCTGAGTAGGAGATGAAGCTACACTCAAAATTCTTCATCTCTAATGATGCTCTCCCTCTCAATATAAAACTCTAATGAGGATAAAAAATCTTCCCTTAAAACCCTTGCTCAGAGTGAGGGTTCCCTCACTCGGAAAACCATCCCTCTGATCGATGAGTTTTTGAAACCTCACCCAAAGGGAGGGTGAATGATTCCCCTTGCTCACCAGCGGGGGTCCTCCTCACTCACCAGTAAGGGGGAAACCGTCACCCGATGAGTGGGGGTTTTGAGCAAGGGTGAAACCCCTCACTGCTTAGCAAGGGGAACCATCACTCTAAGCGAGGTTGAAACCTACTCTCGCTCAAATAGCAAGGATTTTATTCCTTTGAAAAAGACCCTTTGCTCAGAGAAAGGGAAACCTCACACAAAGTGAGGGTGTCAGCTCTGTTTTAGAACTTATTCTTTCATATTGTGTGTGTGTGTGTGTGTGTGTGTGAGAGAGAGAGAGAGAGAGAGAGAGGAAGGCAATAATTGGATGGTGTTTGGTGGTCATTGTCGATGCGGCGGTCTGCGGGTGCAATCAATGTGATGGCTGACGGGTGCCGGTGCTGTTGAAAGAAGTAGAGGGAGATGGAGAGGAACAAAGATGAAGATATTGAGGAGAGAGAGATAGTGGGCAGTGGAATGAAAAAGGAGAGACAAAAATGTTGTAAAATAAAATATGAATTTGGATGTTCATCAAGTCGAGTCGTGTCGAGTTTAGATGACCCAAGCCAAGGAAACTCAAACTCTACTTGATTGTAAGCTCAACCTTAACTCTAAGCTCAAGGTTGACTCGTTTAGTCTCAAGTTGACCTCAAGCCGAGTTTACTCGAGAAAGTTCGAGTCAAGCCTGAGTTGGCTTGACTAGTTACGTATCCTTACTTGAACCCATTCTGACTAGATCAAGACCATGTCTACTTCCTGAACATTGAGTCTGGGACCACAAGACACACTCCAACCCTAGTTTGGGAGCCAAATCTTAGATCTTTGATTCTAATCATAATATCAAAATTCAGATTTGTAATTTACTTTCATCCAGATCCAATCTTTAATTTTAGATATGTAGATCTAAATTCATCAATCCAGACGTCAATCTAGACTTTTTATCCATTAGGTCACAATCTAAATTCCTAACAAATCCATATCATAATACCAATCCACATATAAATTCAGAATTTTGATCTAAATTAATCTGGTGTTGACACTCGTCATTTTATCTAACCATTTAGAAGAATTACACATGTCAACCATATAACTTTTTAGAATGTTGACACTTGTCATAATTCTAACTTTAAAATTCCCAAAACTTATTAGAATCCTGGAGAATCCATCACATCTGGGACTCTCTAATTCTTTATAAATAGAAAAGCCACCTATGGAACCCTTTCTTCTACTCTCTCTCAATCAACTCTCTCTGGGAGTTTAAACCAAATCTTGGGAAAACATCCATTGTTGCATACATCCAAGCTTCGTGAAGAAGAAGAAAAACTTGGAGAAGAATAAATCAAGGGAAGTCTCTCTCTATTTCTCTTTTCCTTTCATTGTTTTTCTACCCCTCTTTCTTTCCTCCATATATATATATATATATATATATATAAAATCTAGCTTATTCTTCTCCATGTGAAGCACTCCAAAGAGGCTTTACATATAGTTGCTTATTCTTTGATTATTTCTTCATTTCTTCCATCATGTACAAGTATGATCTCAATTATTTTCCTTCGTGTTTGGTTTAGTAATGTTTAAATTAATGCTTGTACGCTTTTAGGTCAATACATTTAAAGGTTTTATGCATTTTCTAACTTTAAAGTTAGAACATTTTGAGTTCATGCAAAAAATCTAAAATTTCGCCCAACTTTAGAACCTATATCTCTCTAACTAGGAATTATACAGACAATATGTATGATGTTTCTCTTACATATCTTACTTCTTTTTCATCAAATTTAAGCTTGTTTGGTCCTTACATTTGGTTGCTTACCTAAAGTCTTTTTTTTTTAAACTTTCAAACTATAGAAATCCGATCCTGAAAATGATCTAACTTAAGAACTCCATAACTCAATTTCATTATGTATAATTCAAAAGTTAGGTTTATATGTCTAGTGCTCCATCACCAAGTTTCAGCCAATTCCAAGTTAATTTGGCCACCCAATAGGCAATTTAACCGAAACTGTCTTCTGCAACCTTTTCTACAGAATTTTATTTTTTGTCACTTCATAAGATTGTTTCTCCCTCTCTGTCTTACCTTTTTTGAAACCTTCAATTTCTATTGATTCTTTGTTGTACCAAGATTTTATCCCATGTTTTCAGCCTATTAACCCAACAAATCCTATCAGGAAGTTAGCTGTTTGATTTATTTTTCTGGAACTTCAGATTATAACTTTTTGATCTATGCATGTCTTTTGGTTTTGTAAATTGCAGTGGTTTCTCTATTATGCATTGGATATACAAGCCACTTTTAAAGGTAAACTGAGATAATTTTAATCCTTTTTGATCATTCTAAATGTGGTTACCGAGTCATTAAGCCAAATTTTCTTTCTGTACTTTCTGTCATTCATGTTCGTGCTGTAAATTTGCAATGCCTTAACTTTTTATTTTGTGCACATGTTTTTCAGACATGTAAAATCCTACTGATCAATTTTTAGACCATTCCAAGTTAATTTGTTATGGTTTTAATTGGACTAAACGAGACACTTCAATCCATTTTACAAATTCTATTTTGTGCAAATCTGAAATTAAGTCCTTGGTTTCATGTCCTATATCTTGAAGATGTGGAATTCAAATTTTCGTGTCAACCGACATTGTTAACCTAGTTCTTGAATTTGTCAAAGTCAACTACCAAGTTCAGTTCTCATCTTTCCCAGACTTAGCCAAATTTTCATGTTTTAACTTGTTAACCTAGGTCAGATTTGAGTTCAACATTTAGTCTTGATTCTTTCTTGTGTTGTAAACATAACTCGGGTTTATTTAGGGCCACTTAATGTGTCCTAAACCTAGTCTAAGGTGTTTAGGCTTGCAAATCATAATTTGACAAGTTAGTTTATATGCTTGTTATTACAAATAGTGTATTTGATTTTTAACATTATAATGCAACATTTGGCTTTAAACTTGCATTCGAATGCATATAATGCAGCATTTGGTTTTAAAACTTGCATTCAAATTCATTAAGGAACTCAGGTTAGCTCATCACGTGACTCATGACAATAATCTCTGCATGTAGATTTATGATCTAGCCCGACTCCTACAATGTCTAATTTTCAAAATTCTTGTATATTATGATTAGATATCTTTTGCTTATACTTTGACATGTTTCATATACTTGATATGCATTCACATAGTTTTGCTTTTGCTTGGCATCATGCATTCCATTTCATACACTTAAAATTAAGTCTATGTGAGGATCAAGTTGGGTTGACCATTTAGATGCATGTAATACTAGTTCTTGCATGCAATACTAGTTCTTAAAAAGTGAACCTGTTTTCAATCTTGTTTTCTAAATCCACGTTTAGACATTATTGAAATTTAAACCATAGCAGTACTACCTAAACCCTCCTAGGTTCACTCAATGCCTCAACTTAGACTGAACATCAAACCCAATATCACAAGCCAATCCTTAACCTATGTTAGTCATAGTTAGGTTTATCCAAGTTTTAATTTGAATCCAGATAGGTCGTGTAAATCTAGAGTACATTTAAACTAAAGCATTGCATATCAAACCTAAGGTGATACGAAACTCAAAATTCAATTTTGAAATCTGATTATATTTGGATATCATGTTCGGAGCTTTAGATCTACACCACGACCAATTTGAGCACAGATTTTAGATCTTATAGAGAATTAGATCTTTATATGAATACTATGTCTAGAACTTTAGATTTCCAACCTCATAGGATTAGATCATAATTTGAACATTGGATCTCATATCTACATCATTTGAATCAGTAATTCAGATCTTACAAGTTTGGATTTCAGAATTGAACTCATATTATAACTTTGAACTCAGATTTGGAACTTGATAATTTGAATTTTAAATGATAGATTTCTTTAGGTCCACTTCTCAAAAACCATATATACCATAACTCAACTATATCTGGACCTAGTTTACATGCATTTGTATTAGGTCTAGGACCCTTTGCATGGATTAATGATGATAAATCATGATTTATGTAGTTCCAAAAGTTTCTCCATTCATGCACTCCAATTTCTAATGATTCACTTAGATTTTTAAAAAATGTCAATCTTTTCAAAATTAGGACATGTTTCTGCATTTAGAAGATGAATGACAATCTTAACTTAGAGACTAAAATATTTAGTCTAGTCCTTGATCTAATTACTCCTGGTAAAGGCATTCGAAATGTTCAGATCTCATACTGACAAGTTTGGTCACATCTCTCATGATCTCTTACAAAAAAGAGAGAGATGAAATATTTTTAAACCTTTTCCCATATGAATGGTCATATGCAAGATTCCAAATTTTTTCATGTTAACATGTAATTAGTGCATGACATGACTGTCCTATATGAATAAGGTGCTCGATTCTGTAAGCATAGCTATAGATATCCCAAATTTTCATAGGTCAAATTAACCATTTTACCCCTCATAAATGGGATTTTGAACTCATGTTTTGAAAAATTTCAAATCTTGGGCCATGAACTAAATCAAATCCAATCATATACTCTAGGTATCAAACACCATGACCTAGATCAACGCTAGTTGCTGCCACTTAAGAAAATGATTATTTTACCCCTGATTACCTCATTTTGCTCCCTTTTCCCTAATATTGTAAAAAAATCATGGAAATCCTCACGATTGTTTTACCTAAGATCAATGAGACTTATTTCCATCTCTACAAGTCACTGAAAATCCTCAAAATAAGTTTACTAGCTTGCATTAATAAAAAGTAATCCAGAAATGATCCATTTCCCTAGTTCTTTCAATATTTGTTATCGTCAGAACACTTACAAACCTGATCTGGCCCATGACATATTCTCTCCAATGTTAGCAGTGTATTTCAGCTTGATTTCCAACTTTCAAACTCGAATTCTAGTTTAGAGAAACCATTTCTAAGAAATGGTATTTGATTTTCCCATTTCCAAATGTCTGATCACCATCTTTGCCTGACCAGAGTGAGTCAGCCCAAATTGAGCTGAAATTTATTTTTCCGGTGCTAGATTTGACTATTCTTACATTCAGTTTGAACAATTCCATGTCAAATTGAGCACAATTGTAGTTTTTCAATCACTCATAAAGTGTTCATTTTTAGACATTGTCACTAGTGACTTCAGAACTGATTTTTGAGAGATCTAGAATGCCAATTTTTAATTTAAGTATACAAACAGATTCATCATCACTCAAGGATAGTCTCAGTATGTTAATTTCTCATGTAAACAGAAGTTGTGACTATGATCAGACATGTCTTTGCTTTGACTGAATTAAGTGTTCCAAATCGCCAAGTTTTGATTGTCATTCAAACCATAGAGCCATTTAGGTGTCCTCATGTGATGTGTGCATTCATTACTTACATTAGAACTTGGAGTTGAGAGGAATTTTTCATATTCACATATATCTAGGATCAAGTACAACTCCTCTCAATTTAGATATGTTTAAAACCATGTTTGTTTCTCTTTCATAATTTAAATCTCCTTCTTAGGATTTACATTAGATGCCCTCAGTTTGCACATGTGCTCATGATTTTGAACTTTCCTTGAACCTATACAAGTCTCAGTCATCATGTTGTTGGATTTTTCCTACTAAGCAATAGTTTCGGGAGGATCCAATGGCTGGATCAACCTATTGGAGGTAGGTATTGGCCTCACACCTTACTACATACTGAGAAAATAGTCCCATATTGTCTCATATATCAGTAAGGTCCAAGGAGAATTGGAAGCAATGAAGAATAGAACCCAAGGAGGAGTCTATGCCACGTACATTTGGATTTTATCCAAATATGTAAGCATAACTTAATATGAAACTACTGCTGATTATGAACCCTAGGGGATCTAGTTTAGAAATCCAAGCCATTTTCAAATATGCATTACAGAGTCATGTCTTCCAAGATGTGCTGCATGTGCATCTCTATATGATTCATGTTTGCCGCTTGCATTGGTAAACTTTTTTTTTCTCTTTTTTTTTAAAAAAAAAAACTAGATGTGAATTACTAAATGTCTCGTCCCATTTTATTAGTCAAAATTGTCTAGGAGTCAAACTAGACGTGAATTACTAAATGTCTCGTCCCATTTTATTAGTCAAAATTGTCTAGGAGTCCACGTCCTATCTTATCCCATCAATTTACTCTTAGGATGTTTCTTTTTGCCTACTTTGGATCAAAATTGTACAACAATATTACTGATACATTCTCTATTAGGATGACCTAGTTAGGCACAATCTTTTGACAAAGTTTGGCCATATCCTATTTTATCTGACCTGCTTCATGTCTGTCCTTATCCTTTTGTCCTTGTTTTTCAAGTCACTATGTTTCAGACATACCCCCTCCCATATTGTGCATTTCATCTCTCAATGAGACCTAGATACTATATTCTAACAACATTTTATAGGAACCACTATGACATCTCATCCATTTTGGAAGTTGGTTTGCAATTCCAAGATCTTCAAGGAGAGAAAGCAATATGCAAGCATCATACCAAAGGGAGAAGTAGCACAAACAATGCAGAAATAATCAGCCAAACAAGAAGAACATGCTAAAAAACATAGGAAGAGAATATGTTTGAACCATCAAACATCTCAACTTGGAACAAGTCAACAAGATCAACATCCCTCTATGTTGAATGATCCCACCAAAGCGATCAATATTGGTACAGATCAAGAACCAATGATATTAAATTTCGGTGCCAACCCGAACATGGAAGAAGAAAGCATGTTGATCCAATTTCTCAAGCATTACAAGGAAGCATTCAACTAGACTTACAAAAAGTATGTCTGGCTTAGGTCCTAAACTAGTGGAACATAGGTTGATCATAAAGCCAAGGAGCCAACCAATAAAGCAAAAATTGAAGAAGCTCAGTCAAGAGTTAAAATAAAGTGAAGAAAGGCCTAGAGGACCTCTTAAAGGCTAGATTTGTCAAGCCAATTAACTATTCAGATTGGCTCACCATCATCGTTGTAGTACCCAAAAAAATGAAAAAGTTAGGATTTGCATTGCCTTCAAAGATTTCAACAAGGCAACTCCGAAGGATGACTATCAACTTCCCAATATAGATATGCTGGTTGACGCTACATCAGGCGATGAAATGTTTTCTTTTACTGATGGATACTCAAGTTATAAATAGATCAAGTTGGCAATCAAAGGTAAACCCAAGACCTCTTTCACCATCCCTTGGGGAACCTTTTGTTACACAATAATACCATTCAAATTGAAGAATGCAAGAGCAACCTATCCAGAAACAATGGCTTTAATGATTTGATGCAAAAGTTCATGAATGCATACGTAGATCACATTCTGGTCAAGTCAAAGACCTGAGAAGACCACATCAATGTCTTCAGAAAAGTGTTTGACAAGCTGATTTAGAACAAATTAAGGTTGAATCTGTAGAAGTATGTCTTTAGTACTGAATCGGGAAAGCTGCTTGGTAGCAAGAAAGAGATTGAGGTGGGCCCAGCTAAATTAAAATCACTATTGACATGCTTGCTCCAAGGAATCTCAATGAGTTCTGAACTTACAAGGTAGAATCCAAGCCATCAGAAGGTTCATATCCAATCTATCCCTAAGATGTGAGCCATTTAATTCACCTTCATAGGTAAGCTGTGAAATTTAAGCGGGACCCACAATGTCAGAATTCCTAGATCAAATCAAGCAACATTTGCTCAATCCTCCTAGTTTCCAACCATCAGTTTTGCAAAGAGCCTTCCTATAATACATAGTAAATGATTTCAGCTTATAGTGGATTCCTAGCACAGTACGAAGAAGGTTGCAGATCGAACATGCAATTTATTATGTCAGTAATACCTTTGTGCAATATGAAAAGAGATACTTGGCCATGGAGAAAACATGTTTGGCATTCATTTAGATGCGTCAAAAACTCAGACATTATCAAATAGCTTGCAAAGTCCAGGCCATTTCCTGACTAGACCCTCTAAAATACATCTTAGAAAAGCCATTCCATAGAGTAGAATCGCCAATTGGTAGGTACTTCCCAGTATGATCTAGAATACATATCTCAAAATTGATCAAGGGACAAGCACTGATAACTCAGTTAGCAGCTTCCATTTGGTAGAATAATTAAAAGTTGATGATGACTTTCATGATGAACAAGTGATACATGTGGTCCCTACATCTGTGAATAGGTAGCAGAATTCTCATACTTTCATTAGAGAAAGAGATGATTCCTACTCCTTTGAGTTGGATTTCACCTATGGCAAACTTCAAGACTTTTTAATTCAAGGACTCAAAATGCTGCTTGAATTCAACATAAAGTGGGTTAATGCCTACAATGACTCCCTTCTCATTGTTAACCAAGTCAACAAAAGAGTGGAATGTCAAAGATCCAAAATTAATGTCATATCAAGAAGCCACATGAACAGTAAGGTAACAATTAGAAGAATTTCAACTCTCCCATGTGAGAAGAGAGTTTAATCAATTTGCAGATGGATTCGCTAGCCTGAAAACAATCATCACATTTAAGAAAGTAGAACCATGTAGACCTTTTGAAGTCAAGAAACTCATGCAGCCAGCTTTTGAACTACAAAAACAAGTCAATCAAGTGGAATCTCAAAAAGCACCATGATATCAAAATATCAAGGATTGCCTGGAGACTGAAGAATTCCCTCTTGACATGCCAAACATGGAGCAGCAAGCCATATAAAGAATATTTGACTGATACTTCATCTTTGCTGGAGTCTTGTATAGGAGAGGCTTTAGCTTAGAATATTTCAGATGCTTAGACAAAGATGAGGCACAAGAGGTGATCAATGGAGCCCCCTTGTGGTGGCTATGTCGATTAGCAAACATTAGTGAAACAACTGTAAGAGAAAAGATATTATTGCACACCAAGCAACAAAGATTGCTACAAGCATGCCAAAAGATATCTCAAATGTCAAGTGCTTGGACATATTAACACTTTGTGGTATATTCATGGCCTTCCACTATGTGGGCCTTCGATCAATGAGCCCCATTAATCCTTCTACATTCAATGGTCATAAATACTTTTTGGTGGCGACATAATATTTCACTAAATGGGTGGAGACCATTACTATCAGAACAATGGAAGACAAACATGTAGTATCCTTCCTTCATAAGAACATATTATGTATATTCAAAATTTCACATGACATCATATCAGATAATGGCACTCATTTCAATGATGAAGGATGCACATCTTTTACATTAAAGTCATGATCAAGCTCCATTTTTATGTGCCATATTTTCTGAAATGATCAAGGTAAATCCATTATGGTAAGATTTATCTTATCTCATTATATCAACATTTCTAATGTCACCCTAAAACTGGGGTATTTTTCTTCTTTTCTTGAGCATGATAATCAAACACTAATAATGGCCATAAATTTCAAAAGAAAATTATAGAAGTAATTTGCAAAAGCAAAACCATTTTCAAAAGAACTGAAAGCTTTCAAGTTTTCAAACTTTTGCCCTAATAATCGAAAATTCTTAGGGCTTTCCAAATTACAATATTTTACATCCATAAGCCTACAAATATTAAGACACTTGAACACCTACACATAGTGTGCAAAATTTGCACCATCCTATATGAACTCTCACACCTAGTAAATGGACTTCGCACTTTAGCGTACAAACATTTGAACACCTGCACCATTGTGTGGACTTTGCACCACCATCATGCATGAACACCCACATCTAGTACATGGGCTTCATGCATTGGCACACAAACACCAAAACACCTACACTTATTGGATCGACTTCATGCTATTGTGCACGAACACCCACACCTAGTGCACATTATTCATGTTTTGGTGTACAAACACTGGAACACCTGCACCTAGTGCGTGGACTTCATGCTATTACACATGAACACTTGCACAAAATTCATAGACTTTGCACTTTGGTGCACAAACACCCAAATGCCTGCACAAAGTGCATGGACCTCGTGCTTCAATGCAACCTTGGAACAACCATATGAAACAAAACTCACACAATGTGCATTAAACTTGTGCTTATGTGCATAAAAGAACACACATGCACAAAACCCTTTGAATTTGTGCTTTGGCACCCTAGAACTTCTACTCACATGCATATAGGAACACATGAATACATCAAACTTATGCAATGTGTCTTGAACAACCCTTATAATATGTAGAACAAATACACTTCCCAATGAACTCGTGCTTTCCACACACAAAACTCACACTTACATGCATATGGAAACAAGTGAATGCATCAAACTCGTGTAGTGTATGCCGAACTTGCATGTTCGATGCACCCCTTAAAACTAGCATTACATTGGCCAAAACCCCCATTGTAAGACTCCCCAATATTTCAGTGCCATGAACTTGGAGTTCACCTCATAATGAACCAAATCTTTGTAGGTTAGTACTCGTACTTATGTGTATACAAGAGCACATGAAAAAAAATTTTAAACTTGCGTTTATGGGTATACAAGAGCCCATAACCATAAACCTTGGAACTCGTACTGACATGCAGATAGGAGCACATGAGCACATCAGAACTTATACTCACATGCATACAGGAACATGTGAGCATGATAGACATGTGAGCACGATAGACATGTTGCATCGGAATTTAATGGCAAAGCACTTTGCAAATTTTGAACAAAGTATTCCAAATGAGATTTGTTTGTGAGATGTTAACATTTTCAAAAGAAGAGAAAGTTCTAATTATTTCTTGACAGAACTCAAAGGGTAAGGATTTCGACAAAATCATGTCATGAACCAAGATAGACATGCTCGATGACATGAAGAGTCAAAATCTAGAAAATATCATTGGTGTAGATGGTCAAAAAGGTCATAGGAACTAATGGAAACTGTACAAGAATGATGATTTGATCATTACAGAGATGATCTCGGGGCAAGTATAGACATTCCTCTAGGTTAGTGATCGAGAGTATCAGGTTGGCATAAAGCTTGATTTGCATTTATTTTGTAAAGTTATGTAATCTATGAATAGTTGTGTCTCCTTAAGCATTCTGTACTTGAGCAAGTAAGTCTAAGAGGTTTTCTACACCTTTCACCCTAACGCCAATTGGCCTATGAGCTGCTGACACAAAAGCTCACAACACATGTTCAATAAAAAGCTCCATAGACATGACATTGCACATGACATAAGTAAACATAACCATCAAAGTGGTAGGGTTCCTTAGTAGCCTGCAGGGTGGTGAGGTATTTCTTTATAGGTAAAGGACGACCTAATAAAGAAAGAAAGAAAAGAAAAGAGCAAAGAAAAAAAAGAAAAAGAGAGCAAGAGTCCAAGTGGCCACATCACAGAAAATAAACAAAAAAAGAAACGAAATAAAGAGTGTTTACTCGAGAGGCAAGAACTCTATAATAAGAAATTCTCTTACAAATAACATGAAATCCATCGTGGTTTAGAAACCAGGTTAATGATTGCTCCATTACATGGCTCTTTGTGAAGTGGAGAGCATATCTTTATGAAGATCATGCAATGAATAAGAACTTGCTCTAAGAGAATGAGAAACTATGATTAGAGAAAGCTTTAACTCTTCAAGATGTTAAATGCTCATAAAGTCTATAAAGGGATACTATGTTTAAAAGGGACATCACTTTGAACAAAATATTGGATTTCACATGAACTCATCCTTCATGGACACAAAATGTACAGAACTCATCACTCATGGATAGAAAATGTTCAGAACTTGCACTCACAGGCACACAACATCATGAACAAGAAACTTTTCACAATGTTTTCCTAGTTTTCTAACAGGGGTACCTTTATTTTTTTAAGAGCACCAGAGGTTCTGTCCTCAAACTTTCACAAATTATGAAAGGTTTTCTAAAACCAAGAGTTTTTAAGAACATCAATTTGTAGTTTTTTTAAACCAAGTGTTTTCCCTTCTATTGGGGCATTTTATTTTATTTTGTGCCTAGTCATTACCACTACACACAATTTTATACATGCTTAGTAGCAAAGAGGGGCATCTTTAGACACTACGCTTGATGTCTTATCTAGGTTACGCATCGAGTGTGCCTAACAAGGTATAGGTAGGTTGATTATGAGGTTTAGAACTCAATCATGTTTGAACATAGTGTTTTGAAAAACTGAGTTTGAAAACATATTAATTTTGAAGATATGTAGTTCAGAGTCTATGTTTTGAAAATTGTATTCACATGAAATTCAGTTTGGGCCAAGTGCGTGCAGTGACTATTGTCACATGCATATAGTTGACAACCCAATATGATTCACACATGGACCTAATTCTAAATACACTAGTTTGAAATTGAATATATGATGCAAAGCGAAAGCAAACTATATAAATGCATAATGAAACATGTCAAAAACATAAACAAGATATAACATATATGCTTGAATTTTGCAGACTGAACCTACGGAAGAACTAAATTAGAACATGAGTTCATGTGCAAGGACTATCACATGGGTCACGCAATGCAGTAGCTTAAGTTCTTTTATGGATTCAAATGAAAGTTTTAAAACCAAATGCCACATTATAATGCTAAAAATCAAACACAATATTCATAATAACAAGAGTATAAACTAACATTTCAAGTTATGATTTACAAGCATAGACACCTTAGACAAGGGTTAAGACATGTGAATAAACCTTAAACACAAAACAAATCAAGACTATATGTTAAATTCAGTTTAACTTAATAAGCTAAAACATGAAAATTTGTCAGTCTAAAAAACATGACAAATCCTCGATGGCCGACTTTGATGGGTTCAAAAGTTAGGTTAATCATGTTAGATTAACACAAAATTTGGAAGGATGACTTTGTATACATGGGACAATTAGTTCCAAATGATAGATTTGAGAAATCATTTCTGATTTGACATATATAACATCAGAAACCTATGACAAAAATATGAAATTGCTGAAAACAGTATGTAAAACATATCAAATAGGTACATTTAGTTCAACTAAACCTTACCAAGTCAACTTGGATTGACTTCAAAATTAATCTGTAGATTCTTTACATAATAGAGAAAATAATAAACAAAATTTTATAGCTCGGAAAAACATGCATGTGGTAAAAATTGATGACATTGGAAACTTAGAGCAAAACATGCATGACATAGAAAGCAACAAAAGGGAATTGGCTTATTGACTTTGTGACCACATTTGGAATGCCGAAAAGGGCACCAAATTAACTCTATTCATCAAAACATGCGTAGATCAAAAAGTTATCTCCCGATGAAGTTAGAGCACAAATTTAAAATGCACATAAATTACATAACAAGTCAAATGGCTAAATTCATGATGGGATTCAACTGGTTAGAAACATTTTTTTGAGTTAAAAATTTGAAGATAGAATCTTGGTATGATATTGAATCAACATGAACTGAACGTTTAAAAAAAATTTAAATGAAGAAAGAGAACCGACATCACGAAGTTGATGAAAATATAATTCTGTAGCAAAATTTGTAGAAAATAATTTCAACTAAATCACCTAATTAACAGGTCAAATTATCTTGGAATTAAATGTGATGAGATTTCTCCCCTTCATGCATACACAAAACGATATGCCCTAAACAGGATTATGCTCATGCTAAATCATTGAATTAAACAAAATATTAAACTAAAGCAGAAGCATACCTGAATCCATCTGAACTGGTGCATGGGAAGATCACAGCTGGGTCTTTCAGGGTACGTGCAGCACGCGTGAGGTCTCTCTCAGATGGGGAAGAGGAAAACCCTAGAAACCAACGTTTCAGGCAACTATTCGCACGACTCCGGGGACCACTACCATTTTATATTAAGGGCAATTACAGATTCATCCCATCAAAGAGTCTGTAATTACGTACTGGTATCTATACATTTCAAAATTACTCCATACCATCTAAAATGACGTAATATCCCAAAACACAATAACTTAAGCGGATATTTACTTTAAAACAATCATAATGTCTAAAAATCCTCATAGACATATGCCGGCCCACCAAATGATCTTACAATCTCTCACTTGGGCCAAATATGTCTTTATACATTCAGACATTATATAAAACCTTAGGAGCTCATAACTGCTATCTTATTAAACGTCATTTTTACCAATCTCGTCCATGATCATATCAACACAGAACCAAAGCGGCTTTCGCTATATCTAAATTAGCTAAACCTTCAATGATCACAAATGTTAACACAACCAATGACATAGATCTGATATGGATGTATAGCGTGAGAATTACATATAATGTGATTACAACATGTCTATTCTCAACTGGTCCAACTTTAAAACCTTATGGAGATAAAAAAACACAAGCACAAAATGGAACCAAAGAACTTTAAACTTTATTCTGCAGAAAAGTGAATATGTGTCCATACATAAGAACAAATAAAATACAAACTCCCACTAAACCAGCACATCATCCAAGCATAACACCCTCATACGACCAACATATTCGTAAAAGACCTTATGTGTTAAACCCTTGGTAAGCGGATCCGCGATCATAGAGTTTGTCCCAATATGCTCTAAAGACACTTGACCATTCTGTATCTTCTCTTTAATAGTTAAAAACTTTATGTCGATGTACTTCGACTTTGACAAAGACTACTGAATTATTGTCACACAACAACCTTAGTGGTCTTTCTATACCACTCATAGTGCACAGTCCCATGACAAAATTTCGTAATCACAAAGCATGATCGGATGCCTCGTAATATGCTATGAATTCTGCTGCCATGGTTGAAGTAGCTACAAGTATCTGTTTGACACTTTTCCAGATGTAGCTGCTTCAGCCAATAGAAATACATAGCCTTAACTAGACTTTCTACTGTCTTGGCACCCAAAAAAGTCAGAATCTGAATACCCAATGATCTCCAACTGGTCTGACTTCATGTATATGAGCATAAAATCTTTTGTTCTTTGTAAGTACCTAAAAACTCTTTTGGCTGCTTTTCAATGATCCATACCAGGATCACTTAAGTATCTGCCTAACATTCCTACAATAAATGCAATATCCAGATAAGTACAAACAGGAGTATACATAAGGCTTCCCACAACAGACGAATAGGGAACCCTTTCCATTTCCTTATATTTGATTTCACTTTTAGGGCACTGTTTGAGACTAAACTTGTCTTCTTTAGCAACTAGAGCATCTCCTGATTTACAATCCTTTATGCCATATCGCTGAAGCACCTTATCAATGTAGGTCTTTTGTGATAATTCAAGAATACTCCGAGAACGATCTCGAAATATTCGGATCCCCAGTACAAAAGATGCACAACCAAGATCCTTCATGTCAAACTTTATTGACAAAATTTTTTAGTTTCATGCAATATGCCCACATCATTACTTGCCAGCAATATATCATCGACATATAAAATCAAAAAAATAAATTTGCCCCACTTAAGTTTTGGTATACACATTCATCAACCATATTAGTCTCGAAACCAAATGAAATTATAACTTAATGAAATTTGTAATACCACTGACAGGAAGCTTGCTTTAGTCCATAGATGGATTTCATGAGTTTGCAAACCATTTTCTTTGCATCCCCTGAAACAAAGTTTTCTGGTTGCACCACATATATCATTTCATCAATGTCTCCATTTAGAAACGCTGTCTTTTCATCCATCTGATGCAGCTCAAAGTCAAAATGAGCCACAAGTGCCACTATGGTCCTGAAAGAGTCTTTCGTCGAAACTGAAGAGAAAGTCTCTGTATAATCATTGCCTTCCTTTTGAGTAAAGCCCTTTGCAACAAGACGTGCCTTATACCTTTCGATGTTTCCTAATGAATCCCTCTTGGTTTTAAATATCCATTTACAACCAATGGGTTTCACACCTTCAGGCAAGGGAACAACATCCCATACGTCATTGTCCATCATGGACTTTATTTTCTCATTCATGGCATCTATCCACTTATGAGATTTAGAACTCTTTATTGCTTGCTGGAAGTTAATAGGATCATCTTCCATTAAGCCCATATCAACATCATGTTCTATGAGATAGACAAAATCATTTGAAATTGTATTTTTTCTCTCTTTAGTGGATCTCCTTAGTGGCACATCTACTTGATTTTCTTGAGGTTATTGAGTTTGTTTTTCAGTAGGAAGATCGACATATTGCCTTCTTTTGAATATGTTTTTGAATATGTTGATGGAACAATGACATGAATGAATACCTAACTATTACTTACAACATCTGTATGAGTGGACTCAGGTCCCTCTTCAAAGACAATGCTCCTAACCTGATCACCTCCCCCTCAAAGAAATGGGCATTTCCCATTTCAAAGAAAGACTTACTGGATGGATTATAAAATTTATAGCCCCTTAATGTTTGTTCGTTTTCCCTTTATACATTCAATGTAAACATTAATGTCTACAAATTAAGGGACTTAAGAATTCTATTCGACATAAACCTTTCCATTCCCTTTTCAGAGATATGTCCTAAGCGCATATGCCACAACATAGTAGAATTCTCATTGGCTAACTTTCTTTTAGTACCACTAGACGTAAAATACAAGGTTTCATGAAATGAAGCAACTGGATCAAACAAATAGAGGTTATCGCTAACAGACAAAGAACCAGTGGCAATGAGTGCAGAAACAACTTAAATTTACTTCCTCCAAATGAACAATAATAACCAAATTTGTCCAGTGAGAAAATTGAAACCAAATTTCGTCTAAAAGACGGTACTACATTAGTTTCTGTCAAATTCAAATAACAACCAGTCTTTAACAATAACCGAAAATCTGCTATGGCTTCAACCTTCGTTTCTTGTCATCGTCTACATAGATGAATCTTTCAGCATCAATTTGCGTTCGACAATTTAGGCAGCCCTGCATAGAAACACTTATGTGAGTAGTAGCAACCGAATCTACCCACCAAGTGTCTTGGTACTGAAATTAAATTAACTTCAGAACAAACCAAAGTGAGAATCGTACCTTTCTTTTTACGCCATGCGTGATACTTGGTACAATCCTTCTTCATATGACCTTCATCCTTACAAAAGAAGCAACCTGATTTGCCTTCTTTATGCCTCTTCTGTTTCTTAATGAATGTGTGATCAACTGCAATTTCCTTAATAGTTTTTCTTTTCTTACTTTTAGGTGTAGTAGCCAAGTGAGCACTTTTTATCCTATCATGCTTCAATCTCTCCTCTTCTTCCACACAGTGCGAAATGAGCTCATTAAGAGTCCATTTATCCTTCTGACAGTTATAACTAACTTTAAACAGTCCAAACTATGGTGGAAGAGAAAGGAGAACCATATGCACTATAAAGTCTTCAGGTAACCTCAGACCTAGTGCCTGTAATTTTGAAGCAAGATGAAACATTTCTATAATGTGCTCCCGTATGTTCCCCTTGTCTTTATACCTCAGCATCACAAGTTTACTCAAAAGAGTGCTTGTTTCAGCCTTTTCGTTTTTAGCAAAATGTTTTTCAATCTCTTCGAGGAACGCTTTGGTACTAGCCTTTTCATTAATTGAGTCTCTAAAGTTTTCTGGAATTGATCTCTTCATGATTATTAGACACATGCGGTTTGAGCGTTCCTACCGTTCAAAGTACCGCTTATCCTCATGGGAACTTTCATCTGTTGGATGAGGTGGGCACAACTCCTAAATGCAAGGTTTAGATCCATACAACCCAGAAAAATCATGGCTGTTTTTTTTCAGTCCTTAAAATTCAAACCATTTAACTCAGGAATAATATTCAAATTTACAGATATCATGGAAGCAGAATTCACTGTACAAAGAACAAAATACCAAACATGCTCACAATCAATACATGTACAAAGATGAAATAACAAATATAAATGAATTTAAATACAATGGCCTAAATCCCATCACAAGGTACCAGTGTAACGTTAATATCCAATCTTTGGATTGAAATATTAACTACAAGTGGTATTCTTGGTCAACAATGAATATAGATAATTAATCCTGTCAAACAACGAGCCCATCTTTGGATTGACTTACTATTCACATAGAAACCTGAAAATTATCACATATTCATTGCCATGTACGCTTAAACCTGACCAAGCAACAATCATCCTTTGGGTTGATCATTACCCGCATGGCTTAAGTATACTATCATCTAATGTTCGAAACAGGCAAATTCATACAATAGAGGTCACTTTGACGACATAAAGTACAAACCTACTCATTGCGAACAACAGACATGGCCAAAGATCAAATTCATAGTCAAAATATTCATCTATGGTACACCCATAATTTTAATAACATGCAAAACATGATACATATATTAAAATTCACATACAAGTTTGCCCTACATTAAATCCAAAACCAAAAGATTCAATGATGTGACACATACAAAATTGTCTTACATTGAATCCAAAACCAAATGATTCAATAAAATAGGCCTAAAAGAGTCCAAAATTTTATAAAACTGGTACCATAATTGTGTTTAAGTGGGTCAAGAACTACCAAATCGGCCTTAAAATGGCTCGTATCGTTCTTAAACCGTAACTAAAGCACTCACAAGACCCTAAATAGGGCTGAACCAGTCCAAAAATCGGATGAACCATACAAAATTAGACCGTATCGGTTCCAAAACCCACTGAACCGGTTTGAAAATGGCTAGAATCGGTTCAAAAACTGAAAGAAGCGGTCTGAAATGCCTGAATCGGTCAGAAAATCAACTGAACTGGTCTGAAAATCCACTGAACCCGTCTGAAAACAACTGAACCAATCTGAAAATGGTCTGAATCGGTTCCAAAACTGAACGAACCGGTCTGAAAAGGGTCCGAATCGGTTTCAAAAGGTCCGAACCAGTTCTCAATCGAGTTGAATCGGTTACAAACCGAATGAACCGGTTCGACTCTTTTCAAAACCGATTTGACAAAAAAGAACCGGTTTTCAAAACTTAAACTGCATGGATACGGGTCGGGTCCTGTCGAACCCGACCCGGTCTGAAAAATTTAATACAGAGGCGCGTCGGGCGGGCGGCAATTTTTTTTTTTTTTAAAAGCTGATGGATCCAGATTGGGTCTGTCGAGACCTGACCCGGTCCGACCTGCCGCTCGATCGCGCGAGCGGTCACGGGCGTCGTCCCCACCTCTCGCCTGTCGAACGGCAGGCGGGCGATGGAGTTCCACCGGCAGGCCACCCAACTCCGTGGGTGGCCGCTGGCGGGTGCCGCCAGGACGGCCGGCCGGCCGTCGCTGGTCGGCCGTCTCCCACCGAAAACCGGCCTGATTCGACCTCGTCTGTCCCGATTGAAATCTGCCCATTTCCCCTTTTGTGTGAGGTTGAAAACGGCAGCGACGGTAGCGGGAAAGTCACCGGCGGCCCTCCTCTCACGTTGGGTGGGCGCCGGCGGGTCTCATGGGCCCGTCCGGCGACAGCTAGGTCGCCCGCGGTCGCCCTTCAACCACCGTCGCCCCTCCCTGCCGTCGCCTTCCCTGCCGTCCCCTTTCCCTTTCACGCCAGTGCAGTAGAAACACCGATCGCCTCCAGCGTGGTGGTGAGAGGCCGAAGCCCAACGACTTCCATCGTTCACTCTCCTCTCCTCTGCCGAACGGCAGACACCGCCAACCTCAACCATAGGGCAAACGCACGATTTCATCTAAAAATCCAACGATTTAACAAAGAACATGGGCTCTGATACCAAATGTTGGAATTTCCCCTATTCATGCATACACAAAATGATATGCCCTAAACAGGATCATGCTCATGTTAAATCATTGAATTAAACAAAATCTTAAACTGAAGCGGAAGCGTACCTGAATCCATCTGAACTGATGCACAGGAATATCACAATAGGGTCTTCCAGGGTACGTGTAGCGCGCGTGAGGTCTCTCTCAGATGGGGAAGAGGAAAACCCTAGAAACCAACGTTTCAGGCAACCATTCGCACGACTCCAGGGACCACTACCATTTTATATTAAGGGCAATTACGGATTCAACCCATCAAAGAGTCCGTAATTGCGTACTGGTATCTATACATTTCAAAATTACCCAATACCATCTAAAATGACGTAATATCCCCATACCATCTAAAATGACGTAATATCCCAAAATGCAATCACTTAAGCGAATATTTACCTTAAAACAACCATAATGTCTGAAATTCCTCATAGACATATGCCGACCCACCAAATGATCATACAAAATGAAATTTGGTGGGGAGACACTAGTTAGGTAGATCTAACTTCTGGCTGTTAAATAATTTAAATTAGAGTTCTCATTTGTTATAGAGTTTACAAGTTTGACAATTTTTAGGATCTGATTTCCACAGTTTGGAAGTTGTAGAAAACAAACCTTGAGAAAACGACCAAATGGGCTTAGAATGATGAAGTTAGGGGAGACAAAATTAGACATATAGTAGAGACAATGTTTTTTTTTTTTTATTGCCAATACAATTTTAGATTAGAGGGATATAGCTTTTCATAGTTAGGCTAAATTCTAAAATTTCTACAATTCCGAATTTTGCATGAAATCAAAAGGTTATATTTCTAAAGCTAGAAAATACATAAAAACACCAAACATAACGTCTTAAAAGCTTGCAAACCATTAATTGATGTGCTTAAACTAAACACGAAGGAAAGAATAGAAATCACGCATGTACGTGTTGAAAGAAACCAGAGAAAGCAAGGAACAAATAATTACTTCTGAAGCCTCTATGGAGTGCTTCAATGCAATGCATACATGAAGATGAAAGAAGAAAAACCAAGGGATAGGGAAGAGAAGAGAAGAGAAAAGGAGAAGGAGAAAGATGAGAATTATGAGAGAGAGAGAGAGAAAGAGAGAGAGAGAGAGAGAGAATCTCCCCACCTCGATCTCTTCTTCCTCTTCTTCTTCATCTTCACCAAGTTTTTCTCCCTCTACTCCAAGATCTGTGCCAAAATCAATTAGAGAACCATGGGAGGGATGTTCGTTCTACTCTCCATGTATAATATAAGCCAAGGTCCTCATATGTGTTTAACTTTGGTAGATTTCTGTCATGTGTCCTCTTGAGTGGTGCAACCTCTTGACTCTCTCTTTACGACAATATATACTAACGACATGTTTCCGTTTGGAATTTTAAAAGATAGAATTGTGACATGTATCATTCATTTGTAAAGTTAGTCAGCCGACATGTACATCCATCTCAAAGGTTAAAAGGGTGACATGTCATCCATCTAAAAGGTTAGATGGCAGACATGTGTCAGCACCTAGTTAATTTGAATCAAAATTCTAGATTGATATATGAATTCATATTACAATCTGAGTTTGCAAGAGATCTGGATTGAGATATGAAGGAGAATTTGGATCTATGACTTAGATCAAAATATGGACTTGGACGACCCTCCGGACTTAGAACTTTAGGTCATGCAACTTAGTCAAATGATGATAGGTCCCCTCAGGCCACCACTTCATATGTCCATTCAGTTGGAAAATAAAAGTTGTACTGCCTCTATTTTATTTTATTTTTTTTATGTTGAAATCAGAGAGATGAGACCCATCCTATCGGTATGAGGTCTGACTATTCTTCGCACCTTCAACAAGGTAATCAGACCAAGGGCTAAGTTTCTAGCCTAAGTCTAAATGCTGTTCATTGTCTTGAACTACTGAAATAGAAACAAACATACCCTAAGTTTTGGAAAATCTTGGAGTTTTAAAATATATGTGGTTCTTCAAACATTGGAGTTACATGAACTGATAAGATAATTGAAGGACTTAGTTTATGTTCATGATCATCATTGGTCCATGCAAACAAAATTTGTCTAATATGATGCATGGAAGACTAAGTTCAAACATTGATGAGACCTTGTTTCCATGGTTTAACGATGTGGACCTGAAAGCTCTAAAACGATGACTTTCAAGGTCCAAATCCAAGATCTGAGATCAAACATCAAGATCCAACATCATGATTCACTATCCAAATTTAAACATAGTAAAATTGCATCTGATTTGGGGTCTAGTTAGGGTTTAGATTTCCAATATCCAACATGAAATTATTTATGATCCACATTTGAACTAGGTTGACCTGGATGATCTGGATCCAATTTGAAATTCGGTTAGGATTTGAGATCCAAAATCATCTTGATCCAGTCATGATTCAAGTTCTAATTGTAGACTTGAAGTCCAAGCTTTGATCAAATATCTATATTGAATCCAAATCCAAATTCTAAGACACATTTTCATTTGTTTAAGAACTGAGGTTTGATCCTATGGACCTTGATTCAGTAGAATCTCCCACAATTTGGTCTTAGAGACCTGGAGTAGACCTAGCTAGGGCTTGGCAAAGGTAGGTCTAGGTTCACTTAGGGGTTTAGGTTAGGGTTCAGTCAAAATGAGTTCTCATTTGACCAGGGTATGACCTTAGATCAGGACAAGGACATCTTAACTAGATTATAAATTTAAGATAAGAATTGACAAGAGTTAGACCAATTTGACTAAGAACGCCTAATTGTAGTTAGGTAGCACGTTGGATGCCCGGTCTGGCTTTTGAGCATTGAGTAGACTTGGTGGTGGTAGGCTAGTCTAGGTCCAATATTAGAGTTTTAGTCTGATTTAGTACAAATCATAGTGGGCTCTAGGATTGGTCTGAGCTGGGTCCTAGAAGACTCATAATGGGTTTGAACCTAGGCTAGGTCTCAACCATGTTTGCACCTAGTGTTTTAGAAAACTATTTTGGAAACAAATTTAAATTTTAAAGAATGACATTTGGAAAACTTTGTTTTGAATGTGAATCCACACAATGCGTAGGTTGAGCTAAGTTTGTACGTGTTCAGACTGTTGTCTCATCGCTTGGTAATAATCAGTCCAACCTAGCTTTCTACATGGAACCTAGATTTATGGCATATTTTAAAACTTAAATGCATATACATGACCCTCATATAATATGATTGAACATGAAAGCAAACTATATGATAGTATGCACTAAAATTAAAATTCAAAGTATTGAAGGAACGAAGGAGGTATAGAAGTGGAGACCTATACCATGCCCCCCAGCCTAATTGACATTTAAATTAAATCTATTTAGAAAGGAGAAAATGACAAAAGTACATCATGCTTAGGAAAAATTAAACTAACATTGGGACTAACAAAAAAATAAACTAACCTAAGCTTGTAAGGCAAAAATAAACTAATCTAACATGTTAAGCATAAAAGAAAAATCTAGAACTTGTTACCTAAGAAAGCAAGAAAAGAAAAGAACTAAATTTCAAAAAAGAAAAGTAAAGAGAAAAGAAAGAGAAAATTACTTCACCTACGTCTTCTTCGCCTGGTTCTAACTACGACCCCAACTGGCTCTTTTTGAACTTTGTTACCTAGCTTGATTGCCTACTGTGGTAACTCAAATCAGGCCTAGATTCAGACCCAAAGAGCCTAAATAAAATTTTATCATTCTCACCTGAGTTTTTCCCCAGACACTCGTAAGAAATTTCTCAAAGGAGATGGTGTGTGGAGGAAGAGCAGCGCATGTCCCCTTCATATTGTACTCAGAATGGGGTCAATCCCTTTGAGATTTTCGATCTAGGACTAAATTTCTATGGCTCAAATTTCAACAAAGCCACAAAAACACAGGTTAAATAGAGAATTTTGGTATAGATTTGTTCGTACCTTGTTCATTTCTAATCAGAATTAAGTTCTACGAAAAGAAGTGTGTTCTTAGAGTAGTCACTGGTTAGTTCATGAAAAACAGTTTTGCTTGACATGTGCCGTAGAGGACGAGAATGGAATAGACATGAAGGAGAGAAGACACGCATCAAACAATCTATTATAACCAGTGTTGAGCAAAAAAATATTCGTTATGCCATTGCATGAAAACCGATTTGGATTTCATCTGCACCAACCTGCTCAACTCAAAATTTTGCACTGTTCATGTTCTTTTGTGCAGACTGACATCTGGCACAAAATGAAAAATTGAATGTATATTGAATTAATATAATGCACATAAATGCTTACACGTGGATCACAGATTTGGATTTGATACTATGATCCAGATCAGGAATTAGATCTCAAGAAAGTTATAGAATTCATATTTGGATATGATAGAAACATTTGGATTGTGATATGAAGTTCAGATTTAAAATCTGAAATCATGAATCTGGATATGCACATGCATATCATAGATATGAAATCCAGATCAAAGTTTCAATAAAAGATCTGGACTGCGCATGGACCCTGGACCTAGTAGGATCTAGGCTATGTGGGTTCAAATCAGTCAAAACATGTTGGACATGGACTTGATCTAGGTCTAGACATAGTTGGACGTAGGCCAAACTGGGCACAGGCCAAATGGGTTCAATTCTGGTGCAGCCAAGGTCATCTAGGTTCAGCCTTGATTTGGTTCAGATGTGAGTAGGGGTAGACCCTGTGTGAACCTACTGGTTTCATTATTAAAGTACATAAACTCTAACTTAGGTTCATATGGCTCCTAACCTAGGTTTAAAAAGAAATATGCATATATTGATATAAAACTAAAATGCCCTTGGCACACGATCTCAGCTTTGCAAGCTGAGTGGGCAGGCAGACCACACTGGATGTGCACATGGTAAAAAGGACGTGCTTGTAAAATTTTACTGAAAAATAACATCATTTTCCCTACCAAAACTGAATTATTTCTAAAATCACAGGTATCAAAATGAGCATTTGTTGAAGGCAAAATAGCAACTTTTAATCCAGGGCATGCCAGTCTTATCTGAAACTAAAAATAAGCTTCCAAAGAATATCTAATTGTAATGGTATGAAGAAATTGAGAAACTAGTTCTCAGATTGACCAGAATTCAGCTTGAAAGATTGAGCTGCATTAAAATGAAGTGTCTAAGACATGACAACGCTTAGTGAATCTATATATTTGCAAATGAACTCAACCTTAGAAGATTGAACTGAAACTAAACTCAGAAATACTTAGATTGACTATTGAAGAATATGATGTTAGCTCAAAGTGAACTGACATATTTAGAATTGAGAAAATTATAGTTCAGATCTGTTAAAATGAGTGAGAGAATAACATTATAATTTTAAAACAACTGTTCCAAAACTCAAATATGAATCTTGGAACTGAAAATAAATTAAGAAATACTCTGTGGACATTGAGGAAGTCCTCTATCATGCTTGACCAGGTTTGACAAGGTTTCACTTTTCTACATATGGCATGTGACTAGTGTTAGTGAGCTGATCAGGTTAGAGTAAGCAGGATTTAATGACTCTTGATGACTTGTAAAGATGAGAATTGTCCCAATTGCTCAAGTGTTGAGGAATTCTTGGAGTTTTGGATATAATTCCCTTTTTCTTTTGTGGGAGGGGGGGGGGGGTTAGAAATATCATGCAACAGGGGCAGAATGGTCATTTTAGGGTGACAACAAGCTAGGTGATCTATGTATGGGTTCCTGGTCCCTAAATGAGGTTCATAGAGTTCTATCCTAATAAATGCCCTCTACTGTTGAATCCATGTTCTCAATTCTAGTTTGATTGGACCGAAATTTTTGTGGATTTGAATCATGTTTTTGGATCTTATGCAAAATTGGATTCCAATTTGGGTTTTGGACATTATAAGTAGAACTTTTGATCTCCAATCTTGGAATTTCGATCTTGATTTCAGGCCTTATGGGATTACATCCTAATTTGAATTTTGGATTTTAAATCTCCACATTATTTGGATCATGATCTCAGATCTTCTAGGTTTGGATTTAGAACTGAATTTAGAACCCAACCTTAGTTGACTCCTAAATCCAAAATCTCAATGTATAACATTTAGATTTGGATATTTAAATTAGATAATAAAGTACATTTTTGGATTTTTCCTGAATCAAGACTTGAGCTCAGATATGGATCACAAAAATTTGGATTTCAAACCTGAGACTTCTTTAGGTCCATGTTCCAACAACTTTAGAAACCTAATTGAATCATATGTTGACCGACTTTTGCCTGCATTCATACTAGATATATGATTCATTGGATCAATGATAATACAGATCATGAATTATGTCCCTAGGTTCCTAAAAGTTTTTTGTTCAACCCTCCAATTTCTAATGATCTACTTATATTTTTTCAAAATTTCAATCTTTTCAAAATTGTTTGAATGGTGATCACAACTTAGAATTTGAAACATTTAGTCTACCCCTTGAGCGGATTACCACTGAAAAAGGTACCAAGGATGGTCAGATTTTGTATCAACAAGTTGGTCCTATCTCACATGATTTCTCATAAACGATACCAAGGTGAGTATATTTTTTTGAACTTTTTCCCATATGAATGGTTATACTAAAAGTTACAAAATTTTGCATGCAAATATTGTAGGTACTTATGTGCACTGATGCACAAAAAATCTCATATGAAGATACTAGTACTTGTATGCTTGCAAATCTCGTTCTAGAGTATGAGGGTTTATATGATTGTGGATCTCGTATGAAAGTACAAATGCATGTGGATCTCATACAAAAGTATGAGTTCTTGTATGCTTGTGAATTTCATATTATAGTATGAGTGCATGTATGCTTGCAGACCACATGTAAATGTATGAGTGCTTGTATGCACGTGCACTTGGATGCTTGTGAATTTTCGTATGGTGCTTATAAATTCTGGCAAGTGCTTTTGTATACATGCATTTGAGTAATTGTAAACTCTAAAAGATCCTTGCAAAAGTTGCAAAATTTAGAACTTCTTAAGATGTTTACATGGAGGTTCAAAGCTTTATAAAACCGTGCTGCTTTGTCTGGAAAATCTTCCTACGTGAAAAATTTTGAAAACAAATATTTTGAAAATCCCTTCAAAACATTGCGATCATCTAATTTAATCTAAAATATGCCCCAATGTAAGGGCAGTAATGGGAATGTTGTGATCATGTGAATCAGACAGGTCTAGATACCAAAAAAATAGATAAAAATGTTAGCACATTAAAAAGAGAGAGACACATTTGTTTCAAGGAAAAAGACAACTTTATTAGTCAAAGGTTTGAGGATGTTAACCCCACCACCCCTACAAAGAACCAAAAAAAGCAAAGCATTAGAGTGACCATTTGAATCGGTTCAATTCAGTTTCAATTGACTTCCAATGTAGTTCTCGAGCTTGAACTGCAAATGAACTCCACTAAACTGGAGCAAACTCAGTTCGATCTAGAGATAGATCAGACATGTCCTTTAGCAAGATCTCAGTTCATTCACTTGATATCCAGTTTATTTCAGTTGAATGATAGTTCAAACTACTTTGATTATGACTTCAAATTCATTTTCTTATGAACTCGATTTGAACTTAAATTCTTGAAATCTACACTGAATTCTTTCTGAAATCATGATTATATTGAACTTGATCCTATGTTCATAAGGTTAGATCGTTTAAATCATACACTTGATCAAAACTTCCATTGTTAGTTCCCAGGCAGGACCCGTTAACTGGGTAGAACTATCATTTGCCCTCCTAAACTTGTGAGCCACGCACCTAAGTTTATCTTTTATAGAAATTTAGATCTTATGACCTCAACTCCATATTCATAATCTGTATTCTACCAGAAACTGAATCTTTGATCTATTTTTCTAATTCAAATCTTTATCATATCCAGGATTTTATTTTTAGAATCTTCTTTGGATCTAAATTCTACACATTTTTTTTACCCTGAACTATGTCTATGATCCAGGTTCATTATACCTGGATACCTTTCATCTTAGTGCCACGTATGTGATATATATATATTTATATACTATGGTTTCATTAATTTCTGTCTGTCTCGGGCACAACTTTTTCATCCAAACTCTCCAGCAATGCTCCAAGATCGATCTCCTTCTGTTATTTCTTGCTTTATTTGAGAATTGAGCAGAAACCTCAAAACTGTTGTTGAAATATGTGATTTGTCTGTCATTGATTGAGATTAATCCTTTTAACCCAAGATTTGATGAAAGTGATGATTTTTGCACAAAGTTTATTCATGTATCCAAAGTTTCAGAGTTCAGTCCCTTCCAAAGTATTATAGTATCTATCATTCTTAGCCTTGTGAAAAGTTAACTTTTAAGATCCCAGAGTCTGAGTCGAGTTCTTGGTTTAAGTCATGGTAGTGATCAACCAAGCCCACTCGAACCTTAGTCCTTTGTGAGGCCAGGGTCCAGTCCAGGTCAGGCACGGGTTGTTAGGAGTCTGCAAGTCAAGCATTTCTCTTTTCCATTCTTTTTGTTTTTTTTTCTGCTTTTTTAATAGCATGCATTAGGTAGTTTCCTGATTGCCTAGCATGTTTGGTACAATTTTATTTTTTGCTCTAGATTAAATTACTCATGCACCTAGGCAGTTTACTTAATGCTAATTAGATAGATTTAGTTTTCACTATTTCTAGGCCGCTTGGCATGGAGGTCAAGTATGCCTCCTTCATCCTTTTCCCCCTTTATTCCATTGCAGTGTAACATTTTTTTTGCTCTCCACATGCGTACACTTCTCTTCTATTATATACCACTTAGATATAGGCATACACAAATACCATGTTTTGATCTTGCACTATGGTATAAACAAATGCTACGTACAACACTGTTTGACTAGGAATTCTGTCAAGTAGGCTCAGTACTGTGCTTTTAAAGGTAGTCTAGGCAGATGAAACCCTAGTTTGGGCTAATTCCTAGACAAGCATACCTTAAAAAAAACATGATCTAGATGAAGTCGTAGGTAAGAAACTCGAAACCAAGCTCTATTATAAGGCCTAAACTATGCCTGGCTTTAGAACCTGCAACAACGGAAACCCTAGGCCTAGACCCTAGACCTAAACCCTAGGTTGACCTCGCATGTGTGACCACATACCAATACTAAATTCACGTGACCCCTATACTCAGCCGATTCGAATCTTGATGATATGAAAGATCAAGGATATTTGATGTAGATTCCAAGAACTTAGATAATAGTTTTTGGATCCATAAGTTTGGATTTTGGATTTGGATCGTATGTACTAAGGGTTGAATTTGAACCCAGATCCTAATACTAGATTCTGATTTAATTGGGCCTTAATCATAGTAGATTTCTTGAACTTGGAACATTAAATCTCAGAGCTTAGATTTGATTCATGGTTTGGATTTTGATTTTGAATTTGGATCTTGATACTGGATATAGATCACGTGAATTGGTTTTATATCTCATATGACCTAGACCTGAGATAAATCTCATTTGCGGCGTTGGATTTCTTGAACTCGATTTGTGAATCTTTAATGTTGAACCTCAATATTAGATTTAAATATGGATCTCGATGTTGGATCCTAGCAACTGAGAATATGAACTTACGAAATTTAGACCTAAAAACCCTAGAAGATGATTAGAAATGAATTTTGAACTTAACTTGGATATTGGATTTAATATCAAACTTTGGATCAAAACAAAATCTGAATAAGGCCAAGTCCGAACCTCAAACCTTAAAGCTGAAGTCTCCATCATATATGTCCTTGATCTGCATGTGTAGTCCATGCTTGCATGAATCTATGGACAAATGGTCGAACAATTACTCTTTATGAGCTCTCTTGTTCATTAACCCTAATTTTCTAAGAGCAACATAGTTTTAAGTTAATTCATTTCCCAAAACCTATGGCATATTTGCTTTATTGTATTTAGGATAGAGATGTCATCTAATCACTTAGGATAATTTAAAGTCTAGTCTAGTCCTTGGTTTGATTACTCCTTGTAATAGCATCAGGAATAGTCAGACCTCATACCTATAAGATAAGTCTCATTTCTCTTGATCAGAGGCGAGTCATGTCAATACCCACTGTTCATATCTAAGATTCTCAAAATTTTTCATGTAAGCACATGGTCATTTGATCATGAGAAATATCACGTGTTTGGCTTGGAAAGGAGACAGTTCCCGTTTTTTCTGGACCAGCTTGGCAACTTGCAAAAATGAATGTACACATTTGCATTACACAAAGACATACAGACCTACACGTGGCACTGCATAAATTCTTTCTTAATAATATCCATCAGAAAGGGGAAAAATTGCAACTCATGAATGCAACTAAGGTGTCCAGGACTCGTGCTTGAGCACTTCATGCTCAAGGCTAGGGCGCCTGCAGCCTGATCCCGGTGAAAAAAAAGAAGTGGCAAAAAGAATAATTTAGAGAAGCCTTCATTTAGAACCAATTTTTTGCACCTAATACTTGGTTGGGTTTAATGTTCTGAAGTTCATGGGCCATATCTGTACTGGAAAAGCTCACAAATTTACCAACCCGTGGACCTCCCAAGTTAATGGGTATCCTGCAACTGTCACTATTTAACCTAAACCAACAGGGGTGACAAGTATACACCTAGCTTTTGGAAAATTCGTGGCCGAGACCTGATTAGTTTCCGAACTTGGCGGGGACAGTATGAGTGCCGAGAGGAAGCGTTTGGGCTTACCCCAATCCTCCTCCTGTTATTACTGTTACAGATCAACTGCGATGATCAGCTGCTTCGCCTCCTTCTTCTTTCTCTTCTTCTCCTTCTTTATCATCAACTTCTTCTTCTTCTTCTTCTTCTGCTTCTTTCTCTTCTTCTCCTTCTTTATCATCAGCTTCTTCTTCTTCTTCTTCTTCTTCTTCTTCTTGTCCCTTAGAAGGATCCTCGCCAAGATTAAGAGCAGAAGTAGGAGATGGGGGTGGAATCGAAGCTAAATCCGGAACAGGAACAAGAACAGAAGCAGGTGGTGGCGTTGAGCCTGAAGGAGGAAGTTGGCCTGGTGGGGAAGCAGGACCAGAATCCGAAGATGAGGGTGCAACAGCAGGAATTGGAGCAGGAGTATGGCTTTGGCTGCTTTGAGCATCGGTCTCATGTATAGAGATGACAGTTTCAAATGCACCAACAAGTGCTCTCACCTTGCTCCTTCTAGCATTCACCAGCTTGCTCGCTGTCTCCTCAATCACCTGATTGTACGCCACCGCACCATCCTTTTCTTGGCCACCTCCTTGGTCATTGTCTTTATCGGCGGCTCTCCCCCTCCTGAATTCCAGCTTCCTTGGTGTGTTCACGTCTTCCTCCGCCTTGCGTGATAGGACAGTTCCTTTGCGGAATTCCAACTTCCTTGGTGTGTTCACGTCGTCCTCGACCTTCGGAGATACAGTATTTCCTCTTCTGAATTCCAACTTCCTTGGCGTGTTCACGTCGTCCTCGACCTTGAGAGATACAGTATTTCCTCTTTTGAATTCCAACTTCCTTGGCGTGTTCACGTCGTCCTCGACCTTGGGAGACAAAATATTTCCTCTTCTGAATTCCAACTTCCTTGGTTTGTTCGCGCCATCTTCAGTAGTGGGAGATAGGACGCTTGCTCGGCAGAGTTCTTGCCCTTCTCTTGCATTTGGAGTGCCATTGTTTAGCGTGCTTGGTTCAGCTACTCTTTCACCATCTTCTGTTTCCTTTGCCCTTTCTTGCTTTCTATCAAAACTATCTGTCGGATCATTGCAAGAATCACCTTCTGCGTCTGCTTCTGCCTGTTCCCGATTCCCTTCGTCTTCTTCTGCCTCCTCATTTTTCTGTAAACAACCGGAATCATGATCGCCATTGATAGCAGAGGCATCAGCATCGAAACCTTTCTTCGTCTGAACCACAGGATCTAAGATCTTGCCCTTGTCATGTGATTCTTCATTGTCACCGTTTTCCAGTTTAAACTCTGTGTTAGAATCCGGGCTTTTAGGGGAAAAAGTTTCTGTCCCTGCCTGTTGCTCCTTCGAGAATGCTGCCATCTTCAAGTCCGTGGGATCATTTGAGTCATCGCTGGCGATGTTGACGGTGGCAGCTGCAGCTGTCTGCGTCAGTTGATCAGAAGAAACGTGGAGCGAATCTGAAGCCACAGAATTCTTCAAATTCTTACCAACATGTGTGCCTCGGGGTTCCTGGATTATCATGGTTTTCTCTTCTACTTTGTCCTCTCCACCGCTCGTTGGAGCAGCATCTCTGTTCCCCTTGCCTACTGCCTTGCGGGGATCAGAAGTGACACCGCCTTTAATTTTCTTTGTGGCCGCCGACTTGGTGGCAGCGGCGGTAGTGGTGGGGGAAGACCTTTCATGTGGTTTCAAAATCTTGGTGGATGCAGACCGACTGAAAACAGCGGTTTTAGAGAAAGGAACGTTTGAGGCCTTGCTAGATCCTTCCTTGGGGCTGGTACTCGTGGAATAGGACTTTCTGCGCATGGAAGTCGACTTGGATGAAGAAGGAGATGGAGATGGAGATGGCGATTTCGGGTGTGCAGGATTCCTTGTTGCTTTGGCAGGAACCTGCGTGTCGGTGGCGCCTCTGCCATGGCATGAACTAATGGTGGGTCTTAGGTAGTGAGGAAGATGTTTCCCAGTTGTTGCTCCTCTATCTGGGGAGCTTCCTGCAACACTTGAGAGCGATGGCCTGGGATTGCTCTTGGACTTTTGTGCAGGTCTACTGAAGGCATCAGAAGAAGAAGATGGTGCACCTCCTTTTCTCCCTGTCTCCACGTCCTTCGTCCTTGCAGCCATGGATGCCTGATTCTATGGTTGGCTGTCGTTATTGTTTTCTAGCAAGAAAACTATTGAGGCCAAAATGCAGAGAGGGAAAGCGAAGAGGAGACCTCTCAACATTGCTTTCTTCTCGGCGCCTTTGTTTTTGTAGGCCTGCCAGAACGGAAAAAACGGTCAATTTCCATATATGCTGCAACTTGAAACGGACTCAAGGCATCTCCAAATGAGTGGTTCTAGTTATCTCGAAAAGCGAGGTTCCCCTCCCCACCCCTCCCTCTCTCTCTCTCTCTCTCTCTCTCTCTCTCTCTCTATAGATGACAAACAAGGGTGGTAGATGACGGTAAGGGGAAGTAGAACAAGGTTTATGTTGAAGACTATCTTCAGAAACCAAAAGAACTGACTAAATTTGGTGAACAGTGACTCCATATGAAGAATTATTTTTGTGGACGGCTGGATTTATGATATCTGGACCACATAAAAGTGTGTAACGCTTACAAGTTGAGAAAAGCTTTCAGAAATTATAATCCCTCCCCGATGTTAAAAATTGACATCAGTTACAGTAGAACTATAAAAGTTCGATGTACCTGCATTATTTCATACAGACGGGTTTGGAATTCAAACATTTTATTTCATGATCGATCTTGAACATATATATGTATATATATGAAGATTTAGAAGAAGGTTTGAGTTTGTATGGCCCTTGATTCCAACTTTTTCTTGGGCGTTTCAATAAGTAAATTGCTATGGTGCCAATAAATAACGACATCAATTACCTAATTAGGTCTATTGGATATTAGCGCCATTGAAGCATCTGTTCCACTAAAATGATCCATACGTCTGCTCCTAATGTTTAAGGTTGATGCCCTCATTAATAGTTAGCTACATGTCACAATGATGGTTTGTATGATTGCGGAAGCACTAAATATGTAAATTATGTATAAAATTTTGCAAAGCTTCACTTAAGGGAAGGAGCTAAACACTCACAAAGGAAAGCAACAACAAAAAATGTAATGCATTTCATACATCATCAATCGTGTTAAGGTAATTGTCATGGATGACTGCAAGTTATTCCTTTTGCTTCAGCATACTTTGGAGTAGAGGATAGTCAAGGACGTGCACATGGATACGAAACATATGTAAATAGATTGTTTTAGATAATGTGAATTTAAGTTGAACGAACAGAAATAATGTAAAGAATTGGATTTAAACAATGTCATTTTTAAGATATCTAATCAATAAAAAAATTTATAATTTGTTCTAATGTCTTGGTCCTCTCTCTCTCTCTTTTTCTCACTCACTCTCTCTCTCTCTACATTTTCCTTTCGTTTAATATGTAAAATGACCAATTACTATTGAGAATTTATATGAGCCTCCAACGGTCATGTCTGTCAGGAGTTCTTATAATTCCCAACGGTTATACTTGGTTGGGGATCATAAGAATCCCCAACGGTCATGGTCGTTGGGAATTATAAGAATTTCCAACTGCTGTGGTAGTTGGGAAAGCTTAAAGTTTAACGATTTTAGCTATTGGGAATGCAAGTTTAATTGCCAACGGTTGTAAACCGTTGGCAAAAACTATGACAGATGCCGATGGCTTGAGCCATGGGCAATTAAATTGCCCACAAGAGTTTTCGCAACGGTCAGGAGCCATTGCGAGTTGAATTCCCAACGGCTAGAAGTGTCTATTGCCAACGTTAAGGCCGTTGGCAATTCACTACAATGTTGTAGTGACATGCAAAGATTAGGCAGCATTATTTACTTCAGTAGTTATGTGCATATCTATCATCTGCAACGCCATCGCTTATTAAGTTTTCTATTGGTTCCTTATGGTGAGTTTTGGGTTGATGGTTCCATGTGTAGCCTCTAGCATCTGCAATGTCATTGCTTATTAGGCTTTTATCTAGGTCTTCAGAGCAAGCTTTGGGTTGTCAGCTCCGGACCAATGGGTCCTTAGACACCACTTATAGAACACCCATTGATCTTACTTACTTGCTCCCAATAGGCCATGAATAATCAAAGTTCTAATTGCCCCTTCAGTAGAGCATATACATTTCAGCTTGCACCCACACTCCACTACTAAAATAGAACTAAGGGACTTGAAACAATTAAACTTGCTCTATCATTGTTTCTACTTATTTTATTTTTATATACCCATGCATGATCACACAAATAATTCATTTACATTTAAACACTCACATGCAATGATCTTGTTGAAATCTATGTATAAATAATCACTTATTTATACAAGTTTTTTACTTTTTGAGTAGACCTTCAAATTCTTAAAATATGTTAAACTTACAACATGTATTCTATATAAAGCTAAAAAATTAATTTTTTATCACCTAGTTTTAGGAAATTGATGAATAAATACATGGAATTTATTTTTTAAGGGTATGCCTAACATAACAACAAATTTATGTTTGGAAAGGAAAAGATGGGAAGCAAAGAACAGTATAACCTGATCATGCTGAGGAAGCACTTTTGAAATCTTCATGTGTTCCTTCACGATCATGATGGATGTAACATACACAATTTTTTGCTGATAATAAAAATGACACTCTCCATCATCTCATCCTGCCCACAATGAACCTAGTCCTTTAGCTGATCCTGGACCTACACAGTCTAATCACATGATCACTAGGTCCATGGATGGGAATCTTAAGTATCGCCTCTTCAAAGTTCAATGTCTAGACTCTTGTAACCATGATGATCAAAAGCCTTTTGAATCCATTAGTTATGACTAAGCTAAGTCTTTCTTTGAGTGGTGTGGTGCTATGAAAAAGATAATGAATGCTCTCATTAAAAATTGCAATTGGACTATTTTTCCACATGATCAGGTTTTCAATGTTGTTGGATACAATTGGATTTACAAGATTAAACAAAATGTTGATTACACTATTTCTAGATTCAATTATAGGTATTGTAAACTTGGACGAGTTTGCACGAGTGACTGGGAGCAAAATTCAAAAGCATTGTCAGTGTGAATACATTTGACACAAGAATTAATGTCTGTATCTCAAGAATAAAAGATTTGATGATACAAATGCCTTTAGATCTATTTTCAACAAATAGTCCCAAGGTACTTGTGAGAAATCATCAACAAGAACCACATCATAATGAAACTTAAACCAATAAAAAGCCCAACTAAGCCCCATACATCGACATGGGACACAACATAAGAAGGTAGATGAAGAAACACATGACGAAGCTTGGACATAGAAGGATGTCCAAGCCTAAGATGCCACTGTAAGAAACTGGTACTTGACTACAAGGATGATGGTGCGACTCCATCTGGTTGAGATAGATAGTAGACTCCGTCCTACTCATGGCTTCCACCAATTGTCTTTCCAGTCGATAAGTCCTGAAATACATAGAACTAGGGTAAAAAACAACTTGGCAATTCAACTACTTAATAAGCTGGCTCACATATAATAGATTTGTCGACAACTCTGAGGCATGAATAACACGTGGGATACATAGAGAAGAAAACAAATGAACATCCCGATGTCCAAGGTAAGGGACAGTCTTCCATCTGCTTGTCTAACTTGGCGCGGAGCATAATATGGCTGGAAGGAAGAAAACACATGAATTTTTTCACGAAAATGTTGGGAGGCACCTGAATCAATTATCCATATGCTACTTGAATCCTGAGAGGTCATACATGTAGAGTAGGTTGTGTCAAGAATATCTATGGAGGCAGAGGCAATATTAAATCTTGAGCTAGAACCTATTCATATTTTGAGCCACTGAGCCTCAGAGTAAATGCATGAGGAAGCTATATTATCATCCAACATGGGTGTGGCCGGAGTAAATACAGTAGGAGAAGCAACCTAGGCTACAAGTTTTGTGGGAGCAGCAGTAAAGGTCTTGCCTAGGGTGAAAGATTAATGATAAGGAGGATGCTCATTTTTGTTCCAACGCTTGTCCTCTAAATGAACCAATCTTCTATAGAATGTGCATTGCAGTTTCCCATGACTACCATTTGCTTAACCACCACCTATCCCATGTGAATTAGGAGATCCATGGCTACACCCTCCATAAGCAGACAAGACAGAAGCGATGGAACCATTAGGTGGATGAGTTAAAGTAAGAGCCAACTAACTAAGTATTATAGGCTTCTGCTAAATCAGGGATTTCAGCCCTTGTGATCATTTACGTTTTTGCTACACCATGTTCAGGAGACAAGGCAAACAAGATTCGAGCAACCATGGTCCTTTCAAGATGAGCTTTCTAACATGCATCGCAAAATGGTCATATGATATGTAGCCTTTCATATGCAACTTGCACAAATGCAAAATATTGAGCCAAGTTTTGGTTCTCCTACTGAAGAAGAAGAATCTCTTGTTCTATTTGTAATATCATGCTAACATTCTTCTCCTGAGAATAAGTGCTGCGCAGATGCTCCCACATATGGTTAACGGACTTCTAATAGCATAATACACTAGTGATTTTTGGCTAAATACCATTAATCATCCATGACATAACAATGCTATTATCTTTAGTCCATGTAGCATACTTTTCAATCTTTTCTTTGGGTTCATCCTCCTCTATAATGTGCCTTTTTGATGTCCACCACTGACATCATGAAGGTCTAATACCAAACTTCATAGTTAGTTCCATCTCGCTTGATATAAGTGCCATATGAGAAGGGATTTGAAAAGAGCTTGCATTTAGCCTCTAGATCAGATTTGCTAGAGTTGTTTACAAATTTTCACCAATACTTTTGTCCACAAAATATTTATCCATCACTACTAGGAATGTTTTATCAGTAGTTCGATAGAAAATTGAGGGGTTATGGGTAATATTTGGTCATGTTTATGAAGGAAAAGAAATTGATTCATGTTGAAGAGTTAAGATTACATGCTTTGAAATGTTTATAGAATTGCAAAGTAAGCAAACATGAAGGCAATTTTATACACTGGTTTGTAGCCTTGAAAACAAGGACATTGATTTCTAAAACTTTATAAAATATATTTACACAACTGAACAATAGATGCATTAAGTGTGTTAGGTTCTTCTATATAAAAATAATGGCTATGCAATTTTTTTCATAAAGGCTAATTGTCAAACCTTTTATGATTAGTTTCTAAAAGCATATTAATATTTTCAACAGAATATGTAAATCAAAGTAACAAAACATGCTATGTTCAACAGAATATGTAAATCAAAGTAACAAAACATGCTCTTGGTAACGGCTCCTACCTTTTCCAATATCCTTGTGGCTATTGATGATAAGTTTATTCACAACAACATGCTTTGCTAGCATTGCTAAAAGCTTCTGGCAAGGGCATGAGCTGTTAACAATAATAACATTGCAGCTTCATTTTCATTAATGGCAACAAGAGGAATCATTGTTAGCAACAATTCTTCCCATTGCCAATGAGATGAGCCATTTCCCATCCCAACTATCTGTGTTGCGTGCATCTTGCTATGTGCTTGTGTATTTGTATATGTTACAGCCGTTAGCTGTATCATTTCAAGTCCATATATGTGTATACATTTGTAGTGAAAATGGTTGACTCTAGCTTTTTGAAGTCACCCAGCCATCTTATATATATGTATATATATATATACATATACTCTATGTGCTTGTGTATTTGTATATGTTACAGCCGTTTAGCTGTACCATTTCAAGTCCATATATTTTGTCCATATATATATATATATATATATATATATATATATATATATATATAGGGAAAATTGAATGGTGACTCTAGCTTTTTGAAGTCACCCAGCCATCTTATCATGGCCATCAGATCCAACATGGTTGATGACTAGGAGAAAAAAGGTGATGACATCTTAATTATTTTTGTCATCCTAACTTAATTTAGGTATTTTTCTCATCGTTTTTCTCTCAACCATACATCTGCTTGAGATGGACAATCCTGGTTAGATGGCTGGGTGACTTTGGATAGCTAGATTTATCATTCATTCACTATATATATATATGTGTGTGTGTGTGTCTATATATATATATATATAGAGAGAGAGAGAGAGAGAGACCTAGATTTTTAAAATGAAATATGAAAAGAGATAGAGAAATAATGGCAAACAACATCTTGGCTTGACTTTGATCTTCAACTATAGATTGGAAAATTGTGGGTTTTGTTCCCAAACCCCTTTCAGAAAACAAGGTATGTGTTTTGGGAGTGTTTATTGAAGTTGCTGATTTTTTTGCTTTTGCTGGTTGATTGGCTACGGTGGGGGTAGAGGAATTACTTATTTTTTGAGTGGAAAGGAGCTTGGATCATTAGAATTTGATAGTGCACGGGACCAATTCAGACATGAAAACTCTAAGGCAGTCGCTATTGTGAACTTTAATGATCTAAATGAAGAAATTGGGAACTTTATTTGAGCTGATTTTGCAATGTGAGTATGTTGTGATCCTTTAATGCCCTCTTTATTATTTTTGTCTAGTTACAGATTTCTACTTGAGCTAGGCATATGAAATGATGATTAATGTGCTTCTATACGGCGAGTTATAAGTAGAGGAAGCTGCTATGGCTGCATTTGAGGAAAGTAATCTAGGAATAAGTTTGGACATTGGTATCAAACAAGTTGGATCGTGATTGCAATGTTTGAATGCATTGGAGGATCAAAGCTTAGAAGTAAGTTTTGGGCTATCAGACATGTCAAATAGGTGAAAATTTTGTCGGTCCTCATTTTGGCATGCCTCTAGTTGCACTATATGTGATTAACCATTTGTAGTGCATGTCTTCTTTATTGATCACTAGGTGGGCTACCTCCCCTTTTATCGCATTATGATTTATTTATGTAAAAAGCTCCAAAGAAAAAGAAGAAAAACTAGTTGTTTTTTTCCCAATCTATGCAAATTTTTGGTTGAAAGGTCAACAAAATGTTGGATGGAATATATCAACTGATCAATTAGTCATATCATCATCTTTCTTTTCCAGTTGATTGATGGCTGTTAAAATAGAAGCTTGTTAATGTGAAACACTTCATATATACTCGACTTGATTTTTGCATACATGTTGGACATTAAAGGGTCTCAAAATATGCTTTGCCTTGGGAAGGTAACCACCAAGTAAACTTGATTTGAGTTTAGGCAATTCATGCTTTATGTTCAGTTGTGTCAAGAAAATGGTATAAGGCACCTTTTCTTTTGAGAAAAAAAAAAGCATTTGATTATGATGAATTAGTAAATCACGTTAAAGTAGCAAACATGCTATTTTGAAGCAATTTTAAGAAGCTTGCTTTCCTATATTCTTTGAGATGACAAACATCTTTCAATATTGAAATACACCTCCAAGGATGACCCCTAAGTGGTGAGCGACCCTTCGTGCTTGCCTCTAGGTTTGCAGATGACAACAAGAGAAGAAATAGACAAAATATGAAATGAGTAGGAAAATAAGTGCAACTCAAATGGTTAGCCTTTGCAAAGGATATAACGAACAATAATAATGTATCAAGTTGATAACTGAAACATCACATGAAGCCACACTAATAAGAACAACGAGGCTGCTCTCCTTTTAAAGAAACATTTACAATATCATCTTTATACATATTCTTTGTTCACGCTTCTTTGGCAACCTTGACAATGTTTATCGAGAAGATACTAATTGCTAAAAGGCTTTTAAACTGTAACTCTTGTTTGCGTCCACTGTCCTACTCTCTCAAATTTGTGTATTAACCTAGTTTTTTGTGTAGAAACCATTTTATCAAGGTCAAGTCCATCTGGGAAGCAAAATAGAAGCATGCATGACCACACCTTCAGCAACAAAGCCTTCTAGGGAAATATTGGCAAAAATGTCTTCTAACAACAAAACATTCTGAATAAAGACAATGATTAGGACGAGATGCCAACATACACAAGGCATTGATGGTTGACTAGCATGAAGACATTTAAGCTTCGTTATCTAGTTTCATTTTACAAAATTATGAGGGAAGCTGATGCAGCCCATCAATTGAGAAGATAAACCACTAAATATAAAAGAAGAAAAATACCTCCAAAATCATAGGTTCAAAGGAGCCCATAAATTGAGCAAACAAAAAAAGTTGAAGAGAGTGTAGATGAAACCAAATGAGTCATGTAATGACCACATAATATGAAATATAGACAGCTGAATATCCTAAAAAAGCTCATTGGCAGTGGATTCAGTTTGGCAACAACACAAGCAGTAACTAATTTGAGGATCAATGAAAAAAAATATATATCAACATTACGTAAATGGCTACCTGATTAAAATCATTTGAATTATGGAACATGAAACGTTTGTGGACCAATAAAGGATGATGAGGAAACAAAAATTGAAGTGAGCATGTAGTGAAGTGAAGCCAAGATGCTAGTACAAGGCACTTAGAGATACTGAATATAAACATGGATAGTGAATTAGAATAAAGTTTATATTCAGTTTAATAAATAAAATGAAATGGGTTTTATGATTTTAACAGTATATGTAGTGATCTTGGAGTTGATCACAAAGGCAAACTATAGACAGTATGCTTAGATTAATCCCATTTGCTGTCATTTCAGCACTTCTTGATCCCAAGTCCATTAGGATAAACATGAAGTAAGTGAGGATGAAGGTGACTTGCACCCACTGAGAGCCTAATGGCTTTGCTTACATATCAAAACAGTTAAATTATTTTATACAGCAAATACATTAAAAAATGAGAAAACAAAATGACAAAACCAAAATCTTCAACTACTAATAAACATATACAGACAAGTTCTAGCATAGAAAACAAGTCACCATTAATGACAAGGGGAATATTCAAGTTTCTATGACCAATCAATAATTAATTAGTTGCAGTTTTTTTTTCCTCTACCTTTACTAACATGAAGACGCTCAATCAATCTCTTCTTTGAGCAACAACATCACAAGGGAACTAGACAACACTAGTGTGTCATTGATTTTAATCCTATCTCTTCTAAATTTTGTTAAATATTTATTTGAGGATTTTATATCTGCCTATTTTCCACATAGGCATATCATTGTTGGATTTCACCCTCAACAATAGACAAAAAGATTATCAGTCAAGGAATCTCCCTCTCAAATTTCAGAAATAAAACTTGAAGAAGCTAGCGGAAGGTTGAACTTGAGATTTTGTTGAATAAATCAGCCCCTCTAAAAGAAGAATGGGGCTGCCAGCAGCAACCCTCTTGAGAGAAAGGAATTAACTGGGGCTTTCTAATAGTCTGTCAACAGGAGCTTGGGGCTCTTTGGTAGCTCCAATCTAAATGATATACTGGGGCTGTTGGAGAGCAGCTCTTCATTGAGAGAGTGAGAGAGAGAGAGAGAGAAAGAGAGAGAGATAATAATAATGAAAAGGGCAAAAAGGCACAGAACATACCACTTTACAATATCAGCTCCAAAAAGGTTCCAAACTTCTTCACTTAGCTCAACAAAGTGGACAAAAGGCGACAGTCCCAGAGTTATCATTTTTGAATTGATCTCACACACTACCAAATTCTAACATTAATCCAAGTTCCTCTTCTACTCAAAGAATAAGTAAATCTCCTAACCCGCCTTATCCAATGGCCAGCATAAACAAAAAATCAGCAACTTCAACAAGCACTCCCAAAACCTATGTCTCGTTTTATGACAGGGGTTTTGGGAACAAAAGGGACAAAATATAGATCTCTAGTTCAAGATCAGTAACAAGCTTAGATGCCGTTTGCCGTCATCAAACGGCTCACTGCTGATTCCTTAAGGAAACAAACATGGAAAGATATATATTCGGCCATGAACCAATTTCAAAGAGATATAGCAACATAGAGAGAAAGCGAGAGGGAGAGAGAGGGAGAGAAAGAGAGGTGGTCTCTTGGAAACAAGAGATCCCTCATCAATGCCTTAAAAGGAGATAAGGGGCTGCCAAAGATCAGCATACAAAGAGAGAGAGAGAGCATGAGGGAGAGAGATATAGACACAGAGGCAAGGAGACAAATAAGGCATACTTCTATTCTTGTTGCCATAATCATAGTTTTCTTGCTCGCCCATGGTCACCAACGACAGTGGGAATTGTCAATTGAGAGGGTAACAAGAGGGAGGGCTAGGGCAAAAGAGTCAGATTGCACGAGGGAGGTGAGCAAGAAGAAGGAGAGCGTGTGAAGAAGGGGAAATGAGATGAGAATAGGGATTCCTTTCTCTCTTTAGGTTTCACTTAAAATCTATGCCATTCAACAAAGAAACGATCAGATTGTGTATATGTTGAATATTACATACATAAAGAACTTTAGCATTCACCACACCCTTCTATTGAGTACAAAACTTTGATGTCTTATGAAAAATTAATTTTGGTAGAGAACATAGGTAGTGATTATCACACCCGAACCATTTTGACCCTAAAATAACTTTTTTTTTTTGTTAAAACATAAACGTTGAGGTGCGACGACACAACAATTCAAAAGAAAATGAACCATGCAATTCAAAACAATGGGGCAAACTTTTCATTATATAATCAATTTTGTTCATACAAAATTATTCCACATTTCTCAATAACACATATGACAAACATGCCCCCAAAACCATGACATGATGCCTTGACCCAAAATAAGACGCGCCGACACTACAATTGGCCTAAAACCTCTCTAGTAGGATGTGAGTTCAACCATCTGATCAATCTGCTGCCCCGGGTCCGCCAAGACTTGAAAAATAAAAACAACAGAAGGCTTAGCCTTCGCAGTATGGCAACAAGCCAGATAAATCTCTAATCCTCTAAGATAAGGACTCATATATTAAGTAATCACAATTATAAAAGCAAATCACCATCATGTCGTGATAGGCCATAGTCACATGACTTGACAAGAAGACCCCTCATATATACCACGACATATAAAGGCCACTTAATGGCCCTGATAACACATAGTCACATGCATCTCATGCATAAACATATCATTCTCATTCACTTAATTCATATTCTTTTCATTTACATTAAATTTTGGGAATTGACGGTTCTTGTGGGTGCAAACATAGGCACGCGCACACCGGGGGTGGCATACAGCCGGGAGACAACCCCCGTGGTGGCCCGACACGATATAGATCTATTCACGCTGCAGCGGAAGAACACTCGTCCATAGATGTGTGTTTCCAAGGAGAGATACTCAGCTTTGCCTAGAACACCCAATTTGGGAAGGCGGGAGCCCAACGCTCCAAGAACATCACACAAAAATACTCTGGGGCCTTGTACCTCCTACGCTCCGAACAGGCAAGACCAGTGGCAAAGGTGTGACAACTCCCAAACACGGTGCCACAACCCACTGACCTCTCATCTCTTATTCTTTCTTACTTTTCATTATGAAAGCACATTCACAAATGACCAGATAGCTCATGAGATTGGTTCACTTCACGAGTACACCAATACCTTCAATTGCCTCTACACGAGGGTTACACACATAGTTAACAGTCTTAGCTAGCCGTCGTAATAATACATGTATAATTACCCTTCAATTTCATTCAATTATATTATTGCCCATGACAATGCATATACAACTTACCACAACATTCACATTAAACAAATATATCAATCATATCTTTCAAAACTTAACCAAACCACGAAGAGTAGTCTCGATCCGTGATTGGCTCGTAGCTATCCTATGCAGTTATCATTTTAGGATGCTTTCTAAAACACATTCGGGGCCAATTGGCTCGTAGTTGTCCTATGCAGTTATCATTTTAGGATGCTTTCTAATGCACATTCAGGGTCAAGGAGATACTTGACTCGATACCCCACCTCAAATGTCCTAAGCTGTTATCATTTCTAGCATGCAAATACAATTGCGTAGTGATTTTTAAAACAAAACTAATCACATAAACATTCAAATTTCATGCATGCATTCATTCAATCACATTATACTCATAAGATCACATGATCCTGGAAACATACATTCAAAAATTAGCCCCAGACAGAGATTTGCCTGGAATGCCACAATACCTGTCGCGCGTCCACAAAATACCCAAAACGTCTCGAGCTTCAAATTTGGTCGCTCAAGGTCTACTGGATGTGTTTGGTGTACCTGCAAACACAATCAAGCGATAAGTTTTCTACTTGCTTTGCTTTACAATTTATACAAATATGAAACATAATCATTGAGACATGTTATCGCCTCAAGAGGGTGTCGACGGGTAGTGTCGACCCACAAAACCCTCCAATAAGCCACTTCCCAACTCCTTGAAGTTGTCACCAAACGTCTAAACTCAAAGTTTCGATCAATCTATCACTAACACGTTTCTCACTTGCTTTCTTTAGTTAAAGCGTCTTTCCAATAATTACACCCAAGTTACATGCTCTTTCTCAACCAATAACGCAATACGCCCATTGACTAGCATGCACCACGTGCTCACTAAAACGATTCTAAATCTTCTCAACCACATCAAATCTCTACCATGTTTCCAAATAGCTTCAAAAATCAACACATCATGCTAAAGAGATAGATATACACGTGGATTCTCGTCATTCTCAAAATAATCATCAACTTTCCCCAAAATAGCAACATCGCTAGCATGTATTCTAAATCATCAAATCTTAAATCTAGCATGCTCAATCAATAAATTATACATGCTCCAACAACAAATATTCGACCATTTAGGCTCGATTAAGCCTTGCTCACCCCAATCTTAGAGTCAAAACTGTTGTAATGTTCTTGGCAGCCACCTCAAGTGTTCGATCAAGTGCCAATGACAATGATTGCTTGCTGTGGTCGACAACAACACAACCTAATTGCTGGTAAAAGGGGGAAGACAGACTTCCCTAGATGAAATCCAACGAAATGGCAATCAATATGATGAGAATCAATGAAAAAGAGGTTTAAGAGAGGGGTCCATCGTTAGGAGAGGCCCACAGTAGTTGTGTGGGAGGCTCAAGACGAGTGAAAGAGGGCATGAGAGGATGGGAGTGGGAGAGAGACAACGCACGTGAGGGAGACATTGGGAGAGGGGAAACCAAGGGTTCGGGTGAGGGAGAAAGGTCTGGCATAAGAGAGAAAGAGAGAGCATAGAGAGTGTTCGGTTGAGGGAGAGGGCTTGAGTAGAGAGAGCATGGGCAAGGAGAGAGTGAGAGAGAGCATGAGAGTAGCAAGGGAGAGAGAGCAGGTGCGAGAGAAAGAGGGCGTGGGTAGACGGACAGACAGACAAAGAGCGGGACAGGGAGGAGAAAGAAGAAGGAAGAGGCAGAGAGAGGTCAAGACGGCTTACCGGAGCTCCACCGCCGCCGGCCTAAACATCGCCGCTGCTACACCCTCCGCCTCCTATTTTCTTGTGTGCTGCAGTCATATTAGAAGAGGAGATGAAGAGGGAAACGAGGGAGAAGAAGGAAAGACAAGGGAGAAGAGGCGTTGGGCTCCCCATCACGCGTGGAGCTCGGGTCCAGGTCCGGACCTGATCCGACCCGACCCACCAAAACGCAACGTTATAGTGATTGTGTATATGTTGAATATTACATACATATCATTTATTCATACTTGAGTTGAGTTTAATAGTTATGTTTCTTGCAACCACATTTAGTAGTTTCATGTTCTCTCTTCTCATCTCCTCTTTGTTTTTTGAAGCCCTGCCTCTTGCAAGCAATTTATTTATAACACAAAATTTCACATCTCTTTTTCAAGTGACCTATACATTGTATTAAAGCCACTTAGTGTTGCATATATGTTATAAAAATCTACCTTGATCTTGTCACTACCAAACTCCATTCCAACATAGTATGCCAATTCCTTGTCAATATTCAGACTTAGATTTGTTTCCTCAGCAAAAGGTCCAATATGTGTACCTTCTGTGATATCTTCAACCACATTAGTCTCTTTCTCTTCATTTATGTGCATTGCTTTGTCCACATTTATATCTTTGTCTATATTAATCTCATCATCCACATTAATCTCACCATCCATATGTGTCTAAACATCCACTTTAATATCTTCATCGATATTCACTTCTCCATCCATATTAATCTCCTCATCAACATTTGGTAAAGCTACATCCTCACTTGCCCTTGATAACATGCCAGATTCCACACTTCAAAATCAGTAGAGTTGCAATAATGGGATATAGTTGATGATCTTCTTGCAACCACACATAAACAATATAAGCTTTGGCATGAAACATAAGACCACAAAGGTTCTACACAATGAATGAAAGAACTTGTAATTATGAAGAGCACATGACATATATAATTCTGACTCAAATGCAACACAATCTTAAAACAACAAATTGGTTTCCGCATGTTGACGTTGGTTTTTAACAGCCAAATCTAATGGGCAAGGAGATCATTAAACATTAATTATATGCTAATTGTGGATTGCATGGCCATTTCCACATGAGAAGCATTCAATAGCTATCAAAGTACAATTCTCTAACTATCTATAATGTATAGGCAAGAAGAGAGAGAGAGAGAGAGGTCCCAAAATCCCAGTCAACAATCATTTTAAAGATGAAAATTTCAATGCCAAAATAAGAAAAAATGTATCATTTAATCCTATCAAAAGCTCTTCTAAACAGTACAACTGTATTGTACACGTCTACTAGAAGCATTTTAATCCTACCGGTGGTAGATTTTTCTTTTGTCAAAGGTAGTAAAATTTCATATGAAATTGTGCCAAGGTTGTTTCATCAAAAGAAAAGAATAATGATATCATTTAACTACAGAAGTGAAAAGAGGAAAATGGGTCCAATTCCTTTGTAATTTACTCAAGCAACAACCCACTTAATGCTTGGTAATTACAACCACATTTTACCATATGTAATGCATTATTGACAATAATATACCCAATTTTGTGCATGTATAGATGCTTTTATTCAAATACATAACATGTTTTAACAAGCCTACATGAGATAGGCCAAGTAGATAAATAAGTACATGCATTAACAAAAGATTATTATTTTCAAAGACACATAAGCAATTAAGACACTAAGTGAGATGTCCCCAATAATAGCACAATTAAGAAACTAAGTGAGATGTCCCCAATAATAGCATGTCGGTTATGAGTTGGACCTCCTTGAGTATATTGCAAATATTTATAGGTCTTTGAGTTCCAACTGAGATCCATAGAGAAAAGCCAACATGAATCCCTACCAAGGAAAATGTTGTTTGCAAAGTGAACCATCTTAAATAATGGCTACTTGTAGAACCTAGTGTGCATGGTTTAGAAAAAGTTTCAAAAGGGTGCAAAAAGGTCAACTTTTGCTTGGTCTACCAATTTGATTGTGACAATTCATCAATGTAAATCATGCTTTGGATTGAAAATACAAAACATGCCTTACCTGCATTGAGGGAAAATTTGGGATGAGCTTGTTTGGCAGATACCAATCGGGTGACAAACTCCTGCAACATATGGCAATGATTTGTCATAGGGAGAGGGAGTGAGTGGCAGAGTGTAAGAGAAGACAATGAGAAAGTGACATGCATTGTCTGTACCTATCTTTAGGGATAAATCAGCCTCAATGGTCAGCTATCGCCACGTTCGGCAGCTACTAGAGGGCAACAGTCGACAATTGACTATCACCCTCTAGCAGTTGTCAGACAACTGAGAATGAGATTTTGTTCTTTCACGATAGACCTACTCCTAGCTACTGAAAGGGGAAAGGTGAAAGGGTTACTGAAGGCCGGCCGAATGGGAAAGAGCAAGCAAGGCAAAGAACATGTGCCAAAACCAACTGCTCATTGGATGGCATCTCACCGACTACCATACTTGCTTGTCTAGAAGGTGCTGGGGATGTCTGAGGAAGTGTAAGAGAAGAGGGGAGAGAGAGATTAGAGGGGTTGAGTGGAAGTGGTGCTCTGTCGAGTGGGCCCTTCTCACACTTTTTTTAAAAGTGTGGTTACCTGATCTATCATACTAGATACGACTTTTAGAGCACATTTGCTATATGGAACATGATATTCTATGAACATGTTGTCTTGGAAAAGGATGATGCTCACCAAACACTACATGAAAACCGTGGATGACAATGTGATTTTGTCCTTGGAGAATGCAAAAAAGTGCATCCTAGCCTATAACACCCCTGCCCTTGGAATACGATGGCGAACTCCTTTTTTTGAAAACCGTATGTACTTGAATCCAACCGATTGCTCGATAGTCGCCATCTCCTTGTTTCTTACTCAAACTCTTTCATCACAGGTAACCATATCTCTCTCTCTCTCTCTCAATATCTTTGCCTCTACTCGATTATTGTTCACTGCCACTGCTTTAAAGAATTAGTTGGTGTTTGGTGGCATGTGTAGTTCAAAAAGAAGGAGGATGGAGGCTTGCTTGACCTTATATCTTGCAGACATTATTCTAGTGAGATAGAATCAAGGACCACCCACCACCAGTACATTTGCTAAATCTGAGCCATTTCCCCTCTTGTTGAGGCATCAACTAGTCATCTCAGGCCGTTCTCAGCTTATCAATGCCAATACCACAAACTACCTCCTGAAGATTAACCATGGACTCTGAATCCAACCATTATCTGTCACTTCTATTCAATGTTTTTCTTCAAATCGTCTCACCTTTTAGAGTTCTTAATTTTGTAAGTTTAGGATTCTGTCACCACTTCTCATATTGGTTGTTTTCTTCTCCAATGATCCCAAGAGGTGCTGGCCCTATTTGCAATGCCTACACCCTCTTCTCATGTGAACTTCGGTTTTGTTGCATATGTCTCAACGATGCATGCTTTGCCCAATAGTGGTAAACTAGAATGGCCATACAAACTGTTTGATGAAAGTTTTTAATGACAATGAGATGTTGTGTCTTGGAACATTACGATCAGCCGTTACTTCCGCTTCAATTGATTTGACAAGGTTTTGTGAAGCTTTACAGCCATGGAAGAAAATGGAGTGAATAAGAATGCAGACAATGTGATTTGAAGTCAACATAGTATGGGAACGATTGGGGGATTTAAGGACAGGAAGGAGGGTATATGACTATATGGACAGAAATGGGGATAAAGAAGCATCATCTTATTGAAAAATTTTGACTGAATTTTGCTAACTCACAAGTAAATCAGTCATTTTTCAAAAAGAAAAAGAAAAGGTAATAATCATTGCATCATTTTGGTGTGGGCCGAGCAGTGTGTAAATTTGGAACTATGAACTTGGGCATTTATTTGTAGAGGTAACCAAGAGTGTTCACGAAAAGCCTCTTAGCTATTGTAAAAGCTATATTGGCGCAGCAAAAGGAGGAGCCAAATGAGAAGTACACATGCAAGTATGCAAAGAGAGAGTATAACAAGAAATAACATAGTTTGTAGGATTAGCTGGAGATATACAAGCAAAAAAGACAGCTTGATAATATTGATGTCAATGACAAAAAGCAAAACTACATGTGTGTTGAGAGCGAGTGAGATAAGGATAGTGAGAGAGATGAAAACTCACACTCAACATGTTGATTATATACTTCAAACAACGGCCAGTCAAATTGAGCATATTGTCCTTAAAGTCAGCAACCAAACGACAAACACTATTATGCCTTGTTTTCTTGGACTAGAACTTCTTTTCCTTGAGACACTTGTTCCTGGGCATTTGTTATAGGAACACATGTTCTAGATGCAACATGATATCTTAGGGGCCATATGAGCCCATTATATATATATATATATATATATATATATATATATATATATATATATATATATATATCATATTGTCCCTAACGTATCTGACGAATGTTGTGATCAACAACATTCATTGCTTTTGTTTCAAACTTCCAAAAAAAATTGTCAAAATGTGGGGGAAGGGTTTTGTCCGCCCCTCCCCCCTCTCTCTCTCCTGCTTCTCCCTTTGTTCCCTTCCTTTCCCTCACCCACTTAGTGTCCTTCCTGTTGACCTTACCTGCATGCTTATCAGAAAGCGAGTGCACTGTTGATGAACACTAGCACCACCTGAACTTCTGATGGTTTTGAAAATTAAAAAAGCCAATCGAAAGATTAAGGGAAAAAACATGATGTTGTTGTGATGCAAAATTTTGTAATCTTGAATTCCCTGACTGTTCATATGAGTTGAAGAAATCAAATATTAACTCGCCTCTATATTCTCATTGCAGGAATCTATGAGAGATAAGACTCGACTCGTCAGTATGAAATATGATTGTTCTTGCCACCATTAATAGGGGTAATCTAATCAAGGACTAGATTCAGTATTTAAGGTCCCAAAATGCGATTATCATTAAACCTAAATGCAAATGAGTGTCCTAAATTTGAAAATGGAAGAGTTATAGAATGCCAAGTGGATCATTAGAATTTGGAAAGCATGAAAGTAATTCATAATCTATATCATCAGAGATCCATGCAAGAGCTAATCCCTAGATGTAATATGAATGTATGCAAAACCAGATTCAATGCATAATTGAGATCTGGATTATAAATTTAGGACATGGCCCTAGGGAGATCTTGATTTAAAATTCAAATATGGATTTATTGGTTAAAGATGATCCAAATATTCAATAACTAATCTAGATATAGGGTTTAGGGTAGTCCTAAAGTGGGGTTTAATTTCAAATTTTATCTAAGAGTTGGTTGAAAGATATAAATCCAATTCATAAGTGACTTTTGAGTCAAAATTCATAATCTAAATCCAATAAGAAATCCAATGTTCCAATTTTAGAGTTTATGGAGCCAGGGCTCTGGACTTAAAATCTAGAACAAGGGTTTTAAATCTTGGTACAATTTATATGAGATCTAAATCCAAAGTTGATATTGTGAATCCAATTATCATAATAATTTGACTTATTTGATCCTTAAAATCCAAATCACATAAACTATATCAGACTCCAATTCAATGTTGCACCTAATCTCAAATTCTAGATCTAAATCCAATTTACTTGGATATGGATTCAATTCTTATAAGGCCTACACCTATAGCCTAACTGGGATTAAGGTTTAAGCTAACTAGGGTTTTATCTTGAGTTAGGTTTAGGTACATGGTTGTGGACTCAATTTCAAGTCTTGGTTGAGATATAGATAGAAGACCAGTGTTTCAAGTAGGTTGGACACTAAAGATTGGAACAAGTCTAGCCTTTTAGAAAACTAAGTTTGAAATAGGATGATTTGAAAATGTGCATTGGAAAATTATGATTCAGGAAACAGTATTTTCATATAATCAACTTAGGTCAAGAGTACACATAGGATGTTGCTGCAATGTATATAGCTGATAATCCTAACTTAATTGATATGAAGCCTAATTCTATGTGTGCTTCTCAAAATAGATGAATGAACACAAAAAAACATATTAATGAAAATAAAGCAAAACAAAGAAAATGTACATGCATGAATGACATGATATTTTGAAGTGACATGGACTCCATGTTTAAATTATAGTTTTTTCACTTGATAAATCAAGCTTCAATGAGAAGGTTATTTTGTCGTGAGCTTATTTAAAACCTTAAATTTACTTATTAAAGTGCAACTGCAATGCACAGTTAATGATGTGTGAATGAAATTAACCAAACAAACATGTTCTATCTCATAAAGTGATTATACACATTATTAAACATGTTAATTTGGGGTTTTACCACAAAGAAAATAGAAATCAGTTTAAGCTTTGGATGTTAATGTGATAAGGTTTACTTGTGATGTTACATTGTTGCTTTCTACTCTCTACTTAATATTTCTTGAGGTTTTCTGTGTTTAAGCTCTTTTGGTTCTGAGCTTGGTGTTGATTTGTTTGTGAATAAAGAAAATATTATTCTTTTTTTTTATTTATAAATTTCTCTTTTCTCTCCTAACTAGGTCCCCTTGAACTAAGAACTTCATGCCCCTCCACCTCAATGGCACCCTGGATGACATGCTCAAGGAACCAGGGTGGTTTGGATCCTTCAGATCTCTTCTATCCCCTACTTACACATAGCTAAGAATGTAAAACTCAGTTCAAACTCAAGCCAGTCCAAGATTTTAATGAAATCAACAAGTGATCAAGTTTTACATCTAGCGTCTCTTAATCTGTCTCAAATGATCGAGAGACATATGAAGACCTTTCTTTCATCATCATCTTCACTCTCTTGGAAGAACACATATGCCCACCTACAAAATGATTATTCTTTTCATAATGATAAATATTTCTTATTGAACCTTATAATATATATATATTTTTTAGTAGAGAATAGGTTCTTCAAATCACATATAGTTTATCACTGGATCTACAATATTATTATCAAATAAATTGCATATCTTTGAATGTAAATATAAGTTCCAGCTGGATATATTTGGGTACACTTGGAGCCACAATTAATTTGATGAACAAAAAATAGCTATGTAATACCAACGCAGTCCAAGTTTGAAATTTTACTTTCTTTTTGTTATTTATGATTAAATGTTACCCTTGTAATTTTTCCTTTGCATTAGCCATATTTAGGTAAGGGTTATGTTATTTGTCTTTTGTATTAGCCATAGTTGAATTGAAATGTCTCACCTTTATCAAAAGGAACTACTGTATTGATTCAACCCTTACAAGCACATATCAGTTGTGGCTTTGTTTTGTATTAATAAGCTTTTATGTTTTTTTATTGTGAAGGCCTCAAAGAGATGTGTCTTATAATATGTGGAGGTGTTTTATATGTTTCTCATTGCTCGGAATAGTGAGATATAATATTTTCATCTTGTATCCCTCTTTCAAACCTGATGTTTTTTTGTCTTTTGTTTTTGGAGAAATGTGATGTGACACTTTCAACAGACAATGGAAAGCTCCTCTGGTTACCAAAGTTGTCAATGTAAATGAGGATTGTCAGCAATCATTAACACATTAAGGAACGTTTGAAATACAGGGAGGTTGTTTTATAGATGTCAGAACTATGTGTGTATTGGTACACCAAATTGTTATTTTTTATTGCATCAAAGTTGGATTGTAACCTTTTGTAAGGAACGATGAAACTTCCTCCTTTCTTTCAATAGTGTTGCAATGAAAATGGTTCTCATTTGTCAAAGAAAGAGAATGTGCAGTTTTTTATCAACCAATTAAAAGAGGCACAAGAAGACATAATATGCTTAAATGAGCAATTTGCAAACTTACATGGCCATGTAAGTGCACTTAATGTCACACATGTATGGAAAATAAATGAATGTATAAGATATGAAGACATAATTGAAGCCATAAAATATATGAATATTAATGTCTATGTAAACAAACATGATACTATTTATTATGGCCAATGAAAGGGATACGAAGGCTGTACCTATCTCATGGTGAGTTTTTATGTATCTAGGGTATTATTTGTATGTCATAAGCCTTCATGGATTAACAAAAGTGAGGAAGATGAGATGAGGGAAAAAATTCTTATGTAATTTTCTTGTATTGCTTATATTCTTCATAATCAATTTCATATTGCTTAGGTGCTTAACATTTGATTGGTTGTGCTTTCGTTATTATGGTTTACTCAAAAGCTCCAAAATATATGGAAGCTTGTATAAGTTGTTATTTTGAAGCAGATTCTCCTACATCCTTTTATCAATTGCTAAATATAATTTGCTGAATTGAACATGTGGCACAATACCACAAGATATTAATCGACAGCTACTTGCTAAAAGATCATAGGAGTTTGTGTTCTCAATGACTTAATGGGACTGTGTTATAAACATTTGATCTGATCTATCTTGCACAAATTATAAATTAATGACACTTTCTTGCTTACATTATGACCCGAGTTTGGCAATATAAAAACCTTAAATAAAGTTGAAACATGTGATATTAGAGGAGGTAGGCTTCAACTACTGGAAGTTTGAGAATAGTGCAAATGGGTCATTAGTAGCCCTCACCGCCAAGAATATATTTGTGCAATAGTTCATAAAAACCAGGTGGAGAAAAGTAAATGAACACTTTTTAAGTCTTTTAGTTGAACCCAAAACCCAATCGCAAGTGCTAAGAATAGTGAAACTAGTAACATCAATCAACGTTGGTCACCCACTACAAATGAGCATCCTTTAAAAGACAAACAAGTACACTTTGAATGGCATAACCAGGGTGTTAAAACCTAAAATCTAAATCAACACACTGTAAATTGTTTTTCACCTAAGTGTATCATGCCCATGTTGACCACAAGTCTGACACTTTCTAGGCAATTTGCTTTGTTTAATGCCTAATGGAATTTGCTTTGAACTTCCTTTGGCACAAGCTCATCCAGGTTGTGAGCAAATGAACTTGCTCATCTTCTGCCTATGTGCATCACTGCACTATCATTTGTAAATTTTCATCATTTTACTCTGCTACATCAACATTTGCAACTAACTTAACTTTTAAATTTTGAAGTTCTTCTGCCAATTGTTCAAACCTTTCTACTGCATGTTCGATACATTTGGAACTTGATAATGTTTCCTCTATGCATGACTTTTGCATTTAAATGAATGATATTCTTGCTTATCAGTAAGAAAATCATGTTGAAAATGTTGAAAGACTTTGTATTGTACCTTTATTCGCATGTCTAGTCCATCTTTTGAGTATATAGGTGGGTGGTAGTTCGTATATTCCTTCTACATGAAATATTGCAAACATATAACAAAACAAAGCTCTTATAGATTTTCATAACTTGCATTGTCAACTTGACAAATGTTGGCTTCTCTAATCATATGAATTATGTACTCTTTACTAATTGTGGGTGCTTCATGGCTTCTTATCACTTATTTAATAGTATATGCTTTCACTTGATCATCAACTTGGGTAAGCTAAACTAGTGCATATCATAACCAACATCAGTTCTAGAATGAAGTACTTTTTTTATATCTCTGGAGTAAAAGTAACTTGTAAATGTCCTTCAGTTGGATGAGGTGTTCTAATCGGTTTAGTTTCATTCTTCAATTTGAGATATATATCTTTATGGTTTCTTCATATTTTATGACAAACTCATTTACATTTATATTTTCATTGACCCAGCTTTTAAAATAGTTGTTCATGCTTTCACTTCATTGGGGTGTGGACATTTCAGCCATGAACATGTCACTAGAGTATACTTTGGCCCACGTTTCTCTTTCTTTTCAAAAGTTTGTGGCTCTATCAATGGTTTGTAACTCAAGAAATAAACTTGTCATTCCATTCTAGCTTTCTTTAAATTTTTCTTCCATCTCTACTTGAAAGCCATGCATCTGACATATGTTTAAACTTACTATTTCATTGATGCATGGTACCAAATATATTGGCACTTTTGTAAATATGTGCCAATAGTAATACCTATGAACTATATTTGGAAATACTTTCTTTACTACAGGACTCCTAGCAAGTTCTTGATCAGTAAAATTGAAAGTAGATGTTGACAACTAATTGTCTGTATCCCTCTTCAAATAGCCACTTGGGATGTTTCTTTCTTCTCATCAACTACCAATGCAAAACAAAAAATGATACTTTGACCAAGGTGATTTACACCTATAAATGAAGCTGGCTCTATCAATGGTTTGTAACTCAAGAAATAAACTTATCATTCCATTCTAGCTTTCTTTAAATTTTTCTTCCATCTCTGCTTGAAAGCCATGCATCCGACATATGTTTAAACTTACTATTTCATTGATGCATGGTACCAAATATATTGGCACTTTTGTAAATATGTGCCAATAGTAATACCTATGAACTATATTTGGAAATACTTTCTTTACTGCAGGACTCCTAGCAAGTTCTTGATCAGTAAAATTGAAACTAGATGTTGACAACTAATTGTCTGTATCCCTCTTCAAATAGCCACTTGGGATGTTTCTTTCTTCTCATCAAATACCAATGCAAAACAAAAAATGATACTTTGAACAAGGTGATTTACACCTATAAATGAAGCAAATGGCAAACGATATTTGTTCTTCTTATATGTGGAATCAAAAGAAACCACATCTCCAAAATATATCTTTACAAGCAATTGCATATGCCAAAAAGCAGTTTCTTACTTGCCCTATCTTATCTACTTGAATCATATAATATAAATTTAGATCTTCAGTTGTCATTTTCTTAAAATAATTGAACATAGCCTAATAGTCTTTACCATAGTAGCTGTTGGTAACTTTTCAAAAGTGTCTATATAGTTACTGTTTACTAAATGCCACATGTTGCATTCCTCCTACCTACTTACAGACACATTCATAACTTGCAATGACATCAATTCAAATCCTGAAAGGGTATTTACAACATTCTTTTAAGAGAATTTGATCTTCTTTATTGTCTTATGGAAGTTCATTCTTTTCACAAAATTTCATCATCAACGGTCATAATCACATGTTCTACATTATCCTTAACATTGGTTGTACTTGTGCTTGCAAACATATTTAGGTTTCTTGTCACATTTGAACCTATAGAGTTGCAACACAGATCCATATTCATAAACCTCCACCAAACAAACAAATGGTACCACACCAGAAACACTACGTCTAACTGGATGCCACCAAGCTCAAGCTGGTTTGGACCATTGGAACAAAAAAAGTATCATATATGAGAGAGTTCAAAAGCTGTAAGAAAAAAATTATCACATAGGGATGTGGCAAGAAAGCTTAAGCAACAGAACGACAATATGAAGTATAATATGGCATATGACTCACATTATACAAAATTATTCCTTTGTAAGCAACTGTATAAAGTTTTGACTGGCACATGAGAACAACAAACAAATCAATTCAGTTAAAAGATTCCCCAAATATGACAAATTGTCACAAAAAAAAATTAGAAAATGAAAGAAAACAAATAGTGGTGTCATTAATTAGAAAAGGATATTTCATTTGAGTTTCACAATATAACATCAACATGCCTTAATTCACTATTTTAAGTCAGGTTTGGTTGCTTTTCTTACCAAATTTGTGGGCATTTCTATATAGTGGTATCCACTGGTCATGATCTTAAATCACAGAAAAAAAATGGAAGTAAAACTCAAAGGGCTAACCTCCCCTCATTAACTAGAAAAGAGAAATTTTAAAACAAAACTAACAATATTTCATTCATTCACAACCAAATTAAACACCAAGCTCAGAATCAAGAGAGCTTGAACATGAAAAACTCAAGAAATATTAAGTAGACAAGAAAGTTTGACGAGTATCTATTGCAGGAAACAAATAAGCAACCATATCAGTATTAGCATCCAAAACTTAACTTGATTCTCTGAACCTAAACAAAATCAATACTATCTTTATATTTAAACTCGAAAACCTTGTAAAATAGCTTAACACATGGGAAGAAGATAAACACTTGACCAACAATATAGGAGAAACAGAAGACACAGGGCTGGTGCTCACCGATCATGTGTTCATCCTCCGGTGGGTAAGCTTAGTGGGGAGGGCACCGAAAGGGTGAGGGAAATGAAGGGGGGAAGGGGAAAAGTGGGAGAGGAGGAGTAGAGAGTGAGGAAAGTGGGGGAAGGGTGCGCACCACTTTTTTCCCCTTGATCTTTCAGCTCTTTTTTTTTTTAAAAAATGTTCAGAGCCATCGGAAATTCAAGTGGTGCTGTTGCTCACCTATAAGACACTCGTTTACAAGTAGCGTGCATGTGAATTTGGTGGGGAGGGCAGTGAGCAGGTGAGGGGAAACAAAGGGGAGAGGGAGTAGCGTGAGAGAGGGAGAGAGAAAATTTCGGGACAAGGGTGGCACAAACCCCTCCTCCCACCTTTCGACAGTTTGCCTTTTTTTTTTTCTTTTTTTTTTTAAGTTTTGAGACGAAAACGATGAATGCTGTCAACCATGACATTCATCGGATACGTCAAACATCTCTCTCTCCATATATATATATATATATGTATATATATATATTGAAATCCTTCTGCTTTATTGAGCTCCATCTAATTAGGGCCACCCGAAGAAATGAATCAGGCCATGTGCTTAAATACACCACCAAATGCATTCAGTGTGCTGTTAGAGGCCAAAGGATTTCCCTGTTCATTGTCCAACCAGAAAAATCTATAAATTATATATATATATATATTTCAAATTCAAATTAAATAAAGAAGAAAATTTATAAAGCATTTATAGGATAACGTGTATTTTCATTTGTGAACCAGAAACAGAACTAAAGTGTTTCATTTTTTTGGAAAACAAATATGATTATAGATTTTACCAAATTAATAATTTTTCATTTCCATATAGATTTACTTGATTCCGTTTTTTATTTTTCCTTTTATTGTCTTCGAGATGTTGAAGATAACATCAATGTAGTTTTAATGTTGAACAGATAAACTTTTTTTAGTACATGTTCTTTGTTTGTGGGAGTATGTACAGATTGACTGGTTATATAGTTAGGGACATCAAGTACAATCCATGATAGGGTGACCACGGAAAGTAAAAGGGCATTTTTCCTACTTCCTGGAGCGACTTGAATTTTATCGACCTTCCTTTTGTTTTTCTTGCATATGTACAAAGAACTTTCCAAATGTTTCCTTCTTTAAGTATAATTAGTGCTTAAATTTGACTTTGGATTATTTTTCCATAAGGGTTTGCGTTGTGGTGGGTTGACAAATGCCAGTGCTATAGCTTGGAGCGATATTATTCATTAAGATTTGTGAAGCAAGTTAAAAAAGGATAGCATCCATTATTTTCATATATAGATGAGTGAAAATGGTAAAATTTGGATTCACCAAACAAGGCAAGTTCTCATTACCATCAAAGAAAAAAGATTTATATTGATTTTTCCACCCAAATTTGTTTACTGAGAAATTAACATTTTTTGCTTAAAATATTTAGTATAAATTAACAACTCCCTCACCTTAGAGACCGAAAGAACCTAAATCTTCAATTATATCATATGTTCTACCAGGCCTGAAACACCAGAAATGAGTGTCATATTTCAGTATGCATCTCTTCTTGTCTGTATCGTTGTCTTCTTCAATCATGGCTTACGAGGTACTGAAGGACTTGAGAGAAAATATTATCCTAACGAGCATCCAATCGAAACCATCATGGTTGGTGTACATTTTTTATTTGTCTTTCATTATCTCTTAATCCTCTCTCCTTTTTTGTTGCCAATGTAGTTGCATATTCGATCGACATAGATTGTATTGGCTTAACACTCAGGATTCACGCAATGCTATAGATATACAGATTACTTTATTTCGATTTGATCCTCTGTTTTTTTGTTATCAATGAGGTTGCATGTTCTGTTGATATAGATTGTACTGGCTTAGGGATCCCTATATCAGATTTGGATCAGATATCTGACTAAACCGTTCTCAACAAGTTGGATATGGAAAAAAAAAAAATTATCCGAATAAAAAATCAGATTCAGATCCTGATATACATAAATATCCATTTGGATTCAGATTTGGATCGGATTGGATTTAGCTTTGAATAAAAATCTTATATTTAATGCCCATACATTTTGAAGCTAGGTTAGATTCAGTATAGAATTAAGCTGATGTGAATTTGAAAATTAGATTGGATAGGTTCCAAATGTGAAATCAGATTGCGGCTTCAGATTTAACTTTTCTTCATTCATATTTGAAATTTAATTTGAATCCAAATATGTGAACATCCAAAATAAGAGTATATTGAATTCAAGTCTGATCCATTGACACCTCTGATTGGCTTAATGATCATGAGTAACACGAGGCTATAAGTCTTGAAATTTTCCTTCTTCTTTTTTTTCTGGTATGATAGCCCAATTATGTTCCACCTTATTAATATAATATAAGTTATACCGATATCCACAAAACTTGTTTACTATGAGATTTTATGTTTAATAATGTTCAAAACTTTTTTCCCATTTGGCGAGTACCTAGGGTTATGATTGCGATGCATAATTAGCCGGTTCTGGTACGAATGACCCCTTGGAAAAATTACTTGTTATTCTTTAGACTTAGAAAATTTTAAAATAGGATGATATGAATCTACATGTGTTGATCATTCATGTCGGCAAAAACACCATGTCTTCGGGCACCTAAAATATTGATACAAAATCTCGCAATGAAAACATTGAAAAGTGCGTAAAAGGATCATGAGGTCACACATACCTAATTTGTACAAGAACCTTTATATATGCATTAAACAACGCCCGGTCATAAAATGTAACCTTTTGATGCAAATCACACATTCTAAGTAATGCATCTTGTTTGAGAGCAAGACTTTTGTTGTTACATTTGGACCACAAGCTGTCCAATTTTGAAGCATACGCTCATGTCAGCACATGCATAAATTTCTCAGATCCCGTGCTCACTCCCTCATGTCAGAAGTACATGCATCGTTTCAACAGCCATTGGAAAATGTGGTCATATATCTAAGCTACCATTGCATATAAAAAGTGGGACATCGTCAAGAGTGGTGTAATAAAATTTTCCTAGGAGAAAACACTATAGTTTTATCAAAATCCAAATGGGAAGAAAATATTTCTATACAAATGGACACATGCACACACACACACATGTTTTTAGCTTAAGAGGTGCTACGGCTCCATTTTTGCAATACCTTCTGTAGTTCTAATAGCATCTGCTGATCTTTTAGTTGGATAATGGAGACATCATTGACTGCGTGGATTTTTACGGTCAGCCTGCCATGCGAGACCCTCTCGTTAGAAGAAATATGCAAGTATGGTTTCCTTCCTTGTTTCATTTCAGTGATTAAAAAATTTTTGGTAGCTTTTTGAAACAAGTTTTTATTGACCTAATTTCTAAAGATTTCATTTTCCTCCTTCCTTTTTTTGCGTTACAAACATTCTCTCTTCTATTTCAGTTTTTGTCACCAAATCAAGACATGTTCTTAAAGAAAGGAACCAAGTTCAGAGTTCACGTTGTACCGCAATTCAACTACATGCATATTTTTTATATATGTAAACCTAAGCATATTTTAGCTTTACCTACACCTTTTCTAGAAACTCAATCTCTTGTACCCTATATATTGAATCATGTAAGCCAAGAGTGATTTATGAAAAGGACCCTTGGAAACATCTAAGGTCACAAATCATGTGTGAAGCAAAATTTACTGAAAGGATATGTATATATTTATCGGATGTAGCTTCAGTTGACAGAAAAAATCCTCCCGCAAGGAACAATATCAGCAAAAAATAAATCCCATGAATCGGCTAGTGACAAGTTGGGAAAGATTGACCCAAAAGGAAGGAGCTGCCCACCAGGAAGCGTTCCATTTCTCAAGGCTACCAAGGCAGGACCGCTTAATCTTAGTGCTCTTGAAGATTTTGCAAGATCACGTGCCAGGTTTCTTCTCAGATCCAGAACTATAAGGCCAACATGTTTTCGCAAGTCAGTTGAAGGGGAACATGAGGTCTAATGCCTACCCTTTAAGTGCACCCTTTCCACCAAGCTTTTTCTTCTTCTTTGCAGTTACTCAACTTATAGTTTGAGCAGTTTAGCTGCACCTCTTTCCTCACCTTATATTTGTAGCAGGGGTGCAGCTTGAGCAATTTTTCTTTTCTAATGTATGGTTGATGTGCACATGGATCGCAGCATGCAATAGTTGAGGTGAAAAAGGGAAAATATTATGGAGCAGAGGGAACTCTTAATGTTTGGCAGCCTGTTGTTCAGCACTCTACTGAGATGAGCCTATCACAAGTGTGGCTTTCACGACGCTATGGTCTTCTTAAGAAACTTATGACACTAGAAGCTGGTTGGATGGTATGCAACATCAATAAAGAGACAAATTGCTTCCTATAATAACTGGAATGCTTTCATTTTTTTTTTCTTATCTTATATTGATTAGCTCCTTTATATTAATGGTGAAGGTGAATCCTGCTGTTTTTGGAGATTTGGAGACAAGGTTTTTTTACTTCACTACGGTAATTTTCTACCTATCCCACTACTGCTAGGAATATTGTTATAAAATAGAAAGAAGAGGGAGATGTCCCTCTTCTGAAGTTTATTGCTTAAGTAATGTCTTTCTCTCTCTTTGTGAATACAACCATGTGCTATGTACAAAGGTATTAGTGTTACCAATATATGTAAAATATAACCTTAAGTTTGGGATTGAAAATGTCTGTTTTGTTTCTTGTCTGCAGTATAGAAACCCATTTAAAGAGAAGCTTTTGATACAATGATTACATTGTTATAATCTATTTCTGTGAAATTTTACTAACTATAGGGTGCTAAAGAGGTCCAATAGTTGAAAATTTGTCATCTTTAAATGCAAAGGTGCATGTTATTACTTTATTGTTAATAATTTCAACTAATGTGGGAATTGACATTACTACAAGACACTATCTTTCAAGAGTTGGTTGGAAGGTAAGTTGCACTTCATTAAATAACAAGAGGGAACCATTATTGTGAAATATAGTCCACATAAAAGGGACCATTTTGCAGCCTCTAAAAAACCTTTGAGGTTAGTTAAAACAACGTCCAGTTAGTCATTGTTTAGCAAATGTTATATGAATGATGAGGTGGAGATTTAAGGTGAATGTCATCAACTAAAAGGGACCATTTAGCATGTGTCATCCACTTTTTGCAAACATTGCATGGAGATGAACATCAACTACTTTTTAGAACTAGGATCTAGCGCATACCCTTATTATTCCATACTATATGCATGAAAGGAACACATTTATGGCTATGTTTGTCATGCTGGTGTAGTGACGGTGGCATAGTAACTCAACAAATATGTGCTCGTGGTAATTTTCATTAACATGATATAATAATCATTTGACCTCCTTCTAAATTGCTGCCTTACAAATTAGCTCTCACCACTATTGACTTCATCTCTAATTCATTTGATGCACTCCTATAAGGCTGGGTGAATGGAAAATTTGTACATTGTTTACATGTGTCTCATGTAAAATCATTGTTAAATATCTGTCTTTAATAGATTGTCACTGGTTCTATATGAAGCAAAAAATGGTCTTCTAAAAAGTTCTTATTCTTGTTTAGTAACTCTGGTAGCTAGGTGGCCATCTTGACTAGGCAATATGCCATAATTCTTAGGACATACAAGATGAGAATGTTAACAATTGTTGAATTTCTTTGATTCAACAGAATGATGATTACAAAACATCGCTTTATGGCAGCGACATCAAGATGCCTGACGACAACAATTTGCAATTTGTGGTACATAACAATGATGCCATCCCTTTTGGTAATCAAATCACACCAACCTCAAGTTATGCAGGGGAACAACGTGAAATAGAAATCACTATAAAAAAGGTACACAAACCCTCCTCTTGGAGCCTATATTAAGAAAGAAATTTGTTCCTATTTGTGCATGGTGATGCAATGTTGGTGTTTATGTGCATTTGTATATCTATGGCCTGACATAGGAATATACCTTAATTTTGCCCATCAAGTTTGTCAATAAAGCTTTAAAAGTAATATTTTCTTTAAATGACATACTTTATGAATCAAGATAGATTCATGCATTTTAGATTAAAGTGTTTTTGGATTATCAAAATCACAACAAGAACAGGCTGTCATCGTCTAATCTGCTATTATCCTCACAATGAGTCCATAACTCTAAGCTTTATAAATGTAAGACTATGACATGGTTTTGATCATTTGGCTTTTTTGTTTCAGTAGTTCTGATAATTTGGCTTTTTTGTTTCAGTAAACTTTGTATGAAATTCAAAGTTTAAACCATCATAACTAGAAATCTAAGGATGCAAATTAAAAATGATCGAAACAAACAACAAATGCAAAAAGGATAACTTAGCCATAGATGAGAGTGAAACATTGTATATTGTTGATCTCTAATGCATTTGCATGGTGAACAGAACGATGATGGAAATTGGGAGCTTTTTTTCGACAACAACCTTATCGGTTTTTGGCCAAGCAATAATTACCCTGATAAATTCCCCTCAGCTACTGGCGTTGAATGGGGAGGAGAGATCGTAAACGAATGGAGATCTAGAAGGCACACAACCACCCAAATGGGCAGTGGCTATTTTGCTCGAGAAGGGATAGGGAGGGCTGCCTACATCAGTAACATGCGCTTATTTGATGAAAATATGAATTTATATAATGCACCCAATGGGCTTAAGGTCACCATGACAAATTCCAAATGTTATGATGTCATGGATTGGCCATATCACAATCAATACGGCCGTTACATAACTATAGGTGGTCCAGGATATGATAAAAAAAGTGTCCTTGATCGTCTAAAGTGGCTGATTATTTGCCCTTTCCATATTTACAAAAATTCCTTTATATTTATCATATTGTTACATGTTTTGGTTAGTGATTATCATTGATTATATGAAACCTCTTCCTCTTACTCTTCCCCATGTTACAAAATTCATTTTGCTTTCAGCATTTAGTTTCCAAGTTGTTCATATGGGATTATGTCAAAAATAGTATTCTATAACACTTATATATATATATATATATATATATATATATATATATATATATATATATATATATATATATATATTTGTGAATTGCTAATGTAAACCCCATCCAAGGAAGGTTATGGAGTTATAGATGGAAATCTTCTTCCAATTGATTGTAGAAGATTTCTACTAATGGTATCTGGCATTCCTAGCAATATTATTAAGAGCAACTTGACCTGTGACGGCTCCATTTCTCAAGAAACGACCCACACAATTCACACAAACCATAATGCAGTGGAGGCGTATCATAGATGCAAGCAGTTTGCTCACATAATTGGCATCTAGCAGCACCTGTCTTCTGCGGCAGTATATCATTACCTGCATAGTTAGTGCATAGTTAGAGTGGTGCAGGTGCAAATCTATGCAATGTATAACAATCCATTACAGAGAATTGATATATATATATATATATATATATATATATATATATATATATATATATATATATATATATCAATTCGTAAACATCAAGTTCATATCCAAAAATGGGTTGTATATACATGAGAAAAACCCACAACCAAAATATTCAATCATGGCTTGCTAAATGAAGGACTTGAAAGAAAATACTATCCTGACGAGCCTCCAATCAAAATCATCATTGTTGGTATCAAATCTTCATATTTGTCATACTTTATATTCATGATCCTCTCACTTTTTTTTTTATCAATATGCTTACATGTTTAATAGATATCAATTATATTGTCTCAGCACTCAAAAGTGTCACAAGATGATATTGGTCTTGACATTATCATTATTTCTTTACCATTTTATCAATTATAAAAAAAATCTTGACAATATTAACTAATGTAGTCGGCCACATATTGATTGACCATGGCTGATTCACCATATTATTTTAATACAAGTCCCATACATCCACAAAAGCTTGTTTTGTTCTCTTTTGTCAACAATGGATCCCCTAAGAGCTAGTTTAGTGTATTGAGCTTTTATGTTCAACAATGTTAAAAAACTTACTGATTCATCATATTATTTTAATACAAGTCTCATATCCATATCCACAAATGCCCATCTTTTATTTTTTTTGTCTGCAATGAATCCCACAATAGAAAGTTTAGTATATTGAGCTTTTATGTTCAACAATGTTTAAAACTTATTTTTTACATTTGGCATGTACTTTCATTAGCCGATACACGTACGAATGACCCCTTCCCAAATCACTTGTTATTCTTTAGACTTAAAAATTGGTAATAAGCTGATATGTTTCTAGCCATGGGTGTTGATGTGTTATCCTCAAAAACACTATGTCATTAGGAGTCTAAAATGACACAAAGTCATATACTAGTGAACAAGCATTAACACGCGCATAAATCCCCCCCGCCTTGCTGACCCCCTCTTTGCAAAATAACATGTTTTCAACACCTGTGGTGAAATGTAGTCATATGTTTAAGGAATCATTGCATATAAAAAGTAACCAACCGATCTCTTGAAGCTATTTCTATCAATTCAAGAGGTCAACCATTTGAGCTCGTGAAGGAAACTTGAATGGCATTGAGTTTTTTTGCTCTAATTTAATTTTTTGATGTACATTTTTTTTCAATAATTAATAATGAAATTTGAATTTGAAAGAATTTTTTCTCCCTAATTTTTATTTGAAATATATATATATGTATATATATATATATATATATATATATATATATATATATATATATATATATATATATATATATATATATATATATGCATCAATTTAACCCAATGCCAAAATGGCCTGACCCTGTGGGCCATTCGATCAAATGTGATCGAACAATTGATATAAAGTCAAAATTGAATGGGTGGGACCGTGGGCAGGGGGCAGAAAATCCTTTTTTCACCCACATTCCCCACATCACACTCTCTTTCCTCTCTTCCCAAACCCACCAGTTCCCTTTCTTTGCAAAGGGGGTTGTCTCCTCAACAATGCCCACGGAAGCACCACCTCAGCCCATGAGTGGAAGAACCTACCCTTTCTCGTTGCTGGACCATCCCGTGAAGCTTGTCACTTTTTCTCATTTACCTACCAGCCAGGTGCCCATTCTCTTCATTTTTCTTCTTGTCCTCGTTCATCTTCCATATGCTCTTAACAAATCCCAAGCGGAAGTATTCACGGCCTCCCTCCATTGTAGCCAATGCATGTACCCCCACAGGTAGCCTCTCTCTCACTCCCTCTCCTCCCGGCTATGCTAGAAAGAGGAAGCCCTTTTCTTCTTCTTCATTTTGCAAGAAAGGATCAAGGCCCCACTTCTTCTCTTTTTCTTCTTATACCAGAAATGGTTGACGCCCGCGTATGTCCTTTCTTCTGTTGCATTTGTGATTTAATCCATGAAGTACCTTCCATTTTTTAGCAAAAGTGTTCTATGATCATTGCTCACGCTTTGAGGTTATGTCCATGTTAAAAAAGCACACAATTTATAATTCACTTTTTTTCATAGTTTTTATAACGTAACAATTATGATAATTGAAAATGTGTTTGTTGTTGAAGCAGTTGTTCATATGAATTACTGTCATGTCTTTCCGTTCATATTTGCTTGTTTACGAAAAGGAGAAAAAATGCAAATCTGTTAAAGGAATGAATTGGAAAAAATCATGGAGAACTTCACTAGGTTAATCGTTATGTTTCTATAGGAAAGTAAAGCATTTGAAACAAAAATTATTCTTATTCGAGTCTTAAGCATGACAATAACTTTTATTTTTCTCTAATAATGTCGTTCTATGAATGTTAATTTTTTCCATTCTACATAATATTGTTTTTTTCCAAGTTTTATGAATCTAAGGATATTCCTCTTTCTCTCTCTCTCTCTCTCTCTCTCTATATATATATATATATATATATATATATATATATATATATATATATATATATATATATATATATATATATATATATATATATATATATATATATATATATATGTCTCCCCAAGCAGATAGTTCAACAAAGTAATTTTGTTCATCATGTCAACTTCACTAAATCATTACAGCTAAAACTAATAGACACTATCTATAATGATATTTGTTACTGATGCCTAACTTGGATCAAGCATGAGGAGCCAAAACCACCAAAACAAAATTTTGAATGGAAGCCAACCATTATTTGTCTCAATTTGTCACATGAACTAATTTACAGCCGACAGCTTGAGTTGTACACCAACTCAAACTAAGAGCGCAACTATTGACCTGCTTCTACACGTATATTAGTGACTGATTTTCTTAAGCAACATTTTAGATATTTTAAAAGAAAATTGCAAATGATTTGTGGCAAGAACAAAAGCTTATTGTTATCACCCCAAATTTCTCAAAAAGAAAAGACTGTATTTTATTTTTATCCAAACGAAATTTTCAGTTATTTGGATTTAATTTTAAAATCCTAAACCCAATCCTAGACCCCCAATAAATTCGCAACTATTCGATCCAAAATGAATTTTTAAACCTTTGTCCGAACCCAAACATAAAATTCAAATTAAAAACCCAATTTTAGACATGAGATTCAAATCCAAAATCAATCTCTCATATCCAACTTAGATCTAAAACCCAAGTCTAAATCCAAATCTAAAATCGAGATCAAAACAACAAAATTTGACGCTATCAAGCGCCATGCGCTGCACGCACAAACCTTCCCTTCATTTTTTGTCTCATCTTCACACAAAAAATGTGTTTTTTTTAGCTTAAACCACTCAATACAATGCCATCGACAACCAATTTAACCCAATCCGGATTTAAAACGAGCCTAGAATCATTCAAAATGGCGTCGGCTCCATTTGCAACAAAAACCATTTTTACCCCTTTTAAATATATATTTAAAATATGATTCTTACTTTCTTTTTATTATTTTTTATTCTTTGAACAACCCCCAGGAGGCTAGGGAGGCGAAATTTGCCCCTTATTGGTCTCGATGAGACAATAAGGGGGCGTTTCACCCCCACCTTCCCCCCCCCCAACCCTTTGTGAGGAATCGATGCAACGGTGCCGAGAATTGGCATAGTAGCACTGAGCGTCTCGGCACTCACGCCGCATTTTGATGAAAAACCATCCCTTGGGGGTGGTTTTAGCCTGGCTGGGTGGGCATTAGCCTTGCCCACACCCCAAAAGGGTGTTTGCAGTGCTATTTGCTAATCCCACCTAGTGAAAGCCTATTTTTTTTAAAAAATAAAATTATTCAAAAATATTTAAAATTCGCATGAAAATATTGTTAAATTAAAAAAAATTGAGTTTTGGCTCTAAAACTCTCTATAAATACCTCCATAATCCTCCCTCTTGGGCAAGGGCTAACCTTGGGGAACTCTAGTGTTTCTTCACATGAGGATTTACTCTTCTTTTCTTCTTCTTCTGCTTCAAGTTTCAACTCTTCAAGATGGCATGAGAAGATATTAGAGGTATGTAATCCTTATTTCATTTCATGTTTTGGTTTTCCCTTGCTACCTCCCCATGGCCGTGCAAGAAAGCTCTAAGGACTTCCTATCCACAGTCGAGAGCTACTCTTGAGTGCACTAGAAGTATGAGCAAGGTGAAGTAAATTTCATTTTTTCAATTATTTCTAAAAATATGCTTGTTATATTGATTTGCTCATCGCTTATGTTTGAGATGATTGTTACGCATGATCTATTAATTTTCCTTAATTAATGAGCAAATGTATGGTGAGAATGTGTGTTGGGGTTGGGATTTCTTCATTCTTATGTTGATTTTTTAGGTTGAGATTTATTCAATCTAGGAAAACCCTTCACGATTATGTACATGTTAAAATGTGTTTTCTTGTCATTCTCACATTTAGTTTCTTTCTTAATCACCCGATTAAGAACCCCTAATGAGTGTTTCATTACATTGCAAGATTTTCTTACATACCCAATAGTGGAAGAAATATATTCTTTTGTAACAAAACAAACAAATATGATTTTATGTTCATGTATAAAATACTTGCTATCATGTTTTTCGAAATATTTTTTAAAGACAAATACCTTCTTTATTGAGGCCTTGGAGATCTAGCCTAGGCTCTTGCATAAGACCAAGTTTCTCTCCGGCCTACATAGAAAAATTGAAGTTGGATATTTTCAAGTTATTTATTGATTTTAATTCTCATGAAGACATATGCATATATACATGTTATATACGTATACATGCACATGACTGTCTCTCTTTGTCTTTCTCTCTTTATGATTTAACATATTCTTTTACAAACTCTCGTATATGTACATATAATTATATATACATGTGTTCCATTCTAAAATCTCTCTGTCTTTCTAAAATCCTCTTCTCCCTCTTCATTTGACTTAAACTTCCTCTTTGCAAGTTTTCATATATGTATCCATATGTATATATATACGTAAATATGTATATATAAGTATGTACATGTATATGTATATCTCTCTCTCTCTTATAAATTCTTTGTTTTGTGATTTTCAAAATCTCTTACTCTCTCTCTTTCTTCATATTCCTCTTGTATTCAAGTCTTTTCACTTTTCCATTCTTTTGAATATTTTTCTCCCAATATCTTTTCATTTGCTGACTTTATCAAGACCAAAACTCAAGTAATGAGTCAATATTGGAATCATACTTGATAGTCTACAACCTCATTCCATTTTCAAAAATTTTTCTGTTTTCATAAAACTGCTTATGGCAATTATTGAAATAACAATGAGAAACTTAGATGTTGGTAGGAATGCCTTTAGATGAATGTTGTAGTCTGAATAAATAATTTGCTTATAATCATGTATGGCCAATGCATTTGTACATTCACTTTAACTTAAAATCACGAATGATCATAAGCACCTCTTTAAAAGAACTTAAGCAAGATGATATAGAGCTCTAGCTAGGTAGCAACTAAATTAGAGCAAAGTCTCAAACCTACTTAACTTCTTAAGAGAACACTAAATCGACTTCAAATATGATTTTCAAGGGTTTCTAGATAATATTTGTAAAGATCTTCCAATTCAAGATTTTACTCATATCAAAGCAAATGATTCTTCAAAAACTTTCTCAAAATTTTGAAATATCAAGTCTTCAATATTTTCTCAAACACCGCACCACATTTAGAATGAAAATGATATTGAAGTAAAAATGAAATGCATCAAGAATAAGCATAGTTTTTGGATTGATTACTCCGATAAAGGCGCCGGGAATGGCCGATCCTCGTACCGACGGGCGAGTCACTTTCGCTCTCATTTAAAATAAAACATCAATTTTTTGAAGCACTCTAAAAACCAAAATATTTTTGGGGATGTGAACTAATGACAACCGTGATGAGACCCATTACCATTTGACTATGATTATCATTGATGCATTTCCACAAACTTGAACATCTCATTTATTGTCGATGATAAAGCATGTGCCCCTTCTTTAGCCTTGACCCTATTGGCATTTAATTACATTGCTTGGTGTTTGTATTTGCTCTCCTGCATTTAAAACTAATTGAGGAGGATCAATCATGTTCACCTAGATCTAAGATGAAATACGACCATTCTCAATTTAAGGCTTGATTGAAAATAATGTTTGCTCTTCTACTTATTTTAATCACCATTTTAGGAAACATTGCATTAAAGACAACTAATTTTGCATGTTTTCTTATATTTCAAAAACTTCTCATACCTATTTGTCTCGGTCATCATGTTGCTGGGCTTGGTCTTAGGTGGTAACACAAGGCTAAGTCTTACAACTAGGTCATACCTTGGGCGGAAAAGCCCTTTCGTTAGTATCATGAGTGGTAGCTTGTAGTATATCGATGAGTGTCCAAAAAGAAATGAATGAACCCTACACTTTGTTGTCTAAGGAAGAATCTATGTTGTACTAAGCCATTTGGCTAAAGTATATAAGCATAACTTGACATTGGATTATCGTGACAAAAAATGATCCCAATTAGGTTCATATATCCCTTTTTCTCTAAAATTATTTCACATAATAAAAGTATAGAGATTGTTGATGCATAAAACCTTATGTGATGATTTATAACCTCATACCTCGACCTCATATCATCTTTGTCAACCTTGTCAATCTTTCTTAATAATTTAATCTATATCCTTCAGAGTCATCATTCAAGATTTATTCTTTCCAACGTGGTGTCACCTTCCCTTATAATCACATCCTTTTCAGGGACGGACCTGAATAGTCCACTTATACTTCTTTTGATTCTTAACCTTTGGCACCCGAATGGTATCAGTCTTGGCATCCCACCTTCTATTGGATGTTTCTTTTTTACTTTAAAGAATATGAGCTAGAGACAATGGCAGCTGGAGGAATGCAATCAGTTGATAGAAATTTGGTACATGCAATTGCCGAGCGATGGAGCCCAATGACCTCCTCTTTCTAGATTTCATGGAGAGAAATGGCAGTATTATTGAATGAATTTACCGAAATACTAGACCTTCCCACCCCAACTTGTGACCCTAGTGATCCACTGTAGAAACAGTTCCTCATGAACCCGACTAAGGTTAATGCAAATGACCTTATAGCTCACTTTACTAGACAAAAAATTTGGCCCATAGTAGAAAACCATGAGAGTCAAAGCATCAGCTTGAAAAATCTGTATGAAGAATTTGGAACATATATTGAGCCTTCCACCTTATCTCGAAAGGCCATAGAAAGAATTAGATATTGTATGATGCTTTGTACAGTGACAGTAACTCTTTTCACCAATGGAAGTGACCTCCTAGGTGTTTGTATTGTCCAACTTTTTCAGATATGGAGACATAATGGGACCAGACACTTGTCCATAGCAATGATAGCATTGGCTTTCCTTTATCGAGGACTAACCCGCTTCACCATTGGAGATACCGACTTCATAGAACGATGCATATATGTTTTACAATTGTGGTTCCTCAAGCACGCGAAACCTCAAGCTAGTCTATTCAGAAGCACTGATGGAGCATTGATAGTTTTAGAACGATACCACCGTTTGATCGAACAATTAGATGGAGAAGAGATCATTTGAACTTATTATGATTTTCACCAAAATTCACCTAGATACACTCACCATTACAATATGGTCGTGCCACACTCTTGGGCCTTTATTTCATAGTTGATTATTGTGTGCAGTATTGTTTGCAGTAACTCGACAAGAGTGGAAGACACATATATCATACACTTGGTTCATAGAACCAATGGTAAAGAAGGAATACTTCGAGTGGTGGGATGCCAACCGGCCACCATCCATCTTTCCTTAAAAGTTTTTATTGTCAACTTTGCACTCCTCATTTCATCTTCAGTTGTTGTCATCTTTGTTAGAGTTTTCTTTCGATGTAACTTTTAAAACTCTTAATGCAATATGAACATTCATTTTGTCATAATTTCCTTCCAATGGCTCTTCATTTTCCTGTCTCACAAGGTGAATACTTGGAAGACAACAAGATGGTTTGAACCATAGTACAAGCTAAGTAGGCTCCTCAGAATGAGGCTTCATATTTTGATCTTATGCCAGAAATGCTTGGCTTCCCAACAATCGAGCTAGAAAGGTACCATATGTTCCAGTTATTCATGGAGTGATTCATGAAGGAGCATGAAGAACAAAAGGTTCTGATGGTTACTCCAAAACTAGAAACTCAAATTTCAGCCAAGCAAAAGAAGAACAAGAAAAACAACAAATCTTCTCTTACAGATCGAAATGAAGGTCATCTAGATTCAGACTCAGCAACTAGTAAGGAGGAAAAGCCCGAATTGCTTCCTCAAAAAGAAAAAGATAACAAAGAAAAGCAAAAAAGAAAAAAAAATCATAGAGGAAAGCAATTCACTTAACCCCATCACTAGCAGAAGTTCGAAGGAGAAGCCAAAAAGAAATAGAAAGTCTGCTAAGAAAAGCAAAAAGACAAAGAAGTACATCCTTAAAAGTAGCTTGGACAGTGAGAGTTCTAAAGAGAAAGTAAAGGAAGTCAAGGGTAAGAAGAAAAGGACGAAGCCAGAATTAGTCAGATCAAGTGATGATGAAAGTCCGACTAAGCGCAAGTTTCATAAAATCGAAAAAAGAATGAGTAAACTTGAACTTAAGGGGAAAGGAAAATATTCATGCGAGGATTACTACCTAGGCATTAAGGGAGACGAAAACGTGAAGGACTTGCCCAAGGAGTTCGTCAAATATGATGGAACCACCTGCCCACACATTCGCCTTTCAACCTTCATCAATGATTGCAACAAGATTCGGGCAACTAACAGGGCCTTGTTTTGCTACTTCCAATGAGTCTTGAAGGCATCGCAGCATAATGGTACAAAGAAAATGTCAACCCAGTTGAACCGAATGAATTTGACAGATTGGTTAATATGTTTGTTGAAAGATTTGAACAAAATTTTCTCATGGGTCCAACCCTCAACACCATTTGCTGTCAAAAGCTAGGAGAAAAAGACTCAAGAATTCATCCAAAAATGGAGAATTCAATGCAACAAGATGAAGGAGCTCATTTCTGAAACACAAGTTCTGTCACTCATCAAGAAAAATCTCGCCCAACCCTAGAAAAGTCTCATGTGCAACGTTCTAATCAAGACATTTGCTGAGTTGATTGAACAAGCGGATTCAATAGATGAAGGAATTGAGAAAGGCGATTTTGATGGAGTCATTGCTCCCAAGTACAAAGAAGAGAGTAAAAAAAGATGGAGGATATAATTGTCCGCACACTTCGTAGCAAACATTGTCATTCTAAAGGACAATGGCAGTAGTAATAAGCATGCCAAAGAAGCCAACCACAAGAACAACACACAGTTGTCCAAAAGAAAAAAATGAAGAAGGGAGGAACAAACACCCAGGCTGAAGTTACGACTCGAAGTTCACTCCTCTCAGTCAATCTCGTGAGAAGATCCTAAAGTACCTCATCGCCAAAGGAACTATCGTACTACCAAAATTTCAGAACCTCCGAAAATAATGGGAGGCAATAAAGAAAAACTATGTAAGTTTCATCATGCCCCTCGTCATGACACCAAAGATTATTTTGTCCTCAAAAACATTATCCAAGACTTCATCAACAAGGATCTCAAGGACGATGATGCTAGCATCCCAAAGGTATTAAGGAATCCATTTCCTAATCACGGGAAGGCGGCAGTAGCCACAATCACCATAGACACTCCACTCACATATCATCTACAAGAGCACATCCGACCTTGTCATAGAAGCAGTTCCCACAAAGTCATAATAACGAGTCAAGGTAAAAAACCTCTAATTTTATTGTTATATTGAACAACAAGGCAGAAAGTTCATCCAAAAGATCTGCCACAATTCCAAAGACTTTTATTTTACGAGGCGGAGATGATGAATCATCAAATGATTCCTCAAACGAGGATCCATGCTACTTAGATGGTGTCTTCCCCTTGAAAAAACGTATGATTGAGAAATACTAAATTTGAGCTTCTAAGGACCAATCAAGTAACTTTTCAAAAAAAGGCCTCTCAAAATTAGGATATTATCATGAAGATACTCTTTACATCGTCATCTAGGTCAACAAGATGATTGTGCCACATGTATTGATTGATGGAAGAAGTGGCATATTTGTCCTGATCTCACAGCCAAAGCTTTAGAATTTTTTGAAGACAAATATCGCTCTGATGATACCAAAATCTACAGATACAATAATCGAAGTATGAATAGCAAAGGTACCCTCAATATGGATGTGATCATCTAACGCACCAGTCATTGCATTACATTCCATGTAGTAGAAGTACCACCATCATATAACTTGCTTTTAGGACGGCCATAGATTCACGAAGTATGAGATATCCCATCCACTCTTCACCAACGTCTCAAATGGAATTTTGGCCCATTGGTCATCACTGTATGCACTGAGGATCTAGTCGAAAGATTGGCACAATAAATGCTCCGTAGGTCAATTGATTCAATGGACGTACCCAATATAAGGACAGCAAAAAAAGGACCCCTGGAAGAGTGGATTAGAGCATGAAGATAGGTGAATCATATAGGAGTGCCTATACTATTTCAACCAGTCATCTGAGTTATCAAAAACTTCTCTTGCATGCTCATTTCATGAAAAACCCTAAGGGATTTCATTTACTTCTGAAAGGCGTCTACCATTCATTCACTGGTCTTGGAGAGAATGAAGATGACATTTTGCAGCCGATCAGTATCCATTTTTAGATGAACACTAGAGGATTGGGATATCATAAGAAAATTTAAAGAAGATCTTGTTGGTTGATAGTATTCACCTTTGTTCTCAAATCCTCTTATGAATTTTGTAATCTTAATTTGTAGTTGTCTCATGAAAGAACCCCCCCCCCCTCTCTCTCTCCATAAACTTTGGATTTCCGATATTGAATGCAAGTAATTTTTTATTATCAATTTTAATTTTGTTCAATTTTCAATTATTCTCCTCTTTACAAGATGTCGGAACTCAACATGTCTCAGTTTCTTTTTTTTTCTTGGAAGCCCCCCCAAAAAGCATTTATCAAACAAGCAGTTGGTGAAGTAGAACCTACAACAATACTTGAGTCAGAATTACCAAAATTCGCTCAAATTCAAAAACAAGAACATCATTCATCCTTAGTTAATGATCCAAGTGAAGATATTAACATTGAAACCAGTGAGAATCCCAAGACCCTTCAAATTGATATCAGGTTGTCAGTAGACGAGAAAAAAAAAATTATGAACTTTCTTCTAAGCCACCAAGAAGCTTTCAAATGGGCCTATGAAGATATGTCAGGCTTAGACCCCTAGTTGATTGAACATCTTTTGCCCTTGAGACCCAATTGTAAGCCAGTTAAACAAAAATTGTGCAAGTTTGATCATCGACTGAAGGGCCCATAAAAGAAGGATTAGAGAACTTACTAAATGCAAAATTTATTCGCATCATCGATTACCTTAAATGGTTAGTTAATATCATGGTAGTCACAGGTTGTGCATCGACTTTTGAGACGTGAATAAAGCCACACCAAAAGATAATTATCTACTTCAAAACATTGATTTATTGGTAGACAGTACTGCAGGCTATGTCATGTTCTTTTTTATAGATGGATATTTGGGATATAACCAAATCAAATTAGTAGTTAATGATTAATTTAAGACCACTTTTACTACACCTTGGGGCACTTTCTATTACACTGTAATGCCATTTAAGTTAAAGAATGCTACAACAACTTATCAAAGAGCCATGGCCGCTATCTTCCATGATCAGATACACAAAACCATGGATGGGTATATCGATGATAAATTAGTTAAATATAAGGCAAAAGAAGATCACATAAAAACCCTTGTATAGGTGTTTGAGAGACTCTTATAGTACACGCTTCATTTGAATCCTCAAAAATGTGTATTTGGGGTTGAATCATGTAAACTTTGGGTTTTATAGTCAGTAAGAGGGAGATTGAGATACATCTTACCAAAGCTAAAACTATCATTGATATGCCACCACCAACCAATATCAAGGAACTGCGAAGTTTGCATGGGCGAATCCTGTAGCGCTTGAAGTCTTTCAGGCTGGCCGGGTCGGGTCCAGATCCGGACCCGAACCCAAGTGCGTGAGGAGCCCGACGCGAGGGCCCTTCTCCCTCGCGTCTCCCTCTTCTTCCTCGTCGCTCTTCTTTCTTCCGTTTCGACCGTGTGAGACTAGGAGCAGGACGAGGGTGCAGTCGCGATGCTTGGGCCGGCAGAGGAAGGAACGGCGGTGGTGGCGGCGGCGGCGGCGGCATTTGGGTAAGCCCTCAACCTCTACCTAACTCTTCCTTCTTCCTTATTCTCCTCCTCCCTCTCTCACTGTCTTTGTTGTCTCCCCTCTCAACCGCAACGACCTCTCTCTGACCGTCTCCCTCTTTTCTCTCATACTCCCATTGTCCGATTCTCCCCAACTGTCTGAACCCTCTCTACTTGCCCTCTCTTCTCTCACTGCACTTCCTCTCCATACGTCCAGCCCCCTCCCACTCACAGCTCTCGTGCTCTCTCTCTCAATCCCAGCTTCCCTCTCCCTCATTGTTCTCTGCCTCCCCCAACAGAATCAATCCCTTAGCCGAACTCTTCCTCTTGAGCATAGTTTTACTTTTCTCACTAGTTGCGGCTGTTGGATTGGAATTGCAGTTTGGGGTTGCATCCTTCTCTTCATAGCAGCGAATAGAAGGCGTTGTGGTGGCGGCATTGCTTGATTTTAGCCGCTTCGAGACACTTGGACTCGTGAGGTGGCTGCCGAAAGGATTGCAGTAGTCTAGACTCTTGTTTTGGGGTGAACAAGGCGTAATTGAGCCTATTTTATTGTATATTTTCTTTTGGAGCATGTATAATTATTGTTTGAGCATGCTAGAAGTTAGAATTTGATGTTTAGGGAGGCACGTTAACGACTTGGCTTTTTGGAGAAAGTTTAGGATTATGTTGGAGAAGCGATGGTTAAGCTTTAGGTGTTGATTTTTGAAGCAATAGGGAAGCATGGTAGAGATTTGAAGTGGGTGAGAAGATTTAGAATCGTTTTGATGAGCATGTGGCACAAGCTTTTGTCAAACGGGTGTATTGCGGTGTTAGTTGGAGAAGAACATGTACATTGAGTGTTTTTGTGGGGAAGACGCTTTAACTATAAAAAGTATTTAAGAATGTGTTAAAGATGGATTGATCGAAACAGTGAATTTTGACGTTTGGTAGCAATGTCAAGAGTTAGGAGGAGGCCTATTGGAGGGCTTATTGGTCGACACTACCCGTCGACACCTTCTTGAGACGATGACATGTGCCTCAATGATTTTGTTTTATGTTTGTTTGGATTGTAAGGTAATTAGTAGAAATCTTACATTGTGGTTATGTCTGTAGGTACACCGGGCACGTCCCGTCGACCTTGAGCGATCAGATTCGAAGCTCGATGCATGTTGAAGAGTTTTGTGACTGCGCCACAGGTATGGCGGCATTCTAGGCAAATCCTTGCCTGGGGAAAATGTGTGAATGTGTGTTCTTAGGATCATGGGATCCTAGGATTGTGAGGTGAATTGATTGATTGTTTTTTGAATGAATGTATGTATGCATGCACAACATTTGATATATGATATGAATTGCTTTTGAAAGGCTATTAGTAGTTTGTTTTGAAAATGTGACGCATTTGCATGTGCATGCTAGAATTGATAACTGTTTAGGACAGATGAGGTGGGGTATCGAGTTGAGCATCTCCTCGACCCCAATTGTGCATTAGAAAACATCCTAGAATGATAACTGCATAGGACAGCTACGAGCCAATCACAGACCGAGACTACTCTCTGTGGTTTGGCTAAGGTTTTCAAAGATGTGATTGATGTTATAATTGATGTGAATGTTGTGTTTGGTTGCATGCACATTGTTGTGGACAGTGATGCAAATGAATGATTTGGAGGGTAGTTATACCCGTATTGTTATGACAGCTAGCTAAGAAATTAAATTATATGTGTAGCCCTCGTGTGGAGGCATTTGGAGGTATGGGTGTACTCGAGGAGTGAACCAACCTCATGAGCTAGCTGGTCATTTTGTGATTGTGTTTCTATAATGATAACTAAGAATGAATAAGAGATGAGAGGCCAGTGGGTTGTGGCATTGTGTTTGGGAGACGTTCCGCTTTCGCCACTGGTCTCGCCTGTTCGAAGCTCATGCGGTGCAAGGCCTCAGGGTACTGTTGTGTGTTGTGCTTGGAGCATTGGGCTCCCGCTTTTCCAACCTGGGTGTCCTAGGGAAGGCTGAGTATCTCTCTATGGAATTCACACACCCATGGATGAGTGCTCTACCGCTGCAGCGGATGAATGGATCCATACCATTATGGGCCATCACGGGGGTTATCTCTCGGCTATGGGTCACCCATGGTATGCACGTGCCTGTGTTTGCACCCATAGGAACTGTCAATTCACTAAAGTTAATGAAAATGAAAGTATGTGATTGAATTGTGTGTGAACGAATGTATGTGATTGATGGGCATGTGAATGATATGAATGAAATGAAATGTTTAAGCATGTCTTGCATGCGATTGAAATTGTGATACTATGGCCCTTGAGTGGCCTTTACATGTCGTGGTCTATGTTGGGGGTTTTCTTGGCAAATGATGTGTCTATGCCCTGACACGACATGACAATAGATTGTTTTTATGATTGTTCTCAGATTTGAGCCCTACCTAAGAGGGTTTGGAATTTTCCTAGCTTGTTGCCATACTGCGAAGGCTAAGCCTTCTATTGTTTCATTTTTTTTCAGGTTTTGGTGGACCAGGGGTAGCAGGTTGAGCAGATGGTTTTACTCACGTCCTACTGAGGAAGTTTTGGGTCTTTTATAGTGCCGGCGCGTCTTATTTTGGTCTTATTTTGATTGTATTGATGTCTTGTTTTTGTTAGACATCAATTCTATGTTTTGGGGCATTTTTGTCGTACAGTTAGATGTGATTTTGTATGAATCAAAATTGTTATATGAATGAAAGTTCACCCCATTGTCTTGAATGGCATAGCTCCCTCTTTTGAATCGTTGTGTCATCACTTATGTTAGAAAAAAAATGTGTTTGAGGGTCAAAAAGGTTGGGGTGTGACAGCTTTGGTATCAGAGCTATAACAAACCCCGCTATGGATGTGAGTTAAAGCTTATCTGTGAAGCCGTGTTGCGCAAGTACGCATTGATTTAATTAAATTGTTATTGTAGTTTGATTTTACAAATATAAGTACATAATGTGATCGATGTTTTGAACTTGTGCTCATGCACATTTGTGATTGGTTTTGCATGATTGGTAATAGACTTGGTTTGAAAACAAGGGTTCTTGTTTGTACAGATGGAATATCAACGTAGGGGTAAAAAGCGAGCTGGGCCGTCTACAGAGGCTCAAAGAGAGCCAAGTCCTGCCCGTTCTGATGCACGTACCCCAGTGGATGACAGTACATCAGGGCAACAGAATGCCTAGACTGGTGTGGGTGCTCAAACCCCACCAAGGCAGATTCCACCAGTGGATCAACAGACCATAATATTGACAACGTTGCAAACACTGACCTCCCTTGTACAGTTGATGGTCAGTAATCAGAGGAGCAATGCATCTCCTTCAGGAGACACCACTGCGCCACTTTAGGAGAAGGCAACGACGGTGTCGTACCAACAGTTTATGGCAATGCAACCACCTGTCTTTACAGGAGAAGGCAATCCAGACAAGGCAAAAGAATGGATTGAGGAAGTTGAACGCATCTTTAGGCTTCTGAAGATGCCAGAAGAAGACAAAGTGAATTATGGCTCTTATCTGCTGAAGGGTGATGCCAAGAATTGGTGGCAATCGACTAGTGAGATCCGGTTTACGGACCAACTGACAATCTCTTGGAAGCAATTTAGAGATTCCTTCTTCAGCACTTACTTTCCAATGCATGCTAGAGATAAGAAAATGCAATAGTTTCTTGATTTTCAGCAGAACCAGCTGAGCCTGGAAGAATACATTACGAAATATCGACACTTGGAGGTGTATTGCCCGCACCTTTACACTACAGATGAGGCTAGAGCAGGCAAGTTTGTGCGCGGGCTGCGGGATGGACTGCGAAGCAAAGTTTTGACAAGCAGACCTCGTGACTTGGACAAGGCGGTCACCATGGCAAGATGCATAGAAGAGGACTGGGCGAGGACACAGAAGGATCACCACAAGAAGGCAGGCCAGCAATCACACGGTGGGCGAACGCAGGTCAAGCGCCAACCCTTTGCAGGCAGGGCAAGGCCTTATGAGAGGTGTGATGACAGAACGTTCAGACGGAACCAGCCAACCCGCAGTAAGGCCACACATGGGTCAGTGGCCACTTCGACTTCACCAAGGTGTCCAACTTGCTCACGTGTGCACCCCGGAAAGCCATGTTATCGGGTGACCGGGGCGTGTCTACATTGTGGAGGGATGGGGCACTTCATCAAAGATTGCCCCATAAGACAAGAAAAAGAATGGAAGAAGCCTGAGGCCAGTCCTTCTAGCGCACGGCAGACGACAGGACGTATCTATGCGACTACTGTGAAGGAGCTTCAGGCACACGACCTTCTTGAAGGTACTTTACTTATTGGTTCTCATATTGCTAAAGTGTTGTTTGACGCAGGGGCGACTCATTCTTTTATATCTAATCGATTTGCTACTTCACTAGAAGTGTCGACTAGGAAGATGCCAGATGTTTTAAAAGTTGTTAGCCCTATGCATGCTCAAGAGTCGTGTAGCGAGTATCTACCTGATGTGGACGTGGAGATCCATCAACATCACTTACCTGCATAGTTGGTGATCATGAGTCTCAATGAATTCGATGTGATTTTGGGCATGGATTGGCTTTATGTGCATTATGCTAATATAGATTGCAGGAAGAAACATATACGATTGTTGACTGATGAGATGCAATCTGTGGAATTCCATGCTCGCAAAGCTAATCGAACTGACAAGATAATGGTGTCTGCTTTGAAAGCTAAACATTTGATAGAAAATAGAAGTGTTGCTTTCTTGGTCAATGTGTTCACCAAAAAGACTGAAGGTTACAGGATGTTGTCGTGGTGAGTGAGTACCCCGATGTGTTTTCTGAGGGAACCTTCAAGTTTGCTTCCAACATGAGAAGTTGAATTCAGGATAGAGTTGTCGCTAGGGACAGCTCCTATCTCTAAGGCACCATACCGAATGGCACTAGCAGAGTTAGAAGAATTGAAGAAGCAATTGCAAGAGCTCTTAGACAAGGGTTTCATCCGACCTAGTGTGTCACCTTGGGGAGCACCTGTGTTGTTTGTTAAGAAGAAGGATAGAACAATGCGTTTGTGTATCGATTACCGCATGTTGAATCAAGTCACCATCAAGAATAAGTATGTGCTTCCAAGAATTGAAGACTTGTTTGATGAACTCAAGAATGCAAAGGTATTCTCTAAGATCGATCTGAGGACAGGTTATCATCAACTCTTGATACGGGAGGAAGATGTTGCTAAGACTGCTTTTCGAACTAGATATGGGCATTATGAATTCAGGGTCATGCCTTTTGGGTTGACCAATGCTCCCACGGCATTTATGGACCTCATGAATCGGGTTTTCCAAGACTACCTGGATCGATTTGTTATTGTTTTTGTTGATGATATTTTGTTGTACTTAGAGAGTGAGACAGAGCATAGAGATCACTTGAGAAGTGTGTTGGTCTTTTGCGCAAGCATAAGCTTGATGCCAAATACTCAAAATGTGAATTTTGGCTAGAAAAGTTAAACTTTCTGGGTCATGTAATCTCGAAGGATGGAGTTTCCGCAGATCCGGCTAAGGTGTCGGCTGTACAAAACTGGAGGACGCCTTGCAATGTAACTGAGGTTAGAAGTTTTTTGGGATTGGCATGATACTATCGCAGGTTCATACAAAACTTTTCGAAAATAGCTACACCCATGACTAAACTATTAAGAAAATGAGTGAAGTTTGTTTGGAATGAAGAATGTGAGAAAAGTTTTCTAACTCTGAAGGACAAGCTTACTACTGCCCCTATTCTGACACTTCCATCGGGTCATTCTAGATTTGTGGTGTGCACGGATGCATCAGGAATCGGTTTTGGTTGTGTATTGATGCAACACGGCCATGTTGTGGCTTATGCATCAAGACAGTTGTAGGTACATGAGCAACACTATCCAACTCATGATTTGCAGTTGGGAGCGGTTGTGTTTACATTGAAGATTTGGAGACATTATCTCTATGGGGCAACATTTGAGGTGTTTACAGATCACAAGTCATTGAAGTATATATTCTCCTAAAAGGATCTAAATCTGAGGCAAAGAAGATGGATTGAATACTTAAAGGATTATGATTTCACGATATCATATCATCCAGGCAAGGCGAATGTGGTGGCTGATTCCTTGAGCAGAGCAACGTTGTGCAGTATGTTGACTCGTTCATGGACATTGTTGCAAGATGTGATAGCATGGCAGCCTTACCTTTGTGGTGAGGACAAAGCGACAATGACGGCTTTGATACGACATCCTTTGTTAGATGAGCTTAAATTGAAGCAAAAGAAAGATTTCGATTTTGCTAAGAACATTGAAGAATGTAAGAAGGTAGACTCTCTTTGGCATCAAGATGAAGATGGTTCATTGTGGTTTCAACGAAGGTTGTGGGTCCTTAGAGATGAAGGGGTTAAGCGCCAGTTGCTTGATCAAACTCACAAATCTAAGTTTTCTGTACACCTTGACAACACAAAGATGTTTCAAGATATGAAAAGAAATTTCTGGTGGCCTGGAATGAAGCGTGACATTGCAGAATATGTAGCAAAGTGCTTAGTTTGCCAGCGGGTCAAAACAGAGCATCAAGGGTCAGGAGGCTTGTTGCAAAGAATTGATATCCCAGTGTGAAAATGGAAAGACATTACGATGGATTTTGTGGTTGGTTTACCTCACACTAGAAGACAACATGATACCATATGGGTGATTGTTGATCGACTTACGAAGTCCGCTCATTTTCTGCCAATAAGAATCAGTCAATCTTTAGAAAGTCTTGCAGAATTGTATATTGGCGAGATAGTGAGATTGCATGGAGTGTCAAAGTCTATCATTGCGGATCGAGATCTACGTTTCACTTCTAGGTTTTGGGGACAATTGCAAAAGGCATTGGGTACCAAGCTTAAGCTGAGCACAGCATTCCACCATGTGTCTTAGAGTGAAAGGAAGAATGGGACAAACATGTGAAATTGGCAGAATTTGCGTATAATAATAGTTATCATTCTAGTATTGGGATGACACATTTTGAGGCTTTGTATGAAAGGTCATGCAGAACGCCAACTTGTTGGACCGATTTGGGTGATGGCAAGATTAAAAACCCTTTAGTATTACAACACTACACTGACCAAATACTTTTGATAAGGAAAAAGTTATTGACTTCTCAGAGTAGACAGAAAAGCTATGCCGACTTTCGGCGTAGGGAGTTGGCTTTTGAGGTTGGTGATCATGTGTTCTTGAAGATTTCACCTACTAAAGGTGTTTTTCGATTTGGTGTTAAGGAAAAGTTGAGCCCGAGGTTCATTGGACCTTTTGAAATCTTAGAGAAGATCGAAGAGGTGGCATACCGATTGGCACTATCACCTAATTTGAGTCATGTTCATGATGTTTTCATGTTTCCCTGCTTCGAAAGTACGTACCAGATCCTATGCATGTGATTGATTTTCAAGGTATTGAGGTGCAAGATGATTTGACAATGGAAGAAAAACCTATTAGAATTGTGGATCAAAGAGAGCAAGTACTTCATACGAAGAGAATTCCTTCAGTAAGGGTTGAATGGCAACACCATGGGTTGAAGGAGAACACATGGGAACTTGAGGAAGATATGCAGAAGAAGTACCTACATCTGTTTTTGCATTGAGGTATGATCTAAATTTCGAGGACCAAATTTTATTTAAGGAGGGTAGGATGTAGCGCTCGAAGTCTTTCAAGCGGGCCGGGTCGGGTCCAGATCTGGACCGAACCCAAGTGCGTGAGGAGCCCGACGCGAGGGCCCTTCTCCCTCGCGTCTCCCTCTTCTTCCTCGTCACTCTTCTTTCTTCCGTTTCGACCGTGTGAGACCAGGAGGAGGACGAGGGTGCAGTCGCGACGCTTGGGCCGGCGGTGGCGGCGGCGTTTGGGTAAGCCCTCAACCTCTACCTAACTCTTCCTTCTTCCTTCTTCTCCTCCTCCCTCTCCCTCTGTCTCTGCCATCTCCCCTCTCAACCGCATGACCTCTCTCTGACTGTCTCCCTCTTTTCTCTCGTGCACCTCCCTCTACGGTCTCTCTTACGTCTGTTTCTCCCCAACTGTCCAAACCCTCTCTACTTGCCCTCTCTTCTCTCACTGCACTTCCTCTCCACATGTCCAGCCTCCTCCCACTCACAGCTCTCGTGCTCTCTCTCTCAGTCCCAGCTTCCCTCTCCCTCATTGTTCCTTGCCTCCCCCAACAGAATCAATCCCTTAGCCGAACTCTTCCTCTTGAGCATAGTTTTACTTTTCTCACTAGTTGCGGCTGTTGGATTGGAATTGCAGTTTGGGGTTGCATCCTTCTCTTCATATCAGCGAATAGAAGGCATTGTGGTGGCGGCATTGCATGATTTTATATGCTTGGAGACACTTGGATTCGTGAGGTGGCTGCCGGCAGGATTGCAGCAGTCTAGACTCTTGTTTTGGGGTGAGCAAGGTGTAATTGAGCCTATTTTATTGTATATTTTCCTTTGGAGCATGTATAATTATTGTTTGAGCATGCTAGAAGTTAGAATTTGATGTTTAGGGAGACACGTTAACGACTTGGCTTTTTGGGGAAAGTTTAGGATTATGTTGGAGAAGCGATGGTTAAGCTTTAGGTGTTGATTTTTGAAGCAATAGGGAAGCATGGTAGAGATTTGAAGTGGGTGAGATTTAGAATCGTTTTGATGAGCATGTGGCACAAGCTTTTGTCTACGGGTGTATTGCGGTGTTAGTTGGAGAAGAACATGTAAATTGGGTGTTTTTGTGGGGAAGACGCTTTAACTATAGAAATCATTTAAGAATGTGTTAAGGATGGATTGATCGAAACAGTGAATTTTGACGTTTGTGGCAACATCAAGAGGTTAGAAGGAGGCCTATTAGAGGGCTTGTTGGTCGACACTACCCGTCGACACCTTCTTGAGGCGATGACATGAGCCTCAATGATTTTGTTTTATGTTTGTTTGGATCGTAAGGTAACTAGTAGAAATCTTACATTATGGTTATGTCTGCAGGTACACCGGGCACATCCTATCGACCTTGAGCGACCAGATTTGAAGCTCGAGGCATTTTGAAGAGTTTTGTGAGTGCGCCCCAGGTATGGCAGCATTCCAGGCAACTCTCTGTCTGGGGCTAATGTGTGAATATGTGTTCTTAGGATCGTGGGATTCTAAGATTGTGAGGTGAGTTGATTGATTGTTTTGTGAATGAATGTATGTATGCATGCACATGATTTGATATATGATATGAATTGCTTTGAAAGGCTATTAGTAGTTTGTTTTAAAATGTGACGCATTTGCATGTGCATGCTAGAATTGTTAACTGTTTAGGACAGATGAAGTGGGGTATCGAGTTGAGCATCTCCTCGACCCCAATTGTGCATTAGAAAACATCCTACAATGATAACTGCATAGGACAGCTACGAGCCAATGACAGATCGAGACTACTCTCTGTGGTTTGGCTAAGGTTTTCAAAGATGTGATTGATGTTATAATTGATGTGAATGTTGTGTTTGGTTACATGCACATTGTTGTGGGCAGTGATGCAAATGAATGATTTGGAGAGTAGTTGTACCCGCATTGCTATGACGGCTAGCTAAGAAAGTAAATTATATGTGTAGCCCTCGTGTGGAGGCATTTGGAGGTATGGGTGCACTCGAAGAGTGAACCAACCTCATGAGCTAGCTAGTCATTTTGTGATTGTGTTTTCATAACGATAACTAAGAATGAATAAGAGATGAGAGGCCACTGGGTTGTGGCATTGTGTTTGGGAGACGTCCCGCTTTCACCACTGGTCTCACCTGTTCGGAGCGCAGGCGGTGCAAGGCCCCAGGGTACTGTTGTGTACTGTGCTTGGAGCGTTGGGCTCCCGCCTTCCCAACCTGGGTATCCTAGGTAAGGCTGAGTATCTCTTTGTGGAATTCACACACCCATGGATGAGTGCTCTACCGCTACAACGGATGAATGGATCCATATCGTTATGGGCCACCACGGGGGTTGTCTCTCGGCTATGGGCCGCCCATAGTGTGCACGTGCCTGTGTTTGCACCCACAGGAACTGTCAATTCATTAAAGTTAATGAAAATATGTGATTGAATTGTGTGTGAACGAATGTATGTGATTGATGGACATGTGAATGATATGAGTGAAATGAAATGTTTAAGTGTGTCTTGCATGTGGTTGAAATTGTGATACTGTGGCCCTTGAGTGGCCTTTACATGTCGTGGTCTATGTTAGGGGTTTTCTTGGCAAATGATGTGCCTATGCCCTGACACGACATGACAATAAGTTGTTTTTGTGATTATTCTCAGATTTGAGCCCTACCTAAAGAGGTTTGAAATTTTCCTGTCTTGTTACCATACTGCGAAGGTTAAGTCTTTTGTTGTTTCATTTTTTTTCAGGTTTTGGTGCACCAGGGGCAGCAGGTTGAGCATATGGTTTTACTCACGTCCTACTGGGAAGGTTTTGGGTCTTTTGTAGCGTCGGCGCATCTTATTTTGATTGTATTGATGTCTTGTTTTTGTTAGACATCAATTCTATGTTTTGAGGCATTTTTGTCATACAGTTAGATGTGATTTTGTATGAATCAAAATTGTTATATGAATAAAAGTTCGCCTCATTACCTTGAATGGCATAGCTCCCTCTTTTGAATCGTTGTGTCGTCACACCTCAATGCTTTATGTTAAAAAAAAAATGTGTTTAAGGGTCAAAAAGGTTGGGGTGTGACAAATCCAGTCCATCAGACAATTCATTTCTAATCTGACCATGAGATGCGAACCATTCAACCAGCTATTGAGGAAAGACGTCAAGTTTAAATGGGTTTTTGAGTGTCAACAATCATTTTAAAAGATCAAGAAATATCTTCTAAATCTACTAATTCTAAAACCCCTGGTGTTCGGTAGACTATTGCTGCTTTACATTATAGTGAATGAGTCAGCATATGACATCGACTATGTAATTTATTATATTAGCAAAACTTTTATCTAGTATGAAAAGAAGTACTCCCCAATGGAAAAAACTTGTCTAGCGTTGGTTTGACACAGGTTTGGATGTGTCAAAAGCTAAGACATTATCTATTGGTTGGCGAGGTCAAGATACTCTTCAAGCTAAATCCTCTTAAGTATATCTTGAAACAACCCTTCCTTATGGGTTCATTGCCAAATGGCAAGTTTTACTAATGCAATATGATCTTAAATATATGTCTCATAAGTCAATCAAAGGTCAAGCAATTGCGGATCAGTTAGTAGACTTTTCTCAATATGAAAAAATTAGAACGAACATGTACTAAGATTGAAAATGGTTTCGCTATGGAAGATGTTCCTTGATGGATCTAGAAACGTGATGGGAGCAAGTATAGGCATTTTACTTATCACTTCGAAAGATGAAATGATCTCATACTCTTTGAAACTTGATTTTCCATGTACCCATAACATTGCTGAATATAAAGCCCTCATACAAGGATTTCGTTCTTTATTGAGTTCATACAAGGATTTCGTTCTTTATTGAGTTTCCAAGTGAAAAGGGTGCATGCCTTCGGCGTCTCTCAGCTTATCATAAATCAAGCGAATGAAGAATGACAAGTTAAAGATGAAAAATTGGTGTCATATCAAGAGATTGTCGCCTCATTGATTCGTCAATTTGAAGAAGTACGGCTTGCTCACATAAAAATAGAAGACAACCCTATTGTGGATGGCCTCGTGAGTCTAGGATCCACTATCTCCTTTTGAACCAACGAAGCAATCTGTTCTTTTGAGATTGGAAAATTAGAACATCCTACTTTTCAAATTGTGAAACACATTCATCATATCTAAAAAGGAAATATGCGTTGGTATCATGACTTCAAAATGTACATTGAGAGTAGAGAATTCCTGATTGGAATGCCCAAAAATGAACAAAAAACAATTTAACATATATCAGCAAGGTACTTTATTCTTGCAGGAGTGTTGTACATGTGTGAGTTTAGTACTGAATGCTCTCGGTGTCTTGATAAAGATTTGGCAAAGGAAGTCATCGAAGAGTCACATTGACAAGTCTATGGGGGTCATGTTGGTTACAAAACCCTCACCAAGCAAACAGTTCAAGCAAGATATTGTTGGTCAACTATGCACAAAGATTGTAACCAATTCATCAAAAAATGTAAAGAATGTCACCTGCATTCTGCATTTTGTAACATCTCCTTAGCTATTTTCAATGTGGGCATTCGACATAGTTGGACCAATATCCCCTACAGCTTCTAATGGCCATAAGTATTTTCTTACAGCATGCGGACTACTTTACCAAGTGGGTAGAAATCGTCACATTCAGAACAGTAGAAGGGCATCACGTAATGTCCCTTATTCACAAAAATCTTCTCTATTGATTTGGAGTCCATCATGATATAGTATCTGATAACGGGACTCATTTTAAATATGAAAAGGTGAGGTTGTTATACAGTAAGTACTATATCACACATTATTGTTCAGCTCCTTATTACCCCTAAGGTAATAGGCAAGAACAGGCCACCAATAAAATCCTGATCCGCATCTTGGAGTGGACCGTGGAAACTAAAAAAGATTGGCACAAAAAAGATGCATAACGCTCTGTGGGCATATCGTACCACTATGAGAACTCCAACAAATGCTACTCCATTGAAGCTAGTCTATAGAATGGAAGTTGTTATACTATTACATGTATTAAACCCACTTTAAAGTTCACTTCTCTCATAGAGCTTCCTCCAAATCAATATCAATAAAAGAGGCTAATGTAGCTCGATTTGCTAGACTAAAAACGGCTAAAAGCGGTTGAGCACGCTAAAACATATCGCTAACGGGTGGCTAGATAATTTACCAAGTCAGTTATGAAGAGACATTTCAAAGTGAATGATTTGGTCTTACGATCTATGGTATACCTCAAAGGACGACCACGTGGTAAGTGGGCACCAAATTGAGAAGGTTTATATGTTATTAATAAATTCTTGCCCCATAACTCATACCGGTTGATTGATGCTGAGGGGTGGAACTTGCAAATCCTGTTAATGTTCTTCACTTCAAGAAATTCTACATCTAGTCCTCTTGTATTCACTTTTATCTTGTATTCACTTTCCAATCAATTACAAATATTTGTGTTTTTCACATTTGATCTGCTATTCATTTTGGGTTCATCCCAGTCGCAAAACATAATGATTACACTGGGGCATTTTTTTATTGTTATCATCACTCAAGACTTGAGAGCAACCCACGTAAGTAAGGAGTTAAACTTGCTTTATACAAGCCAAAACAACCCATGTAGGGGGTTAAACATTAATTCAATTGTGGCAAACCCACGCAGGTAAGGGGTAGAACCTGCAACATGAGCTCAAATATCCCATTCAGATACGGGGTTAAGTCTGAAACATTACTCCAATCATGTTTCGTATGAAAAATCCACAGTACTTATCTTTGTCACTAAGCACGGGTAGTGCTGGCTTAGTAACAAAGAGGGGCATCTTTTATCACCCCAAATTTTTCAAAAAAAAAAGACTGTATTTTATTTTTACCCAAACAAAATTTTCAGTTATTTGGGTTTAAATTTTAGATCCTAAGCCCAATCCTATACCTAAAATAAATTCGCAACTATTCGATCCAAAACAAATCTCTAAACCCTTGTCTAACACCAAACATAAAATTCAAATTCAAAACCCAACTTTAGACATGAGATTCAAATTCAAAATCCATCTCCCAGATCCAAAATAGATCTAAAACCCAAGTCTAAATCCGAATTGAGCATTTCAAGCTAAAAAACCAAAATACGAGATCAAAACGATAAAATTTGATACTATCAAGCACCATGCCCGCACGCACAAACCTTCCTTTCATTTTATATCTCGTCCCCGCACCAAAATGTGTTTTTTTTAAACCACTTAGTAGAACGTGTCAGCAACTAATTGAACCCAATCCAGATCTAAAACTAGCCAAGAATCATTCAAAACAGAGTCGGCTCCATTTGCAATAAAAACCATTTTTATCCCTTTTAAATATATATTTAAAATATGATTTTCATGTTCTTTTTATTATTTTTATTCTTCAAATGACCCCCAGGAGGCTAGGGAGGTGAAATCCACCCCTGATTGAACTAAATGAGACAATAAGGGGGTGTTTCGCCCCCCACCCCTATGAAGAATCGACACAACAGCACCGAGCGTCGCGCTGGCACTGGCACAACACGTCTCGCGTGCTCGCGCTGCAACGCTCGACAACGGCATGCGCAGGTCCCATTTTGATGAAAAGCCACCACTTGGGGGGTGGTTTTGGCATTGCTGGGTGGGCATTAGTCTTGTCCACACCTCAAAGGGGTGTTTGCAGAGATAATGGCTAATCTCATTTAGTCAAAGCCTATTTTTAGAAAAAAAATAAAATTATTCAAAAATATTTAAAATTTGCTTGAAAATCTTGTTAAAATAAAAAAACATTCAAATTTTGAGTTTTGGCTTCAAAACTCTTTATAAATACCTCCACAATCCTCTCTCTTGGGCATGGGCATGGGCTAACCCCTTGGAGAACTTCTAGTGTTTCTTCACATGAGGATTTACTCTTATTTTCTTCTTCTTCTTCAAGTTCCAACTCTTCAAGAGGGCATGAGGAGATATTATAGGTTTGTAATCCTTATTTCATTTTCATTTTTCGTTTTCCCTTACTACCTCCCCATGGCCGTGCAAAAAATCTCTAAGAACTTCATATTCAGAGTTGAGACTACTCTTGAGTGTACCATGAGTATGAGCGGGGCGAAATAAATTTCATTTCTTTATTTATTTCTAAAAAATATACTTGTTCTATTGATTTACTCATGGCTTATGTTTGAAATGATGCTTATGCATGATGTATTAATTTTCCTTAATTTATGAGCAAATGCATGGTGAGAATGAGTGTTGGGGTTGGGATTTTTTCATTCTTATGTTGATTTTTGAGATTGAGACTTATCCAACCCATAAAAACTCTTCACGAATATGTATATGTTAAAATGCATTTTCAAGTCATTATCACGTTTAGTTTTTTTGTTAATCACCCGATTAAAAACCCCCAAATGAGTACTTCATTACGTTGTTTGATTTTCTTCCATACCCAATGATGGAAGAAATATGTTCTCTTGTAACAAAACAAAACAAATATGATTTTGTGTTTATGCATAAAATATTTAGAATCATGTTTTTCGAAACATTTTTAAAAAGCAAATACACTCTTTATTGAGGTGTAGAAGACTTAGCATAGGCTCTTGCATGAGCCTAAGTTCATCTCCAGCCCACATAGAAAAATTGAAGTTGGATATTTCAAAGTTACGTATTGATTTCAATTCTCATGAAGACACACACACATGAAGACACACACACACACACATATATATATATACATGATTATCTTTCTTTGTCTTTCTCTCTTTATGATTTAATATATTCTTTTACAAACTCTCATACACGTATATATAAATATGTGTACATGTATTCCATTTTAAAATCTCTCACTTTCTAAAATCTTTTTCTCCCTCTCTATTTGATTTAACCTTTCTCTTTGTAAGTTTTCATATATGTATCTATATGTATATATATACATATATATGTATATACATTAGTATGTACATGCATGTGCATCTCTCTTATAAATCCTTTGTTTTGTGATTTTCAAAATCTCTTTGTCTCTCATATTCCTCTTGTATTCAAGTCTTTCTTCTTTGCCACTCTTCTGAATATTTTTCTCCCAAGATCTTTTTATTTGTCAACTTCATCAAAAGCAAAATTCAAGTAATAACTCAATGTTGGAATTATGTTTGATGGTCTACAACTTTATTCTCTTTTCAAAAAAAAATGTTTATAGCAATTATTTAAATAAAAATGCAAAGCTTAGATGTATGTGATGGTAGGAATGCCTTTAGATGAATGTTGTGGTAGGGATGAATGATTTGTTTCTAATCATGTATAACCAATGCATTCATACATCCACTTTAATTTAAAATCATGATTGATCACAAATACCTCTTTAAAAGAACTTAAACAAGATGAGATGGACCTCTAGGTTGGTAGCAACTGAATTAGAGTAAAGTCTCAAACATACTTAACTTTACAAGGGAACAATAAATCACTTCAAAAGTGATTTTCATGGGTTTCTAGATAATGTTTGTAAAGATCTTCTAATTCAAGATTTTACTCAAATCAAAACAAGTGACTTCAAAAACTTTCTCAAAAATTTGAAATAGTAAGTTTTCAATATTTTCTTAAACACCACACCGCATTTAGAATGAAAAAGATGTTTAAGCAAAAAAGAAATGCATCAAGAATAAGCATAGTCATCAGATTGATTACCTCCGATAAATGTGTCAGGAACGGTCAATCATCGTGCCGACGCACAAGTCCCTTTCTCTATCATTTAAAATAAAACTTCATTTTTCTGAGGCACTTCAGAAACCAAAATATTTTTGGCGATGCGAACACTTATGCACCCACAATAACATGAATTGGTATGAAAAATAAACAAGGAGGCAAAATTTTACAGTGAGTTCCGATGAGCATAAAACAATGACAAAATATTATAACATCAATTGCTATGTGAGCTCAGTAGTGTTGAGCATTTCCCTGAGGGTTGTTTTCTTCAGTGGGTCATCAGCCTAATCTACCACTAATAGAAAGAGCTATAGAACTCGCCTCTTTTCTTCAAAAATCCTTTCCAACAACTTTACAAGCCCTAGCATACGATCCCTGGATATATCCAGAACTCCTACCAAGATGAGATAAACCTACTACTAGGATGCCTATGAGAAGGTATTCTATAAGTGTAGCCATTAGACCTCCTTTTGCTTGATTCTCACAACTCATTGGCATTTTGCATCATTTTTTGCTTTTGCAAGTAACACACCAGCCATAAGACCTGCCACTCAAAACAAATGTGCTCCAAATGGAGTGTTATTACCCATTACACAAAGAAAGCCAGTACGTTACTTAGTTTGTAGCATGAGAGCTAAAGAATATTCAAACAAATTTTCAAGTGTCATAGAACATTGAAGATTAAAATTCCAGCAATGTAATGGGAAATACTGTTAATTGACCCTACCGAACTGTAAAAGAAACAACAATTGGCCTTCCATTTCAATATAACATGAGACAATGGGAGATTGATTCAAGCAACTTTACCAAATGCCATATTCTTTACATGGTGAGGAGCACAATTTCATAAAATGTCGCCAAACACAAACTTCAATTATAAGCAATATGGTGCAAAGTATTTAAGAAATATCACTATCGGGTTCCACACACGAAAAGACAAAAAGTCTCCTTGTTCAATGTTGCCAAGCAAACAAGAAGAAGAAGATGCTACAAGGATGAGGAGGAAAAGAAAGAACCTTTCTGTGATTAACAGAAGAAGAAAAGGAAAAGGAATGGAGGAAAGGCGTACCTACGGTTGTCTTGTTTCTTGGATTACACAAGAACATCATGCTCACAGTTAATGTATCAGGTGATAGTGGAACAAAAAGTGATAAAGAGGGCAAACTCGTCACAAACATGTACCATGTTATATTAGACCAATAGGAAAGAGCTGAGGAGTTCAACTCCGACGGACCATGACCTAATTACATTCCCTTCTTGAAAACCCCAAGAATTACCAAGTTCAAATACGCAAACCATTGTATATAATAAACATTAACATGAAATTATAAATTTGAGTAAGGTCATGGCCTTTTTACTTTTTCATTCTGCCCATCTTCAATCACAATATAAATCTTGCCAAGATCAAATTTAAGAGTTTTTCTTCTCAGTTCTAATTTTATTGTATATCCTTCTCTAACGACCTTACTTCAGGAGACGTTGGGTTTACTATGACTTTGCATGCTGATGGCCTGCTGGTAAATAGTTCCTCTTAGAGTTTGCGAATAGCATGTGGAATATGAATGAAGACATGAAGAAAACAAAGAAGAGAATGGGCATTGGCTGTTGGGTACCGAGAAAAAGTGATGAGTTTCATGAGCTGGTCCAGAAGGGGAGCAGGGGTTGGTTCTTGCACGGAGATTCGTTGGTAGAGGTGGTGCTTCAATGGGCACTGTTAAGGACATGTCTCCCTGTGCATTGAAAGGGAATGGGACGGTGGAGAGGAAAGAGAGTGTGACATAGGGAATGCGCGCGAAAAGGGGGTTTTTGTTCCCCCTACCCACCCATTAGGTTTTGAGTTTCATATGAGTCGTTTGATCACATTTAATCGATTGGCCCCCAACGAATATTGCCTTCAGGTCATTTTGGCGTGGCTTAAATTGATTATATATATATATATATATATATATATATATATATATATATATATATATATATATATATATATATATATAGAGAGAGAGAGAGAGAGAGAGAGAGAGAGAGAGAGAGAGAGAGAGCGCTAATTTATTGCACACCGCAACTTTGTCGAGCATTTACAAAATGTTGAATAGGCAGATGGCTTCTCCCAGCTTCCCAACACACGTATGCCAGTCAGCTGGTGAGTGATGGGAAAGACTTCTCCTGACACTTTTTAAATGATGGGAAAGACCAATAATGGTGCAGTTGCACCCATAGTTATGTAGTCACCACGTTGATTACCATGTAGCCAGTCCTTGATGTAATAGCACATGGAATTTGTTACATACATCTTAAGTGCACTGGTGCATTATATAACTGCCTATTCTCATTCAATAAGCCCATATTGTTGGTAATACATGCAGCCTTACCCATCCCTTCCCATGAAAAATAGCCACTGCACGTCCAAGTGGATATGTGTCTTCCATACCTTCAATTGTTTAATATCTCTCCTCCCCATTCAATTCGACTAGCTGACGGAAACTTATCAAGGTAATTTTGACTTGGCCAATACTCATGTCGTTCTTAGCAAAGAGTTCCTAATTTCCATTTCATTTTGTTCACCATGAAAATGGATTAGAAATCAACAATATAGAACTTTTCTCTCTCATGTATGGTTTTTCAATATATTCAGTGTGTTTTGATAATGTTCATCGATTTGCATTTCAAGACTTTTCTGGGAAGTTGAGTTCCATTCATATTTTAGTGCCACAAAAAAAATAAAAATATCAAAATCATGTCATACTCTCACACTTGTAAAGCTTAGAGCTCTATAGTGTAGTCATCTTAAAAATCTTTTAAATTGGTGCAGACAAACTTAATGGGCATAGTTATGGTATATAATTGCACATAAGCACGAAAGTCCACCCTCATGCACACAGTGAGACTTGTTTATTGAAATAGAATGGCAAAGAAGTGTATTGGTGTGCCTTTTCGATACGGATTTTGATTTCATGTTGTTGCCCTTCAAATTTTGAGGTAGGTCTCATTGGATTACCAAATAGGATAACATTTTTTTGTCATACAAATTGCAAATTATTGTTCTTAGGTGGGTATACCATATCCACTTTTTTCAGATATTGATATATTCTAATTCAGAATTGAATGCAGATAAAAGAAAATTATAACATATCTGAATTTGACATTTTAATTTGATTCATATCTGACTTTTATATTAAAAATCCGGTCGGATAAACATAAATCACAAGGAGATATTTGAAACTGAATCTACATATCAAAATCTGAATTCAAATATCTAACTCCGAATTTAAATATTGAAACATCATGCCATTGTTCATGAACTGATTGTGTTTTTTGTATTTTGTTAAGGAGATATTGAAACTGAATCAAAATTTGAATACCCAATCCATGAACTGATTGTGTTTTTTGTTTTTTGGTCCATGTCAGTCCAGGCTTAGCCAAAGTTCATGGCCGGTCCAAGTGAGACTGATTTCTCTTATGCAAGATGTTGTGTTTTTATAGATGTCTTCTCTCACCAGCTCCCACCCACCTTTTCGACACAGGACTAAATTATCATAACCTAGAAAAGTAACACAAAAAAGAGAGTGGTCATACAAAGGTCCTTGTTGTTGTGTTTATAGAGATCAAAAAAATAGGTAGAGGGAAAGGATTCCAAAAAGTCATGAGCAACTTGTTCTTGCGTATACAAAAATTCATGAAACTTAGTAGAAGGGAAGGCATCCATAAAGGCATAAGTGTCCACAATCACTGGCTGGTTTAATCTTCTGGTTGTCTCTTAGGGAAGTCTTTCTTGTTGGACACAGCCATATGGTGGGTGAGGCCTTAGCTTTCTTTTGAGGAGAGAGCTCTCCTTCTCAATACACAGCTCTATCTTTCTTTATCTCTTTGAACGAGATACCTCTGGCAAATATTGAACCATTTCTTGAAGTCAGTTGAAATATGTCTCCTTCTCCTTCTTGTCGATCTATTTCTTCTCGTTCTACATAGCAGTAGACAACCCACAATGCATGGCCTATGCCCTGAAGTCCTACAATGGCATTCCCTCAATTATCCCTTTCCCTTTACTTTGCATCTGACTCGCTTGTGGTTTCCCTAGTCTGAGCCTCACTTGCCAAGGTGACAAGGCAATGCCCTCCTCTTCCCTACTGTCCACCGGTCTCCAATTTATTGTGAAGGCCTAAAGGGCATCAATAACTCGGAATTATATAACAAAACATGAATAATGTTATTTCTTCTTATTTAATAAATTATCACAAAGTAAGAATATTGAATGCATCAGCATGTTGCGGGAACCTCAGGAAATGCAGAATGGAAAAAACCTATTATCCTATTCGTGTTACAGGATTAGGAAAGAAAGGCAAGGCCTGTCCCTACTGTTTGTGTAGAGGGCTCCCCATGTTCCTTAGTATGATGTTCAAAATGCCTTGCAGGCCCCACGTACTTTGGAACTCAATGTCCCATGGAATATAGCCTTTTGTGGAACACAACACTTTGGAACACCATTTTTATAGTATCAAATATGCTTGTACATCAATTGGAAAGCTTTAGTTGAATTTTGACCACCAAATTGTATGAGAATAACGTGTAAACTGATAAGGTTTCAATTAGTACTTGGTCAAGACCTTTATGTTGGTACTCTCCACAAGGGGGTTGAACTGAAAATATTTACGTTTGAAAAAAGTTGAATTTCAGCTCATCAGGAGAAAAATGGTTGAAATTCAAACTTCAAGATTGCAATTTTTTAGTTAAATGGTAGAACGAGAGTGTGAAAAATGTCTAATTGATGGCCCGAAGACCAAATTATATTTTTACTCTATCATTCTATTGTCTAAGTTCTTCCTAGTGTTGAATTTTTTAACCAAGTGTAAATCTACTTGATATGACACCTAGTTGTTGCATGTAATCACATCCGACCCATGTTGGATTTTACTCTCAAATTCTGTTATGTAGCAACATACTGAATCTAAATCTGATTACTATTCTGATCTCCATTTTATTTATATTCTATTAAATAGATCTCAATTCAGATTGGTATTGAAAAATTGTTTCCATTCGTATTATTATTTTGATCTAACATTTAAAAAAAATTGAAATATTCTAAAACAGTAGTGCTATGATATGAATTGGGTCATTCATACTGATTTCTATAAATACTCTAGGGAATCGAATATATGATTTGGAGGATACGTGGTAATGATAGAAGAAAATGCACAAGTACAATGCACAAGCAGATCGACAAGAAGGATAAGGAGGAGAGCACAGATTTCATGCGACCTGCGAGAAATGGTCCAATATCTCAGACCGGCGATACCTCTGATCATTCAGAGAGAGTCGTGCATTGGGAATAAGAGCTTGCTGATCAAAAGAAAGACAAACTGAGGGCTGGTACTCCCTCTCTCTTTGGAGTTCGACTGCTTCAATGTTGGAGCAACACACACCACAACGTTGTGTCTAATAAGAATGAACTCCCTAAGAGATCAACAAGAAGATTGACCCGGCTGGTGATTGTTACTTTTCCAAGTTATGATAATTTAATCTTGCATCAGAAAGCTGGGTGACAGTAGGTGAGAATGCTTCTATAAGAACAGAAGGCTGGCATTTTATTCTCACCTTGACCGGTCCTGAACTGTCTAAGCTTGGACTGGAAAACAACTGGTTTATGATTGAAAATCATGAATTGGGTATTAAATTATGATTTTTGCTAGTGGTTTTGGATTTGAATATTCAAATCCTCATTCAGATATATAAATTTGGACTTGGACATTTAAATTTTGATTCATATATAAAAACTAAATTCAGATATTCTTTTTTATATTTATATTTGATCGGGTATTTATTATCTGATTGGATATTTATTCAATACCAAATCCAAATCCAAATTTGATCGGATGCCCTTTTCTAAATCTGAAACTCATCTGATTCCTTATTCGAATATCAATATTTTTTGTCCCTATCCAATTTATTTAAAGAAATTTGGCTGGATATCTGATCCAAGTCCAAGTCCCAAACAAAGAACATCCCTATTCTCATATGGGCTTTTGATGTTAGCACCATGGTGCATTGTTTTGGTGCCATTCTATTAAAAATGTAGTAATTGTCAACATTCACCTTACGTGTCCTAAGAATTATGGCATTTCTACTAGTCGAGATAGCAATCTAGCTACGAAAGTTCTAGGAGAGGAAGGAAAATTCTTTGAGTGACTAAGAAATAAAATTCTTTAAAGGGACTACTTTTTGCTTCATATGTATTGGAACAATCTAATAGAGTATCAAACAAATGCAAAGTTCTATCCTATTTGGTCAATATGAATGTTATATATCTACTTCACCCTTAATAAGTCTTTGAGAGCGAGTGTACAACGAACCATAGGTAGGATCAATAGAGATGATAGTTGACTTTCCAATGGAACAATAATTCAGGAGGGCAAATAGTAATTATATCATGTCTGTGAAAAACATCACCATGACCATATATTATCGAGCTACTACTAAGCCAATGCTAGTACACCAATATATCAAAAGAATGGCTCACACATGCTACCTAATAAAGTGCTATTTACCTTCTAAATAACATTTGAAAGATTAGGAATTAGGAACGAGGAGGAAACTCGAGTGAGATAGAGGAGAGAAAGGGTTTAGCTAAAAAATACGAAGGATCTTATGAGTTTGATTTTTAATGCTAGTTGGGTAGTGAAGAGCAGTCCATGATGCCGATGTGGGCAATGACAACAATAAGGCCAAAACTGTGGCGATCTTTCAGGTTGCACAAGTTCATTGTGTAGATGGTGTGTTTGGGGGGAAGGAGCAGAGCAGAGGCTACCGTATATTGTGAGAAACAAAGAAAGAACTGATATTTGCATAGATGTTTGTGTCGTGCAGTAGACACTCATCTGGTGGTGGACGACTTCCCAAGTGAGGTGATAGGAGAGTTTTTAAAATGTTTGGTCTTCACGTAATAACTATTTCCAAATCATAGTTTTTTAAAATGTTTTCAAAATCAATTTCTTTAAAACAATTTCAAAAACCCTATGTCATGTGGGCGTGGAGTCCAATCTTAGTTTAATTCTCTAAGACTTAGCCACCCACCATATGTGAACCCAATCCCATAGCCTAGATCTAGTGAACTTTTTAAACATCCACATAAAATGAATAAAGATCATATCAAGAATCGTGCAGGCTGAATAAAACATAATTCATATGTTCCAATCAAGATGTCCTTAGGTAGGTTCAAACCCAGCTTAGGTGAACCCAATCCTTTTGACCGGCCTACGCTTATCTACTTAGATCTTGTTTTGTTCAGTCCTGAGTTGATCTTAAACAATGAGTCTCGATTTAGATTTCAAGAATCACAATGATAGGTTATGGGTTTGAGTCCAATCTTTGATTATGGACCTTGCATTTTAGATATTGGGTATTGGATTTTGGATATTGGATTTTAAACATGGGGATCGTGGATTTTGCATCACAAATCTCATATTAGATCTTTGGTTTGGATTTTAGATTTTGGATCCTTGGTTTGGATCATCGTGGATCCTTGGTTTGGATTTTAGATTTTGGATCTTGGATTTTAGATTTTGGATATTAGATTTTGGATCTGAAGCATTAAGTTAGGGATTTTGGATCCTTGGTTTGGATCATCGTGGATCCTTGGTTTGGATTTTAGATTTTGGATATTAGATTTTGGCTCTGAAGCATTAAGTTAGGGATTTTGTATCTCAGATTTTGGATCTCGAATCTTGGATCATGGATATTGAATCATGATTTCAAATCTTGTATTTCGGATCTTGCATTTTCCTAACATGATATGATATTTTGCATCTTTATTTCATTTTCTATTACAAGAATTGGATTCAGATCCTATTTTCCTTATCTAGCTCCATGTCCTACACCTCAGTCCTAATAGAGCCAGACGTAGGTCTACATGACCTAGTTTTGCATGCATCATTTTAGAAGTAGGATCATTGATTTACATTAATCTATGATGATCCGAACATGAGCAGACTTCAGATTAATTTCTTGTTGTTCATGAGTTCATTTTTGAGATCTATTTAGATTTTAAAACATGTATGATTTCAAAATTTAGGATATGTTTGTTTTCTTAGGTTTTAGACGACATTTATACTTAATAAATGAAATATTTTAGTTTGGTCTTTGGTTTGATTACTTCTGATAAATGCGTAAAAAATGGTCAAACTTCATACCAATAGGACCCGCACAAGGAACAGAAGCAAGGAGAGGAATTTTATTTCATTTATACTATTTATATGTAAGATTTGATAAAATTTTTACTTGTAAACAACTTTTCTTGGAGTTTAAGTCACCAATGATATTGATACAAAGTAGATGTATATCTTAACAATCTCCCACGAATTTATCAAATCCATGTAAGGGACTGATTATTTCTCATATATACACTAAGACATGCAAACTTGAGGGCATCCAATCATCTTTCAAGACCATACAGACTGCCAAAAGCAAGACGTTGAAATGCCAGCACTACAAAAATTGAGGATTCCAAGCATAAAAAATTCTCCTGTGAGTCACATACTCATCATGATTAACAAACCAAGCCAAATTGTTAATTTGTTGTTGGAACACATTAAAATGAATAAACCAAAGCAATATGGTACCAAATAGAGATAGCACATGAGGTCTGTCTTATATGAAATAAATAACAGATAAGACACCTAGTTTCAAACCACCCCCCTCACATTCCAAGCTGGAATTTTCTTGGTCACAGTTTCAGAGGATAAGGGGTTACGGGTCATGCCTCCTCAACCATAGAGGAAGTCTACTGCTTCTCGATCTTCAATGGATCAGCAGTTGTCTTGAGCTCAATTTGGATATTAATTAAACGAAAAGAAGTGGTTTAACCATGCTCACAAAAACTAAGTCAACTAGTTGATATTAGTATGCTTGACATTGGCTTAGTTATTGGTAGAAAACAATTATGCTTTCTGCGTTGAGGTCAAATGGTGGGCGATACCGGCTTAAACTAGTAAGTCTTCAATTTCATGTCCTAGTGAACGCAAAAAGGAAAGAAGTTAATACTTGAATAAGGCTCAATGCATTAAGTAGGTAGCGGTAGCGCACAGTTGTAGGTTTTGCTTTAAGTTATTAATATTGTTAAATAACTTATTAAAGTTGGGCTCGAGTTTGAGCCAGCACATTTGCTAAACGAGTAAAACTCTAGCTTAAAATTAAGTTTAAGTTCATAAACGAACCGAGTTAGAGTTGTCTCGACTCGGTGCAATTGTAAATAAACTCAGCTTAACTTGATCTCCCTCTCTCACCCGTAACCCTGTATTTGTATGATGGCACATGGCCTCTTTTAGGTGTTCTGCGCAAGGCTGTCAAGTCGGGCCTGCACTCAAGACAAGTGCAAGCTGTGATTGGGGATCGACCTGCAACCATGCAGGTCAACCCTTTTCTCAAAAACGAAGCTCTACCCACGTGGTTCCCATGCATGTTAAAACCCGTCAATAGTAGAAGGATTTTTGAAATTTAAGAACTTGCTCGTCTCAACTAGAAAACCGCGACACGCATTGAACTGCAGGAACAAGTGTTGAAACCTGGATGGATAGCAAACTCGTGCCGCCCAAAATCGGAAACCCCTTTCCCGCCCTTCGTTTGGACTCATATACCCGAGGTCATGTTCACCTCTTCCTTACAGTAGAGCTCTAGCCAATCATCCATTGACAACACAAAAGGCGGTAGGCATGAACCCATGCAATGTAACAGAAGTTTTGCACGCTCATTATAGCATTTTATTGTCTGGACTCTGGTATTTACAGATATAATAAATGAAAAACATGCATGAGTTTGACTCGAGCTGGGCTTGACTCGGCTAGTGATCAGCCCTAGCCAATTTGCCATTTTGAATTTAGTACGTCATTGACAGTAAATCCCCAAGTAACTCATATATTACATTGAAGAGGACACCCACCTGGTAAGATCCTAAACTGGCGTCTTGAGTGGAATTCAAGGCAATGCTGATTATTGAGACGATGTCACAACTGGCAAGTTAAGTGCCTTAGGAGAAGAGTCTTGTGGTGTGATAAGGAGAAGTATCAGGCTATTATATGTGGAGTTCAAAAATTGAAAGAGAGGACATCAAGTGTAGGGCGATTTTGGTGATGTCAAAATTAAGAAAAAAAAGTTGAATTTAAATTAAATCTATAGTGATCCACCATCATTAACTTAATTGGATTTGAACTGATATAATCAAACCAGCATCGAGACATATTTAGTGTAAAATTGACGTTTAGGAAACACTTGCATTTGAGCAGAGAGAAAGAGAGAGCGTGCAAGCATGATATCTTTCTCCCTCGCCCTTCTCTGGTTAGTAGCAATAGAGAAGGGAAAAGAATTCATTTTTACTCTTCTCTCTATCCTTTGGTTGGTTTCTGAGACGATGGAAAGGTTTTGCTCTTTTTTCTTAGAGCACCTTTCTCCAGTCTACGTGATCTAATTTCACCAGAGATCCGATGTTGGTATTTCGAAACATCACATGACGAGGTGGAACAACCACTGCCCCTGCGATTGTGTGAGTTTACTTGTTATGCCATTTGAGTTCTCATGAAATGAATCATTGTTTGCTTGATGGTACCGCGTTGATCCTGCCATTGGAGTTATAAAAGATGAGGGTTTCATTCCAAGTTTAATTTGTGAATTATGTTCCTGTTGAGTCTGAGGGTCTTAGTCTTTGTGCTGAATTTGAAGACTCTGAGATCCTCAAATATAAAATGGAGTGAAGTAAGGGGGAAAAGGTAAACTTATATTCAACGGTTTCTCAACCTTTAAAAGTGAATATACTGACGCTCACCTTTCTCACCAAAATCCTCAAAGAGCCGGCTGAAGGAGTGAGGGGGGAGGAAAGCGTTGACAAAGTGGAGGTAAATTGATGACCACATAAGCTGGCGTTTCTTCTTACAAAACAACAACGGCGGCATCGAGAGGAAAGATTTGATCTCTCCCATCCTTTTTTCAAGAAAAAAAAGAATTGCTTCTTTGCATTTATTTTAGGCAAAGAGATTTGGGTTTTTCCTCTTTTTTTTCACCTATGAAAATTAACCCTCCGCACCGAGCCGGGCCGCCCCTGAGTACCCGGTACCTGGCCTTTGGGCCCGGGCGGTTTGATCCTGTAATTGTCGACGGCAAGCCCGGTAACTTTTTTTAAAAAAAATAAAAATTATGTTAGGGTTCGGTTGAATGTCCATGGCAACTCTTTCAGTTTCATTCTCCTCCTCCTCCTCCGTTCCCTATGGCCGTGACCTCGCCTCTGTTTGGCTTCATTGTTCCCAACAGAGAACACGCCACCTCCGGTTCTCCCCGTCGCGGCGTCACCCATCGGCTCGTCCTCTCCATCGCCCATCGGCCGTCACTGCAGAGCCATCACTGTCGAAGGCCGTGACCTCGCCCATTTTCTGGTTTTTTTTTTCTCGGTTGCTGGGAAACAACTTCCAGTGTTTTCTGGTTCTCTGCTTTAATATGACATTGTCCTTCAATCTTTGCCTAACTTCGATCTGCCTCTGCATGATTGGGAACTGAGACCACTTGGAAAACTGCTTTTGGGTGGGTCTGTTTGGAACCATAATGTCGAGTTTTCGTTTTTCTCGTAGAAATGTAAAAGATGACCAGACATCGACGGGAAACAGGATTTTAGTTACTGATGAAACAGGAATGTTTTTTTCTTTTCTGTTCTTATGTAAAAAGTTGAACCAAACGAGGTAGAAATCTGTTGAACAGTTGACAACATTGTTGCTTTATGCTTTCTTTGTTTCCAGAGGTGGAGGCTGCAAAGTCCCTTCTCTAGAGATTTTCGTTAGGGTTTCATGAACTTGGTTCACTTGAAGAGGAAAGCATTTACATTATTCTTAAATTTTGTTTTAAACATAATCATGCCCTTAAAATGTGTAAAAAATTTAAATGTAAACTTTTGGGCTTGCCTATGCCTATGCCTATGGAGTCATGCTTTATGCTCATTTGGAGCTTCCACCTTTCGAATGAAAGATTGAATTAATCCAGAAATGTGATTACTAAGTCGACAAATAAGCTTGAGAAACAAACCCGATCCAAAAAGCCAGGCCCGGCCCACCCAAAAGCCAAGCTCAGCCTGTCCGGCCCGTTATTAATCGGGCCGGCCCGGGCCTCGGGCATAAACAGAAGCTTGAGGCTCGATATTTCATGGGCCAGGCCCGGTCCGTTTAGAAACCGGTTGGGCCTCGGGCTGGCCCAATACGGACTTCATATTTGACATTTTTATCTGGTCTGTCCAGCCCGATAAGTAGTTTTTAAAGGATACTTCATTGATATTCGTTTTTGTGAGGGTCGTTTTTGTGAGGGAACAAAGAGGATAGAAAGAAATGGAATGGGAGACGGAGAAGAAATAAGATGGCTGAGTCGTCCTCTACTTTGTGCTTCCACAACTTCTATTTTTTATTCATATGGTTGACTCAACCTGGTTGAGGGGTTGTTTGTTTAGCCTTAAAGGTTGAGCAGTATTCTGTTGTTTGCCTTAAATGTAAATGACTTATCGGGCCAACTTAAACCTAGTCAAACCAACCCGGGCCAGGCCCGGTGCCGATTTTTCAGGCAAGTCAAGCATGGTACCATGCCCAGCCTTAGTGTGAGTGGGTTTTAATAAAGGGATTCAAATTTAAAAATGACCAACTGGTGCTTTAATGAAAGAATTATCATTTTTAAAGCTAGATTTAATGATATTCAATAAGGACCCAGAGATTATCAAAATCAAAATTGAAAAGTAGACACCTCAATTTGGGTATATGATGTTGGAGGAGAGAAAAAGTGAGAGAGCTCCCTTTCACATATATATATATATAATGGATGGTTGAAAGAATCTATCACAATGTAACAATCAGCTCTTATAAATGAGCTGGATGACTCTAGAAAGCCAGAATCACCATTCACAGCCACTTGCATATATATGAAAATTAAAATCAATTGAATACTGCTGTAGCCAAATAGTTATTGTCTTATTTTGTGTCACTCAAATATGTCACAAAAAGTGATACCATCCAAAAAAAATGGTCAATTAACTGGTCATCACCAATATATCTTTTGCAATTGTTTTTAACTACACAAAATTAAAAAAAAATACAACCATAAAAGTATGCAGTCAATTTTAATGTTATCGTGCACCAAATGTTACCAGATGGCTAAAAAAGTTATCACTAAAAAACAGTCACCAAATTAGTAGTAACATTGTTTACAATGTAGTGATAGTTTATGATAGCTTTTGCGACCATTTGTGGCGACAACTACTTGGCATACGGCATTCAATTTAACATGATGGACAGTTAAAAGAAAAACAAAGAAAAAAAGTGACTAACATTTTCACCATTTACTATTAGTTCTCATATTTTTCTCTTTTTTTTCTTAATCATCAATCTGCTTCAAATGGATGAGTTTAATTAGATGGTTGGATGACTTTGGATAGATAAAGTCATCAGCTACTTACACTCACTTTCACTCTGTCACTTGATATATATATATATATATATATATAAGAAATTTGAAATCAGCCAAAGGGTTGGGTAGTTGTTTTCTATTTTCTATCGCAAAAGCCTATCACAAAAGGTGCATTTCATTCACTACAAACTGTTGCTAAGCAATTGGCTGTTGGCAATACATATTTTGTGATGATTTTTAGTGATACAAAATTTTAAAAAATCAACCGGCAATAAAAATAACCGGTTATACCCCACCCGGCACCCCAAAAATAGAGTGGCAGAAAGTGTGTTGGAACCTATGAAGGAATCAGGGTGATTACCATGAAGCAGTTAACTGAAATCGGAGATAGAAACTTGGAATCAATGTGAAACACATGGATGTGTGGCTGGAATCATAACTCAACATGGTATTCTTTTAAATGAGCATCATCCCCCATCCTTTTTATCCCTAAAACAAGCATAAAATGAGACTGGTTTTCCAAATATCTTTTCCTCCTTAAAAACTACCAATCATATGGTGAAGAGCATGTGTATAAGAAAGAGAGAGAGAGAGAGAGAGAGAGATCACATACCACCTGGAAGGTGTTCATTTTTTTTATTGTAAAGCCCTATTAATCTCCAAAAAAGTTTATCAATTTCATATATGTTTTCCATTAACTTATTTTTAAGATCATATTGATAAGGTTAAATTGCAAAAAACACTTTAATCTTTGCATTTAAATGATCTGGTTTTTATCCTTGACCTGACCTGTGTGTGTGTGTGTGTCTATATATATATATATATATATATATATAAAAGAGAGATTAAAATCAATTGGCTAGACAAATTCATGCCAGAAGAGTATTTCTAAGAAAATAACGATATTAATATGTTAACATGCCTGTGATTACTAGTTCAGTACAAAATGTTTTCTAATTCAAGCAATTTTTATGTAATTCGTTAAATTTTCTACTCGCAGACTTTTATTCTAATAAACCATTAACTTAGGAGATCTGGGATATAGCCAACTATTCAAATTACATCTATGAATTTAGATTACACAAAAAACACATCATCAAACTGTTGTACATGATTCCAACTTAGGCGATCTTGCATGAACGGGAGAGAGAGAGAGAGTTGGTGTTTTTCCATGTTGTTCAACTTTCTTTTTTTTAATGTCTTGATTGGTAGTTGAAAATCAAGATATCAGTCCCCTTTTCATAGGATCCGTCGGTTGCCACAAGCTTCATGCCGTAGCAATATCGGAGGCTACACCAGAAGCCAGAACCAGAACTGCGTCCCCAAGGGGACCTCACACAACCATATTAGAAAATTTAAACGTGACTCGGTAGACAATTAAAAAGCTAATTGATTGCCCAAACACCTGTTGTAATAAGTGTGTAGCATATCGATTCGTAGGACTCGTGCACCTTCCCTTTTAATCTGCCTCGCTCCCCCACACAGACATGACATATGAAGGACCTAGACACAAAATTCCATCTTATCCCTGCAGCCATCAAAAACAAAGAAAACGCCACAGGAGGTAACAGGTGATTTAATTATTCCTGCAATTTGCTTGCATCAAAACCAAGAATTCTTGTCTCCTTGGATCTTGATACCTACGCAACTGACCCAGAGACTTGATACCTACGCAACTGACCCAGAGACAGAGAGAGAGAGAGAGAGATCTATGACATTTTATTGTGCACATGCACACACGCATCCGTGAGAGATCTATGACATTTTATTGTGCACATGCACACACGCATCCGTTATGACTCTTGCGTCATACTTCTACATAAAGATGCCTGCAGCATCAGCAATTCTACGCTATGGGGTTTTAAAACAGAACTCTTCTCACCCGTTGAAGTCTCCCACCACCATGTTGCAGACACCATGAGCAAAAACATTTTTATATGTTAGTTTTTTATTCCAGATTTTTTCGATACAGATTAAAGAAGCTTCTTTATAAGTTATAAAGAAGCTTCTTTAGTCCTGTCTGAAACAGGAAACTAATATATAACAATGTTTCCACTTTTCATGTATGTAAGTCATTGTGAAGGTTCGTTTTTATGATATGGTGTTTTTTTTTCTTTAAAATTTATAATTTTTTAATTAAAAATTAACTTTATTGCATAAAATTTACACCGTACCCGTACCATAAATTTCAAAAACACCGTACCAATACCTGTTTTCCCGTACCCGTACCAGCACCCGTACCCAGGTGACATAGATTCTATGCAGAATCTAGCCTAAACTTTAGTGAAGAGGAATACATGTATACCTTTAACCACCACCTAAAAGCTGCACAATGGTTTGAAAATAGTAAAGCACAAACAGATCTAGCTACGAAATAAACTGCTGATCTAGCTACGAAATAAACTGCTGGATTTAACCACAAAAAAAACCCCTAACTGCTCTCTACCTCAACCAGCTTCCCACAAACCCACTGCTTTTTCCTCATAGTTTTAGGATGCAAGTTCTTAGTCATTTCTTCCAAGGGAGAGCAATTTCCATCTTCGCTATCATCCTCCAACTTTACCTTGTCATGTGCTCTAGAACCATTAAGTCCATCAGGAGAGCTCAGGGAGATGCTTAACTGCTGTTTCAAACCATCAACCATGACTTCTGCATTACCTTGACTGTAGCCAACTTTGTCTACAAGAGCCCTCGAGTTCAATAAATTATGCAATGCAAATTTTGTGAAATCAAATTCTTCGTTCTGATCAGCCAATGAAGAATGACATGCTCCATTAATAGCTCTCTTGTTTGATCTTTTGTCAATGAATTCAATCTCGTCACTGAAAAAATCCATTTGACTTTCTTCATCTGAACTGGTCAGAACAGAACTAGAGTCTAGGTTCTCTGCAGCAGTAATACTTCCTCCTTCTATACCTTGAATGGACTGAGTAGCCTCAGCAATGAGCTTCCTTGTTTGGGAAAGTGAAGCACATGCAATTGGGTTTGTCCTGGCAGCAACCTCAAGGGCCCTTGCAGCCTTCTCAGCTTCGGCAATTAACAACCTGGACAAAAATACCAATGGTAAGTTGGTAAATGCTTGTTCGCCGAATCGCCATCCTGTCACACCCAATGAAAAAGCCTTTCAAGGTTGTAACGAGGACTGTCAGACCAAAAATGAAAGATGAGAAAAACAAAGAAAACTTCACTTCAATATGAAGTTCATCACTCCTCTTAGCATTGTGCTCTCCTGAATGAATATGGATGGTTTTAATAGAAGAGATAGAAATCTCACTTTGCCCTTTGAACAGCTTCCCTCTTCTTGATCTCCATAGTGGCTCTCTCCTCTCTGATATTCTTGATCATCTCCAGCTTGCTGCCCACCAGTGGGTCTTTAAAAGAAGGTCGACGCATTTTCTTCTTGATTGATACAGTTTTCACTGGCCGAGTGACCAAATGTGTCTCCGCACCAGTCTTTATAGATGTTTTTCTTATTGGACGCTCTCTTTTGACACCCTGTGATTCACCTTGTGGCTTTCTCCTTGATCTTCTTTCTACCCCATCAGGAATGCCATGATATTTAGCCAATGCAGAGCAAACTCTTTCGCGATATTCCTGCAAGGAGGCAGGACAATACAAGATTGTTGAGTAAGGGGTACGGGGTCAGGCACTTTCTTTTGATAGGGGAAGTGGGGTGGGGTAGAAAAGAGGGGCATGTGTGTGTTCGTTGCACACACAAAGAGAGGTGGGGGGAACAGAGATGGAGAGAAAGACAGAGAAAGAGAGAGAAGAACATGCATTTGTGAATATGCAGGGGATACACCCCAGGACCACTAACGTAGCAAAATGAAGTGTCTTAAGCCCTTACAGGATCTGCCCATTTTGCTGAAATGGCTTGAGAGATTTTCCTCCGTTGCTCAGGAGATTTTGGGGCTCTTTTTCCACCATTTGACCTAGGCATCAGTTTTCTCTGTTCAACACTGTCCAACCATTGCACCTTCAGTTGCTTGTTTAAGATATCATATGAATCCCACTGCAATTCATCTTCACCAGCAAATCCCTTTCTTGAAGCATCAGCGATGGCATTCTGCCATGCAAGGAAGCAAGTCTCTTGCAATGAGAGCCACTTTCGTCTTCTTTCCCACCCCATTCTCACTCCTTGGCCGATTTTAACCCTTGTCTCCACGCTGCAGGATCATATAATTAAGATACCAACAAGTAACATAAAGCAATAGGATCTTGTTTATGAAGTGAAAATAAAAAATACCAGAAAATTTTCTAAATCAGAAGACATAAAGCCTGAAGTTCGTGTCACATTAGAGTGACAAAAGGTACAATAAATAATGAATATCTTTTGAAGGATATGAATATGCTCGAATTTTAGAAGTTCGTATATTATCTCCCACAAACCCTTGATACCAGTGAACGTTTATTATGTAAAAGCAGACGATGGCTAGTAGAAGACAAGTTTAACATAGTCATTAGTATTCCTAATGACATGAAGATAAAAGGTATGGCTCACTTGTTTCTTGATTTTGCATCAAAATTGGTATTCTTTCAAAAAGCAAATGCAACCAACATGCCGTGGCTATGCTTTTTTAGCTATTGATTGCAGCGGAAAGCAAACCACGACTTTTTAGTTGAAATGGGGCCACTCATACAAATATTAATTTTTTCTTAATTTTTTTTAACATGACAGACACGTCAAATGAGAAAGCTAAACAGGTCAACACATGACATTTGCAACTTCAAGCAGAAAGGAAAAGAACCCAACATTATCCATCAACAAAGGGGAAGAACACGCTTATTTTCCTGTTACTTTCTTTCTTACATAAAAGTCTCTCCCTCCATTATATCTCTAATTAATCTTAATTTTAATATGGTTCATCAGCCTGCTTTATTCTGATTGTTTCAGAGGAAGCAAGATACCCCCAGAAAAACTTTTCCATCCATTCAGCAAAATGCAACAACTCTCTCTCTCTTAAGAAGCTCCATCTTATGTTTAACTATGGTTGTCTCTTTATCTATGTTATGCTAATTTCAACATGGTTTGTCTTGATAGTTTCAGAGAAAGGAAGATACACCAAGAAAAACTTTCCTATCCATTCAGCAAGTTTTGAACCATTGTCACAAATATCATTTAAGGGTATAAAACGGCAAGGTGTTTCTCAAGAATACTACGGCAAAGTGTTTTCGGGAAAATCTCAGCAAACTTTTAAAAAATTAAAAAACTAAAAATAAAACGTGAAAAAATGTGAAAACAAAAATCTGGTCAATAAAAATGTGAAAAACATGAAAAAAACGAGAACAAAACACTAACAAACATGTTTTTCCTGTTTTTTTTGTTGATTTGTTTTTAACATTGTTCTCGCATTTTTTTAATAAAATGCATTTTCTTTTTAAAATAGTTTGAACATTGAAGAATTTGGGATACAGATACCTTCTCAAGTGGATTTCTAGGAAAAACTAAAAAGGTAGACTGGATCTAGCTCACGTGCTAAAGATTTTGAATTTCATCAAAATGACAAGTTTTATTTGAGATGGAAAATGAAGTCATACTTTGGACTAATAAGCAACTTGACCAAGAGAACACCCTTTAGCTTTTCAGATATTGAGACTTGATCAACCATGATATGCAGGTTGGAGACCTACATACCAGTTGGGAACAGAATGAGTTTGTGCCGAAGGGAGGGGAACAAACTTTATGTACTCCAAGAAGGAGAAGAAGAACCAACAGATTGTGGCATCTTGAAGATTTGATCATCAAAGTGTTTAACAGACACCTTCTCAAGATATGTCAAGCTTTCTCAAACTTTAGCATGAAGAACTACCTAAAATTTCAAGCTTTCCTCACTTCATTAAAGCCAACAAAATCACAATGTGCAGATATGTTCAACTTGTGATGATCATCATGCAGGACAATAAGACATCAGTTCCAACAACTGGCTACAAACTGATTACGCACTATAGCCAACTGAAATTACAAGAAGATATCTAACACACCTCTGAGCATGTCCCAACTTTACCAACTTCATTTTGACCTGCATCCATTGTGTAGCAAATAAGCCAACCTATCCAATGAATTTCCCAACACCAAAGCCTACATTTTTTACGTTTTTTTTTCTGTATCTTATCAAAGATCTTAACCTTCGGAAGCAAAACAGTTCTTACATGACATCACCTTGGGATCCTGCATTGCCAGCTTTGTTCTCTCTTGTATTTTTTGGCGTGTTTCTGCATACAACATCACATTGTAACAACTAATTAGAGGCCCTTGGTCTTCAGGCAGCGTTTATAAGTTTAATATGCAGTCAAATGCTAGGATTACCCATCTCAGGAAAAAAAAAAACAGAAGACAATGAGAGATCAGAGAAGAAACCAGAAAAATATAGTTGTTATACATGGAACAATAAGCAATAGGAGGACAAATCAAGGCATTTTTCCTTCAGCCCTCTTTACCTTCACTGTGTTTCCTGCCTTTGTTCCAGGGCACTTTTCCCTTGTTGGCCTTGGATATTTTTGACCTTCTCAACTTCTCTCGGTCATCCATTTCATCAGAATCATCACCTGAAGACCGAAATGCTCCAGCTTCCTCATTGCACACCTTCAAGTCATGGACCTTTCCTTCATCACTTTGAACCTGTTCAACCAGTGCAGCTGCCTTGACAAGTCCACCATTCATTTGAAGATTCGGCACCCCAAAATTCTGTTGACAAAGGACATTTAGCTGAATGCGCCCTGCACCTTCTGGGACTTTCGCCTTCCAATACATACATTTTCCCCATTGAGTATGGAGGAAACAAGGCTGCACTAAAGTTGTAACAAGATGGTTCCCAAATGGAATCTGCAATGTAGCAAAGTCTGTACTTGGAGTTAGAAGGATCTAATCCTAAGGAAATGCTCATACAGACATGCTAGGGAATGTTCTTTAAAGTATATGACATAAGGATTAATGTTGAACCAATTCATAAAATTAAATTCAGAATTACAAAAATGTACTATATCTACCACCTTAGGTACAAAAACTAATGGATCCAAGAAAGTAACAGTCATCAGATTTACATGCTTCATCTAGCATATGCCCCATTTTGTCCACCATCAATTCATTCAATAACATAGAAAAAAGAACGATATTTATCTAATTCACTATAATTGATTGCCTTGTCATCAATGTCGTCAAAAGCATATAATTCACACCCCTAAGTGTATTCCTTAAGACGATTTTTACAGATAAAAGTTCCTTGAGGCATTAGGGATGCGTTGCATACATGAAGTATGCACTATGCAGGCATGTGCTTCAGGCACAAACATATTGTGATATCTGTGATACTGCTTTCAATATGCAATAGTTAGCATTATCATGACTTCACACTTTGAAATGTTTTTCCTCGTCAAAGCGAAAAGGACTTTAACTTAATAAAGGAAAGCATATTAAACAAAGACAATGATGCAAAAAAAAAAAAAAGTTCAAACTTGTAAGCCAAAAGAATCAAGCTGCTCATTAAACACATTCGGCTCTCTTTCTTGTAGTACCTCCCAAAGTGAAATTAATTTCCAAAAGTGCACTTAATTCTTATGTCTTAAAACTTTATCAGAATACTTAAAATTCATATTTTTTAGTTTTCTTTGTTTAAAACATAAGAGTAAAACCATGTGAGTTTTTGACAGTTTCTTTGTCATTCAGATTGTGCATTGCATTGTGGCAACCTTCACCACCATACCACCACCACAGAAATACTTGGAGTATATAGAGAGCTAGACTCATACATGACCTACATGCATTCATGCACATGACTTTAGTACATGACATTTACGCATATTTTGTGTGACGACTCAAGTGTTTTGAGTCTTGGGATAAAGCAACAAAATATGCTCGATTGCACTGATAGTTTGAATAAAAAATTTGCATTGCTTGTCAGGACACATTTATTTGTGATTTGGCAACTTTATTGGTTTATTCCAGCAACTTTCTTTGTTTATTTCAATCTTCGTTATTCTTTTGACTGATATTGCATCTCAATCTTGGTTTTTCCAGTTTTCATTGTTCATTTGTTGATGCTACTTTTGTGCAACAATGGAGAAACTGGCTTATTTTATATTATTGTGCAATTGAAGTTCCATTAAGATAGAAGTCTTTTTGCATATAGTATTGTTAGAACACGTAGACTTAGAAATGACCAAACATTGATTTGATACTACTTTAGAAGCTTTTGTTAGGACATGTTAATTTGGATATAACTCTACGTTCTTTTGAGTTGTTTCCAGTATGTTTTTATGGTTATGGATATAGTTTGTTTTATTTTACACTGCAAACATAATTTTGTTGTGGTTTACATATTTGTAAGCATGAAAAACAATTAAGACGAGTTGATATACAACAAGAAGTACCTATTTTAAATTGATACTTAACTATATACTTGTCACTTTGGTGGCTATTCGTTCAATTTTATCATTATGTTTGTTGATATTATATACTTCATTCTGATCCTGAAACATATGTTCCAATGCCTCGAGGCTTATGCCTTGCTTCATGATAGGCTCAACACAAAGCCTCACCTAGGCTCATCGCTTTAACAACCTTGATAGTCATGCAACAACGATAAGTTCTACCTTTTTTTTGCATTATGAAGGTCTGCAAAAGACCCGTGAAACTTATAACTTACTCAACTACCACTTTTCCTCACAAAAAAAAATATTCTCAATATTAGCACAAAAGATTCTGTTTTTTTTTTAAGGAAAAATACTCCATACAATATTAAACATAGTTTAAGCCTCTTGATCATCCATTGAAATGTTCGAAAATTAAGTCAAAAAATAACTAGTTCAAAAACATCTATAAAACTTGAAATATAAGCACTCAAAAAATCTCAAGGTCGTCAATCATTTTTTTTTTCCAATTTTTGGATTAATTGTCGAACGGTTGACAATCAGGTGGCCTGTTTCCAACCCAGCAGATTACAAACGTCCGAAGGACAATTTTCCAAGTATATCCAAGGTCAAATATCCGAAGGACGTTCCCGGTGGCGTTTGATGCCCTGGAAATATACCGTTCACCCGGAAATATATTTCAAATTTTTAAAAAAAAATTCCGGCGTAACAAAAGAGGAAACTTTTTTTCGACCGTTAAGGTCGATTCCGGAAACATATTTCCAGAAACATCTTTCCACCCAGCAGGGTGGAAAAATATTTCCTGGTTTCTTTTTCTGCCCATTACGAAAGCGTCATCGTCTTCCTCTCCTCATGCCCAGCACCATCGTCGCCTTCCTCTCCTCACGCCCAGCATCGTCTTCCTCCAGCGGCTTGATTTGGGCATCTCCTCACCAGCGGCTTGATTGGGCATCTCCTCACCATGATTGGGCATCTCCTCACCAGGACAGCGTCTAGCAGCGGAAGGGGAAAGAGGAAGAAGGAGGAAGAACGAAGGGGAAGGAGGAAGAACGAAGGGAAAAGAGGAAGAAGGAGGAAGAACGAAGGGAAAAGAGGAAGAAGGAGGAAGAACGTAGGGGAAAGAGGAAGAACGAAGGGGAAAGAGGAAGAAAGAGGAAGAACGAAGGGGAAAGAGGAAGAACGAAGGGGAAAGAGGAAGAAGGAAGGGGAAAGAGGAAGAAGGGAAGAAAGGGGAAAGAGGAAGAAGGGAACGAAGGGGAAAGAGGAAGAAGGAGGAAGAACGAAGGGGAAAGGCATCGTCCGTAGCGTTTCATCTTCTCCAGCGGCCACGCCGCCTCCTCCTCCTCCAGCCGCATCTTCTTCTTCCTCCTCCCTCCTACCCTTTTTCCTCCACCTCCCTTCTTCCTCCCTCCTTCCCTTCTTCCTCTTTCCCCTTGTTTTTCCTCTTTTCCCTTCGTTTCCACCGATTCCAACTTTTTTTCATCAAAAATTGAAATTTGTTTTCAGAAATATAAATCCAACTTAACAAACACAACATACTTTTAGAAAAATAGAATTTTATTTCCCATTCATCAATTCCAGAAATAAATTTCTGAAAACTTCTTTCTGATTCCATTTTTCCAGCCATCAAACGGCCCAGGAAATGAAGAAACATGAAGATAAGGTAGCTACAGCGCAGGAAGACATATCTAATAGCCTTCTTAAACAAAAGCGTACGGGATTAGACCGTGAAGCAGATTGAAACATAGTCAGTATGAAAGGCACAAATGTACCACAGAGTTTGAAATACACTTAAACAAATACCGCGTTCTCTAGTTCACTTATACCCTCGTGGCAGAAAGCCGCACGAAACTCCCAAAAAAGGAAAGGACAATAAGAAGCAGCATTCAAGGACATTGAAGACAAGGAAGAGAAAAAGGAAAACCCCACGAGAAAAAGGCGAAGCGAAAATAACAAAAGAAAAGCAGCAGAAAACAGGGTACTGAAGTGGCAAAGAGAAATGTAAGAGACTATCGCGAGAAAGAGTAAAAATAAAAACAAAAATCAGACAAAAAGTGAAGAACAGGAAAACAAAACTTTGGAACGCGTGACCGTGGGACGAACGAAATCATTAAGAAATGAAAAAGAAGAATCATGAAAGAGAAGAAGCAAGACGGAACTGGGAACGCCAAAGTGAGTGCCACCAAAAAATATCAAAACAAAAACAGAAAAAAGCCGAAGGAAAGTTAATTCCAGAACCAAGGAGAAGGGGACCGCGCGAGAAGAAGACCTGAGAAAGAGAGAGAAAGAGGAGTTACCGAACGAAGGCATGAGAGCTCACTCATTCAGGTTTCATGGAGGAGAAGCGCGTGCGCGTTCCCTCCTCCACGCCTTTGCGGTTCTCTTCAGCCTGCGTAGTCGCCAACCACAGCACACACGTACGGACTTACAGAGCTCCAGGTACCCGCGCCACACACCCTTGGCCCAGAAGAGATGAGAAGAAGCACACGCGGACGCTTTTTCACTTCAATCCCCAAATTTCTAGCCGCCCACTGGCTGGTTGCTGACGAAATGTTAATGGATCGGACATTTTCCCGAGATCATCCAATCATCGATCCAGTTGATCAAATCCCGCGTCCGGTTGAGATTTGGATCAACATTTCTTAGGGGCCGTTTGATGGCCTGGAAATGTGGAATTGAAAATATATTTTTGAAAATATATTTCTTGAAAAAATGAATAAGTCAGAAATATATTTTCAAAAATATATTTCTACGTTTGATGAAAAAAAATATATTTTCAAATTTTTAAAAAATTAATTCTTAGTTTGATAATAAAAAAACATTTTTCCAGATTTACAAAAATTATAAATAAATGACCACACCAACCTTTGCTTACAGTAAATTTCGATCCATCTCCATGTTCAATCTTGTCACTGTAAAAAGAATGTGCAGATGAAACATCAGCCATATGCAATTCTTGGATGGTACGTAGCAGATTATAAATCTCACAAGACTTACCGTTCAAGTATAAATTTCCCCTCCTTGTACATTTGGGCCTTCGAATAAGCTTTCTCCTGAAAAGGGACTAGCTGTCATGAATACGCTAACTATTCATACTAAAATTTGACTGGCACAGAAATGAGAAGGGACTTTTACATAGTTCCACCCCAAGAGTTGATGAGAAGAGTTGCAATAGATGTCAGTAAACCAGAAAGCATTAGTTTATCTTCTAAAATCCCAACTGTAACATTAACACTGCAGTGTACAAGGGGAACACAGTTAGTAAGTCAACATCTGATTTCAGCATTCTAGCGTAGGTCAATCACAAAGATGCTCCATCCTTTAGAAATCTGAAGCCAACTAAGAATGTACACTATCAGAAAGTTATCATAGAACAGAAAGAAAACACGTAACTCAGCACCAGAGACTCTGCAGAAGTTGACATGATACCAATGTACACTATACAGAAAGTTATCATAGAACAGAAAGAAAACACGTAACTCAGCACCAGAGACTCTGCAAAAGTTGACATGATACCCCTACTGTACAAGTGGAAAGTTGACAATTCTGAGAGGTTGGTCCACCAAGACAGCAGAAGATAGTAACAAAGGGACCTAAAACAGAATATTTCAACTACACTGGCTTCAATCACCAATATGATGCACAAGAATGGAGACAATCAAAATGCACAAACTAATGCAAATCAAAAGGAAACTAAGACAAACATTGTGGACATATATATTGCCATTTCAGCAACACAATCACTTTTCACAAATCCCACCTATGCATTCTAGTTGTGTTAATTCATCAAGAACATCATTGTGGACATATATATTGCCAGCCCTTGGGAACATTCTGTTTAGAAGCCTTCTCCAGGTTCCCATTCGAGGAACAAATCCATGCTGTGTCATCTCTCTTAGAACCAACTCAGCATCATCTAACAATCTTTCAGTACAGAGTCCTTGAATCAAAAACTTGAATGTGCACCATATGAAAGGCCAACAGCTCCAAAAGCTCAACTAATTTCTTCCATTGCTATGCAATGATATGAATAACCAAGACCAAGTCCACCATACTCCTCTATAGGAAAACGAAGATGTAAACTTCAGGAATGGTACCAATAAAATAACCATGTCAAAATGATGAATTGTGAAAATTGAAAATGAAAGGCTTAAGAGCATTAGCATTCAAAGGTTTTAATAAACAAATCCAGAAAAACAAACACATCAAGAATCAACATGCAAGAAACAAGCAGAAAAGCAAAAGAAACTAGTAAAGAATGGAAAATCACATCCTGATGGCCTTTATGGAAATGGATAAATATCATGCTTGCAGATAAGCTTTTGGCAACTAAACAGCAAGCTCCTTGAGGGTTGATCACAAAAGATGTTAGGATCAGTTCTGTGAATTCAGAGTTTAGACTGAATTAGTAATAAACATAATATTCTGGAAATGCCACAACTTCTGCAATAAGGACCTCTCACACTCAGCAAGTCCCTGTGGCTCAACAAACATAATCTGACTTTTATATTTCGTAAGAGTATGCTTTATTGCTTTTATGGTTATCACTCAGTATTAGAGGTTAGAAACGATTGCATATTCAGTTTCTTTCCCCCAATCTAGAATCTTGAGCAAACCCATGCATGTCAGATGAACCAAACATTTACAAATTGTCAGAAGCAATAAATCTTCCTCATTGACGTTATCTCCCACAACCCAATATCACACAATGAGGAAAAAGGGAGTTGATAATGCTATATGAATCACCTAAAGGAGTAATTCCTAATAACAACTGCTGGCACCATGGCAAAATTTTCACAGACAGTGGAAGAAATTTAGGCATTCTAAGATATCCATGTAATATGTTATCACTTTCAAAGGCCAAGATTAACCAGGGGATGTTGTATTTTAACTTTCTCATGACATTTCCAGAACAACAAATAAAGTTTATAGGAATTTGCACCAATTTCCTGCAGCATACTAGAGATGAGTGAACCACCAGTTTTGATATGCCAAAAACTAATTGTTAGTTGTACTATCATTGAGCTTCCACAGATTAACATCCTAACAATGAAGAGCATCTAAGTGACCAGACTAGTATATTCACAAGAAAAAAATAGGCAGGTCATGAACCTGGCAAAAACCTATGCACAAAGCACGAATAGGATTGAAGAAAAGCTGCAGAAAAAATGGAAGACGGTGAGGTGGGGAACCTGCTTCTGCGTATCATCAAAGAGTAGAGACGTAGTGGAGTAATTTCTTAGGACTCCAATTCTATGTTTTCCCTTCCATGCAGATGAACAGAAGATCCTTGGAATTCTGTGCATCTTTTAACTATCTGTCTGTTGATATTCTCTTTTATTCCTTTCCTAACGTCCTCCTCCCAAACTTGGGGATTGCTCGAGTACGATTCTTGGTTGGAAAGCGTTCAAAGAAACGAAATCGAGAATGTTTTGGTCAGGTATGCGGCGGGCATGTTGGTGACGATCATGTTGGCCCAATGACTGGATCCTGATCTCATCGCCATTGCCGACCGATCTGTCTCCCCTTCGAGCACAACAACCTCGCCTCTCCTTCTGCCTTCTTCCCCAGACGCATTTTGGACACTATCCCGGAAAGCGAGGTTGGTGCGGCTGCGGGCGAGAGAGAGGATGATGCGGCTGCGGGAGGAGAAAGCAAGGAGAAGAGAGGTGTGCCCTAACGGGCAAAAATATTTCTCTGGAAAAAAATTTCCGAAATCGATCGTAACGGTCGATTTTTTTTTTCCGCGTTTGATAAATCGGAAAAATTTTGAAAGTTTGAATTTTTTCTCCACTGCTACAGTAGATTTCCGGCATATCAAACGCCCCCTGAAGGTTTATACACTGAATCTAGATAGGAGGTCCAACCGACTCAGCATCCGGTTGAAAAATGGACCCTCAATTTGTTACGAACTGATTCAAATGCCTATTACGACAGGGAAAGATGTTTTTCTCAGCTGCAATTCAACCCAACGACACCAAAGAGGGTGAGAATGAGCAACTGACAAGAGAACAGACAATTTGATTGAGAGGAAAAGACAAGAGAGAGAGAGAGAGAGATGGCTCGACTAAAGAAGGTGCGTGAGAGAGAAATAATTCATGAAGGAAGTTTGAACGAGAATGAGGGAGCGGTTGAGAGGACGACATAGGGTCTGGTAGAGGGAGACACATACAGGAGAGAGTCCGCGATAGAGAGAAATTGAGAGAGAGACAAAGGTGAGAATGAAAAGAAAGAAAAAAAAAACGAGAGGGGGAAAGTGCAGAAGACCAAGGGGAGTTAGTGAGGCAAGTGAGTGGGTGAGGGTGTGTACAAAGAGGGGGCGAGAGTGAGAGATGGTGAGGACGAGAGAAAGCTGGAGGGAGGGAGAGAGAGTAAAATTTTGTCTTTGAAATTCAGATCATACCTTAATGTGAGAACAAGTATGGATACTTCTTTTGTATATTAGTCTCAAACTCTCAAGATATGCTCTCCTTCAACCCATGGAGTTGTCATTTCACTTTTATTGGAAGAATTCTCTTAGTGCAAAGTACTTGCTCTCTTTTATCCACAATTGTAATAGGTTTTTCTTCCATCTTCAAATCATCTTACACCTGAATACCTTGAAAATCAATCACATGTGTAAGATCCGATGCATACTTTCAAAACATGGAGATGTGAAAAATGTCATGAACATGACCCAACTTTGGTGGTAGTGTCAATCTGCTAGACACCTTTCCTACTTTCTCTAATATTTCAAAAGGCCAATGAACATCGGGCTCAACTTTCTCCTAATACTGAATCTAAAAACGCTTTTGGTAGATGAAATTTTCAAAAACACATGATCACCAACCTCAAAAGCCAACTCTCTATGTCAAACATCAACATAACTCTTTTGTCTATTCTGAGTTGTTAATAACTTCTTCCTTATCAATTGTACTTGGTCAGTGTAATGCTGTAATACCAAAGGATTTTCGATCTTGTCATCACCCATTTCGATCCAACAAGTTGGTGATATACAAGGTCTTCCATACAATTCCCAAAATGTGCAATCTGGATGCTAGAATGGTAACTGTCATTACATTAGAACTCCATCAATTTCACATGTTTAACTCATTCTCCTTTATAGTTTAAAACACAAGCACGTAACATGTTCTCTAAGGTTTTGATAGTCTTCATAGATTGCTCATCAATTTGCGGGTGGAATGTTGTGTTCAACTTAAGCTTGGTACCCAATGCATTTTGCAATTGCCCCCAAAACCTCGAGGTAAAACTTGGATCTTGATTATACAATAATAGACTTTGGTACCTCATGCAATCTTATTATCTTACTAATATATAACTCAGTGAGACTTTCCAATGACTGATTAATTCTGATTGGCAAAAAATGAGCCGACTTTGTAAGTCAATCAACAATCACCTTTCATGGCATCATGTTGTCTTCTTGTGTGAGACAAACATACAATAATATCTATCGTAATGTCCTCCCATTTCTACACTGGAATATCTATCCTCTGCAACAAGCCTCCTAGCCGCTGACGTATTGCTTTGACCCACTAGCAAACTAAGCATTTTACCATATATTATGCAATTTCACGCTTCATTCTAGGCCACCAATAATTTTGTCTCATATCTTGAAACATCTTTGTATTGGTAGGGTGCATGAAAAATTTGGATTTATGAGATTCATTAAGCAACTCATGCTTCACCCCTTCATCTCTAGGGACTCACAATCTTCGTCGAAACCACAAATAACCATCCTCATCTTGATAGCAGATTTTGGATAAATAGACTAAGATGGGAAACTGAACCCTAGGAGCCTGCTTTAAACAACCATATAGAGCACATTCAAGCTTGCATACATGATTTGGGAAAAAATGATTTTGACGTTCATGTGGTAGAACCATATAAACTTTTTCTGAAATAGACCCACATAGAAATGCATTTTAAATATCCAGTTGATGTATTTTCATTTGTGACTAATAGAAATAGTCAATACCAGTTGATGTATTTTTCATTTGTGACTAATAGAAATAGTCAATACTGTCTGAATTGTAGTAAGGTTCACAACAGGGTTGAAGATTTCAATATAGTCAATTCCTTCTTTTTTTACTATACCCCTTGACGACAAGTCTAGCTTTGTATCTTTCTAACGATCCATCTACTTTTCGCTTGATTTTGAACACTCATTTACATCCTACAATGTGTTTGGCTTCTTTCTTTGGAACACGTTTCCAAGTATTGTTTCAAATAAGAACATCATATTCTTCTTGCATGGCCTTCCTCTAATTTTCAGCTTCATATGCTTCTTTGAAATTTGAGGGTTTTTTGTCTTCAAGAATAGTGGTGACAAGAACTTTTGGAAGAGAGTGTTTGCTAAAAAAAATCGTATGGAACTCATTGTATTTAGAATTGGGTTTGAATGTTCCTACTTGAGATCTAGTAGTCATAGGATGGACTTGTTCTTGATTTGACTCAATTTCATTGGATTTAGTTGGGTCCTCATTTCCAAGAGTTTCAGGCTAAGATTCACTATTTGTTTCAAACTGAAGTAAGAGTTCCCCTGATGTTATGGAGGTACTAGATGATGGCATTGTAAGATTTGAAAATTGGTATTTATGAGGAGAAGTTAAAATGATAGCTTGGTTTTGACTCTCTAGATCTTCAATTCTGATTTCTTGAATATCAATAAAAGGAAATTTCCTCTCATTAAATTGGATATGTCTCGAAATATAGATTTTACCGGATCGCACACCTAAACAATAATACCTTTTATGTTGATGAGCATAGCCCAAGAAAATACATCTTTCAGATCGATAATCTATTTTTTTTTCTGATAAACTCTTAAACAAGAAAAACATTCATATCCAAAGATTTTTGAGGAAGCCATAATCAGATGTCTCTTTGAACAATTTTTCTAAAAGAGAAACAAAATCAAGAATCTTGTTTGGCATTCGATTAATCAAATAAACTGCAGTACAAAAAGCATAGGACCAAAAGTTCTTGAGAATATTACCTTCTGCCATTAGAGATAAACATGTTTCAACAATATATTTGTGTCTCCTTTTAGCTGCTCCATTTTGTCCAGGGGTATGAGAACATGATATTCTATGTTCAATCTCATTATTGACAAGATATGTTTGAAGCCCTTGAAATTTTCTTCCCCAGTCTCAATGAAAATATTTTATCTCGTGTCCAGTGAGATTTTTAAAAAGTACCTTGAAAGCTTTGAAAATATGGCTAATGCCTTTTTTTTATCAAATAAATCCAATCATACTTTGAAAATGCATCTATAAAATCACATAGTACTTGAAACCATTCATACTCCCCACCAGAGCTGGACCTCATACATCAGAATAAATGAGTTCAAGCATGCATTTCACCTTATTTGAAATAGCGTTAAATGGAAGTTTATGGATCTTAGCTTTTTGACAAGGTTCACACAAATAGTTCAAACAATCATCATAATAAGACAAATCACACTTGTTCAAAGCCTTCTTAATAATGAAAAATGAAGGGTGACTAAGTCTTTTGTGCCATTGTCCAATAGTTCATCTTTCTCCAAGCTAAGCTTCCTTTGTCGTGCTACTAAGGTCCATCTTATATAGCCCATCACTACTAGTTTGTTGATGAAGAATTTTCCTTGTTCCTTGCTGCTTAACATAGCACATATTAGGCTGAAACTCAAAATAGACTCCATTATCATTAAAAAAATGTGGTACGGATAACAAGTTTCTTGATATTAGGAGATCATTTAAAACTAAATTTTGAGATGTCTTTGAAGAATCAATATGAAAAATTCTCAAACCTGATCTATCTCCAATTTTTACTGCATCTCCACCTTTACATTTGGCATGAATGGACAAGTTGTTGATATCATTGGTGATGTGATGAGTCACACCAGAGTCAAGATACCAATTGTCATCTCCAATACCCTAATTCAGAGTGCTAGAAGAAACTGCATCATATGCTTGAGGCGACATTATCTCTTTCTCTTGAAGCAAGTTAGTCTATGACCAACAAAACTTAAAATATGACCATTTTTTTCACATATTGGCACACAAAACGATCACTTTTGTATTATTTATTTTTTCATCCTCCTTCTCTAGATTGGTAGTTGTTTCTACCACGACTTTTATAGTTGGTTTGCTTGTTATAAACTTGTTTTAAGTTAGCTTCTTGTATGAGAAGAAACCCATGAAGTTCATTAAAAAAGACAGGGTTCTTTAGAGTTTTCATACTGACTTTAAAGACAAGATATTGACTTGGCAATCCTCTAATAATTTGAAGAACAAGATCATCTTTATCAACAAGTTTGGATGCAATGGCTAATTGATGAGCAATAGTTTTTGTTTTGTTTATATAAACATCTATAGAACTAGACTCTTTTTCAAATCTTGAAACTGTGATTTAACTGCATTATTCGAGCCCTGGATTGAGCAACATTGAACTACTTAAAAGCACCTCAAACCTTTATAGAAGTTTTTAAACCAATAATTTGGGTATGTATTGCTTCATATCGAGAGAAATTAATCCAACTCAAAAGTAACTGATCATTTCTTAGCCATTCAAAATATTCTAAACTAATTTCAGTTGTTCCACATCTAAACATTGATGGAGCAGATTTGCTTCCATCAATCTAGCCCATAAGATCAAATGAGATCAATAATGAGGTGAATTGGGATTCTCAAATAAGATAATTTTCAACATTGAACTTGATGGTGAGGAAATGTTGTAAATTGCTTGGGTACTAAAGAGAAGCAAGAAAATTCGTACTCGTATCATAGTTGACTCCCGTATTTGATGATGTTTCTTGATTTGCCATGAGAATGAAAAGCTGCAACACAAGGTGTAATCCTTAGGATCCAGCAGCAGCACTAAAAAGGACCAGCCTCTCTGATACCATGATAGAAATCAAAATGAAAAAATAATTAAAAAAAACATGAACTTTTAAAGTGGTTCAGCCAATAGACCTACGTCCACTACTCTATCATTTCTGACTTGCTTTTCTTTCGTAGAGATCTGGCTTGATATAGAGGAGATACATGAAGGGTCTCTGATTCCCAAGAAACATGATGATCATCTTCCAAGAGACATGACTTTTTATTTCCCAAGTAATTCACTTTGATTGACGAAGATTGCTTTTTTCTAAGAGCCTCCTTGATATTTCTGTTAATACAGTTAAATTAGAAAGAAGGAGAGAAAGAGCTTACAAGTGCAACTCTGCCTGAAAAAAATGCAGAAATCCACACAGTATATCGGTGTTACTAATTCTTTATGTTGAAATGTTGATCCAAAAAACAGCATCAAACCATCGAGCTCATGACCAGAAGCGCAACGCCATTGCCATCGACTGAGAGAGAGAGGGAAACTCCATACCTAAGTGTGGTGGCATCAATCGGATGGAGCAACCGGCAGTTTGCTGGAAAATCAAGAGAAATCAATTTAGGGAAAACTCACACCGGCGGGTAACAGTGCCCTAATTTTGGCGGGAATGTGAAGGGTTCACACAACAATGAATTGGCTAAAAATAAATAGTGACCTGCAGCAACAAAAAGTTGATTTCATTGATAAACGATGAACAATTAGTAACGAAAACAGTTTTTGGTTACTTACTTTTCATGCACATTTAGCAACGAAAATTTTGCTACTAAACCCAAACAATTGACCTCTATAGTAACAAATGGGTCTTTTTGTTGCTGATCCCATGGTATTCTCCCCATTTATGACGAATAGCCGATTTTGTTGCTAAAGATAATAAATAGCAACACATGCATGTCCTGTGTTGCTAAAGGCTAAAAGTATTGTAGTACCAGCCATGGCTAGGCCATGAACAGTAACTTCAGCCAAGCTCGACCAGGGCAGGCCAAGCCCAGGGCAAGTGAGCATATGCCCACCCAATGCATGCACCTTATGTGCCACTAGTGTCTGGGCATTCCTTGCTTGATTTATAGTTAGACTGATGGATTCAAACTTGAAAATAACATCATCTAGCTGAAGTGCAAGTTTGTAAGATTAAGTGAAGGTTGAACCCCAAGAACAATAGACTGCACCACTAGGCTTGTTAGTGTCTCTATAATGTGCGGCTGCGATATCAAGGTCATATCCTAGGTGGGTGGACTAGAACCTATAGTTAACTAGATGTGAACCACTAAATGGATGATAGATTCACAATTTGAATACATTGATGTATTTATGACACAGACACTGTTTGTTTGATGCATTGATAAGAGGCATTGTGCACCCTTGCATTGTTGTATGCACATACTTTCTAGCACATGTTACTTTCTCAGTTGGTCTTTGATTATGATATTCATGGGCACAACTTCAACGTGAAGTCCAAATTAATGGCTACAGAAGAGATTTTGGTGCATTGTCGTGTTGGGCCAGTGTTGACTATATGATATGACCAAACATGTATGTCTCTAGTGTTTGACATAAGCTTGTTATGATTTGGCACTTAGCCTGTGATAGCATGTTCAATTGTTATCAATGGCATTGGGTAAACTGTGTTATGAACACATAAGTAATCAACTTACCACACGTGATACACTGGTATTTTCTGTTAGCTTTTGTTACATGTTTATGCTTCTTTCAATTGTTGTATTTTCATGTCATTGCATGGCCTGAGCATGAGCATGACATGGGTAACAACCTACACTTGTATTTTCAAGAGCAGAATTGTACCAACTAGAAGCCAGTCAACCCACCATAAGGGGGTCAGGTTGGATGTTACAAGGGCTTGGGTCCCAACAACGTGTATATTTTTTAGGGTAGTCTTATATATATAAAGTGCTCCTCCCCGAGCTAGTAATGAGGAGCTAGTCCCCATCACATGGCAGTGAGTGTTAGACTTCGCTACTGCATTAGCAACCTGAGCTCATCGATTTTGAGTTAATGTGACGGCAGGATTTCCCCATGTCATGTTGCATCCCAATGACTCAACTGTTTGAGACCGTAAGCTACACAAAGATGTGCACCTTTACACCCGAGGTAGGTTGATGCCTTCTACCTTTACTCAGGAGTGTACATGAACTATGCTTGCCGTGTATTGTAGCTTATGATATTATAGTGACATAATATTGCTCACCTAAGTTTCACTGGTGAGTTTGGCACTGTTCACCCACATCACGATGGAACTCCTATTTTATCCGACTGTTCGACTTGGGAACTAAGCCATACTCAGATGTTGTTGTGATTTAAAAACTTATTGTTTTTCAGGCCCTCACCAGGTAGATGATTAGGTCCATTGAACATGGGGCTGGTCCGAACAGTAGAGGCGATTTTGGGAGTGGGTGATGCCATTGCCATACTGTTGTGGTACTCTTTGATGTATATATGCCCCTTATTATTAGACTCGGGTGTGTGCTCTTGCATATACAGTTTACTCTTGTGTGTGATAGTTCGCATGTTTATGTAATGATCAGTTTTGCGTAATCTATTCTCTGACTTTGCACAATCAATCCATCTTGTGACATATAGTATAGAGCATATTATATGTGTCGGACTGATCATGCCATGCACCAATTATCCAATAATTTTTATAAAATGATGCAGGACAAGTCGAGCCATGTGCCTTCTACGTTGACAATTGCCTTCGGCTCTGCCTGTACACCTCCACTGCACCACAATTATGGTTTGGTTTGCATCCAAATGGTTCTGCAACTAATATACCCATTTTCATCAAGACAAATCAATTACTATGCTGAGAAAATAATTTACTCGGAAAGGAAAGGTCCCTGTGATACCCTCCCAAATGTCAGGTGAATCAATTAAAGTGAATGGAGCAGTAGTAAATATTGAACAATTAGGAAATGACGAATGAGTTTTTTTTTTTTTGCTAGATAACATATGGAGTAATGTTCATTAACATGAGAAAAATCAAGATAATTAAACAAGGTCTATTAAATGAGAATATGAAGGATGACCAAGTCTAAAGTGCCATAATTAAGATAGGTTGGCAAAACAATGGTAGAAATAGGCCTTCTGATCTTCAGGACAAACATACCATGATTCGCTCTACCCTTCTTTGTCGTCTTCATCAAGTGACGGTCATATATAAAGACATATTGGTAATCAAATGCAACATGATAATTATTAAAGGAGAATGAACACATAAATTTTGATCTGGACTCATTCTAGAAACATCAAATTAGGCTATAAACTAGATTTATCATCCAATCCTGAGGCCTGCTATCCAAATGAGAAGTCATGAAAGATTACAGAAAGCCTCCCCATAGGTGGCATGTAGGGGGGTTTGAGCATTAGATAAAATTGCTGATGTATTTTGCAAATTTTATTATTTTCAGCTATTGCCTTGGAATTCAGCGATTATGCCATAAAAAACAGAAATTGCAGTCATGAGAGCAGGTTCAAGGTTCGAGCGATTCTAGCTCCATTCTGTCCTCTCCTAATCTACTGTCTTGTTCATCATGCTCACATAGCATTAGTTATCCATGCTAGTGGATGCTCTTCTGTTCTCATCTCCTCTACCTTTCCATTATTTTTCTCATCTTTATAATATGTTATTCTGCATTTTGGTTTGCTGGTTTTGTGAAGAACAGTGAGGTTTTGAGGGGTTTGATTCGTGCTTTAGAGTTTTGTAAGCATCCATTGTCATAGAAAGTGCTTCTCCTTTGACATGATCCTGTTTTTCTTCACCATCGGTTCTTCCTCTTCGCATTTGATTTCCCAAAAATTATTGCACCTCAGAGACTGCAAATTACAGTGGACATAAAGTGATGCATTTGGAAGCTTCAGATCGCTTTTCTCTCTTCCTTTGCTTGTTGTGACACTAAAAACAATCCTCCATGCTCTCATCTTTACTTTTAATATAGTTTATGGCCCAAATGTTAGTTTAGGTCAAGTAGGGTAGCCATTTGTTTTCTGATTATCCCAGCTTTGATTTTCATAGCTTTGGGTGTGATTCACTATTTTGGAATGTAGTTTTATAAGGGGTATTGTGTAAATGGTTGGGCTAGTGGCTAGTAAGAGACTACTCGCTAATTTGATTCTTGTGGCCATCTCTTGCATAAGCCAAAGCAGGCACGGGCATTGGCGTGGGGGTACTATCCTTGGGGTTTTACACCACTGGGCAAGTGCCTAAGTCTATCGATCCCAGTGCAACTTCCTTGAGTCAGAATCTTAAAAAAGAAAAATCTGGATTTGGTGGCATGTCGATGAGTTTAGGGTATATGTTACCTGGCAAGTGTATTATTGTGGCCAGCTCAGTGTAGGGGCACTTGTAGTTGTGCTAATGTCTAGTCTAATTGGGGTAGAATCTAATTCAGTTTTTCATTTCTCAACTAACATGGTCTACTTTTTTAAGTTTGGTTTTTGTAGAGTATAAGAATAAGGTTCAAATCTGGTTGGCGAGCTCTGTCTGGCGAGATATGTAGTCTCTGAACCACCTCTAGAGTATTGTGGTTAGAAGTTAGCTTTGGCTTCTAGCTATTTCCTTAGTTGTTTAGTAACTTAAGGTTTTGTGATAGTCCCTCTGGTTGTATTTCTTCTAGGTTTTGAATATTTCATAGAATAATATAGGAGTCTAGCTTTTGGCCGGTAACTTCAAGCTGCCATGACTTATTCTAGAGCCTCATTTGCAGTTTACTCGTGTATAATTGCTTGCGGTGTTTGACACTTTGATTTATCTTGGATGTCCTCTAGTTAAATTTGTTAGATAGCACGTAAGCGTAACTTCAGATTTTGTTTAACGTTTCAGATTGCACGAGTATTTCGTTGCATTTTAGAAGTATAGATTTGTATATAAGCTTTGCATCTAGTGTATTAGGTTGAATTTTGAGATGTCCTTGCTGCTCGCCTCCCTCTAGGAGACGTCAGCCATTGTTAAAGCTTGAGGAGCTTCTATTGTATATTGGTCAATGAGGGAATTAAATAGGGGCACCTAGGAATTAGTGAAAGTTCATCACTACTATTCATTTATAGCTAGATTTCCAAGTATCCAATAGAAGACGTCAACAAGGATGGCTCAAATTAAAACTGCCATGATCTAGAAGCTTACTAGGGTGTTTTATATGCAAAATTCTTGAGGTTTTGCAGCATCGACCCATTGAAAAATACATTTGAAAACTCGACTTCTATTTTGGAAACTTGCGGGAAAACAATGAGGAGTTCTTATTGGTACGACGTTTGACCTTGTTTTGTCTTTAACTAACTAAACCGAGGATTGAGTTTATGCCTATCTATTGCCTAAGTGACTAAGTCGTATCCTAAACATGAGGTACATAGGCAAACATAACAGATAATTTTCAAAGAATAATGCATCCAACTAAGTTTTGGAAAATGAATTTGATGAAAACCATAAGTGGACCTTCAGAGTTAAGATAGAATCAACATCTTACCCCTTTCAATATGAGGTCCATACACCCTACTTTGTACGATGCATGGCTTTGAAAAATGGTTTCAACATGCAAGTTAGAAATAGGTTTTGCAATTTGGAAAAGAGTTTTGCACTCTGGAAAGGAGGTTGGAAAAATGACGTTGGAAGATTTGGAAGATAGACTTTAAAATGAATTTGGAAATGGTTTTGAACTTGAAAAAGTGACTTCAAAAGAGGGAAATAAGATGTCTTGGAAAAGAAAGTTTTGGAAGGACTTAAAAACTTCGGAAAATCATGAATGATTTTAAAATGTGTATCCTAGAGAATATTAAGAAGACTAGATCTTCCCTACACTGGGATTTTGACCCACTACATAAATTAGATTTTGGTTATCTTAAATTCCAAAAGAATAGTGAGTGCGGTTCCTTTTTTCCTTTCGATGGAACCCAAAGTGATGGATTTAAAACAAGTGTATGCATATGCAGGGCCAAATCATAACGTGCTTATTGTCAAAGCAAATTACATATAATTCAATCCTAAACCAAAGCAAGGAAAAGTAATTTGAAAATATTATTTTAAAAGATTATTAACACAAAGACGTATCAATAGTAAATTAGTAATTTAAAAACTTAATCTTGGACTTCAAACCTATTCTGAAGCTATGAAGCATATAAGGAAAAAAATTGTCCCAGTATACTAGGTTTCCATATATTTGTGTGTACTTTTATTTTTCATTTGGATTGCAATTAGTCAACTTTTGATTCTTTAAACCATTTATAATAGGTTTACACATTTGTCTGCCACATTAGGTATAGATATTTGCTTCTGTGTTTGGGTCATTGGATCCATTGTTCATATAATGTTTCCTGTAAACTCTCACTACTGTGAGGGCCAATTATTTTAATTCCATTCACCGTTTGTATGTATAAAACATATTTTTTCAACTAGGTCCAAGAGATACTTCATATTTAGTGCGTTACGTACAACTGGTTTGATGTTACTAATTGAAAGGATGCTACAAGAGTCGGTATAAAGCTTAAGAGATCGAGATAGTGATCAAGGGAAATAAAAAAGCTGTATATGGGGGTGTACTTTTTATGATAATATATGCATGGAAACAAGTGTTTACGTGCTCAACCAATAGTTTGAGTAATTATGGACCCGGTCACCAGTCTCTGAGTTTCTTCATTGTCGAGATCGGTTCTAAAATGTTCTCTGAGTTTCTCCATTGTATAGGCTATGAATGGATTCTAACATCTCTGGTTAATGCATGAGATTCCATAAAGGTCTAAATTGTTTCCATCTGCGTATGTTTTGGAGAAAGGTTTTGGGAGTACATCAAATTGAGTGTCTTGGTCCGAAAGCATTTTCCAGCAAGTCGACCAGAGATATGATTCAAAGGAAGGAACCGTTATGAATCCTTGTGATCTTATATGGTGGAAAGGCTTTCATCCTAGAATAGCATCTATTATTTTCTTTTGTCTAAGGGCAGATCATTAACTCATGAGCAACTAAAGAGGCCAGGCATAGTGGTGGTGAGCAGGTGGCTTGGAGAAAAGTGAAAACTTGAATTATATTTTGAAAGCCTCAGCTTAGTGGATGAACCACATATAAAGTAGGGGAGCCGTTTCGGATTGAGTCTGCCTGGAAGGGCATTAAGGAGATGGCCCATAAATGTAGGATAGTCTGATGGCAAAATAACCGTTAACAAGGGTTGGTCTAAAGTTTTCCAGATGGTTACACGGTCTGTTTGGTTTTCGTAGAATTAAATGCTTTCTGTAAACGCCGTAGGGCGGATGCTTAAAATGGTTTAGTCACTAATAAGAGTTTAAGATTCGGAAAGTTCGGATACTTGCAACCACGCCACTATGCCTTGCCCCACTATGCCTTGCCCCTGCTCATCACGAGACGCTCATCACGAGTGCAACTGGAGCACCCGTGAAACGAAGCAACCATGAATAAGAATACTGAATGTGGAGAAGACAAACCTTAGACAACTAGATCTTTCCTTTGTACACGTTCTATTCCACAGCCAAACCACCAACAAAAAGGAAAAGTAGTACCCTACAGAACTAGGTCAATCCCAACTAGATTTTCGAATGGGGGTGACGATCATTCAACCTACATGGACAGTTTCCTTGGGAATTAGCAATAACATTGAATTCCATATCAGTGTGGCTTCAAGCTTCGCATCCAATGCAGATCCTTCAATTCAGGGAGTCCTGTCCATGCAAACTCCTACCAGTTTCTTTTTCTAAGTAGATTACTTTCAATTTTATGCATGAATCACAGACCACTATCCATACCCAGAATGAGAGGCTACAATAAGCATACGCATTTGAACTTGTAGTATGCCTGAATTGCCCCCATCTCAGGATTGAGATGAAAAAACATACAGACAGTTCGCCCATGCTACAGATTTGAACGTGTGTTCTTTTCTTTCATCATTCCAAAGATCTCAGTCCATCAGATCTCATGAGATGGACGATGGACAATCATCCATGCAGGCCACACCTTTTTTCAGTCCATTATTCTATGGACTTTATATATATACATAGTGATATCAACTTTTAGACAGGCATTGGACCCACTTAGCTTCAACAAATCTCCAAAACCTCACATTATCTCTGAGGCCCTTGGCTAAAATCAATGCAACCATAAGGAACTCAAGATGTTGCCCAGTCTAACTTACTACACCAACCAAGAACTAGAAGTTTAATCAAACTGTATGCATAACACTTAACCTCAATAGCATGTGAATAGATTAAAGACAAAAATCAATCAAAGCATGAATTCATGAACTTGTATCCTAAACAAATATCCCCCACAGATTTGACGAGCATGCTAGAATAACAGCGAAGATAATAGAAAAATAGGGGCAACCACCTAGTGTAACATATCTGACGAGGATCCACATGCCAAAAAGTGATGCTTGTATACGTAGCCATACATTGCTCAAATAAACATTAATCCATCTTGTGTGCAACATGATTAGAAAACATGCCCGTACGGAGATTAGCAACTATGGGATTATGAAAGAATGGGAAAGATCCTAGTTACATGCTCCAATGGGACAGTGTCTGCCGTGTTCTTTTTCAAGTCTGGCTGATTGAACACATTGGAAGGAAGCACAATCAGCTGGCCACGGCCCTGTCCTTTCTCTAGGACCCACCCACTGTTTGCCACGTGGTGCTCTAAAAACTTGTCCAAGGAGAGACCTTCAATGTTGATAGCCTGTTCACGAGGGATCACAACTATCAAAAATCAAATTTAAACCAAGAAAACCAAAGGGAAAAAAGAGCTCACTCTTTTACCTCTGCCAAGACGGGCCTAGGCACCTTCCTGTAAGTGAGTGAAAGAACGTGAATGGCATAAGCTTGGATAGCTTGCTCAAAACCTGCAACATGGTGGCTTTGTAAGCTCTGATGATCAATTTGAAGATCTTGTTACCTTCTCCACTCGTAAATAAGCTTAAAACAGAATACATTCACCCTACCAGGCACAACTTCAACTGTGCTTCGATTCTTTGCTGCCTCATCCCAGAACTGGCGAAACCTTGCTGTCTGCAGAAAATAAATTGATCGGTTCAGGTATTCAGGCTTACTCAACCTGAACACAACAGTAGAAAACTCAGATAATCTAATTCACATTCGAAAAAATGGAAAAATCCAAGGTCCAGAGAGGTTTAAAAGGAAAAGTTGAATGAGTCACTTATGACTACTGGCCAATTTGCAGAAACATCAAATTTTTCTATCGCAATTTTAGACGCTAGCTTTAACGCATATTCAGTGTAATAATTTAGTCTCTAAGGTAGGTAGACAACCAAATACTTGAACACAATGCCCCCAATTGAATGCAATTTCTGAAATCGATCACACTACCATCTGATGGCATTTGTTGTGCTAATATGAATTATCCAACAAAATGAAGCCAAGGAGAAATATCACTTACCTCTAGATAGTGAGACATTACAATGAGAGTCTTAAACTGCTCCTCCATTTGCTAAATGCATTTTTAACAACAGAATGGAAAAACAGAATTAGGACCATAAATTTAGCAGCTGGAAAATCAACATCCACAACATCATATATTCACAAGACAACAGAAAAGAGAGTACCACTCTTTCAGGGATCAAAAAGAGGCAAAGGCTGAAGTCAGGAGCCGGCATTGCCATGAGGGCCTGCAGATAGTACGAAGCTGAAAATGAGGACCACCTGTTTGTAGCTAAAATGACCAAGGTCAATATTCAAGGATGCAAGTATAATTTACCTTTACCAAGATCAGCGCCACTATCTGGATGCTCATTCTTTCTGGTTCAAACTGGAGATATAACACAAACAATAACAGTGAACATAATTTTGCATCAGGAAAATATCTTGAATGGCACCAACTAAACTGGGGTTACGCAGACCACTATTAGACTAGCTTAAGACTTAAGAGACACCCAGGGTATTGAACTTTTCACCTCCTTGAACTTGAAGGTCCAAAAGTTCAACCCTCAAGCCAGGTGGATGAAGCTTTTGTTAGCACATGAACCCAATTTTTGCCAGAAAAGGATTTGCATCCAATACCTGATAAAGTCGAAGAAGACAAAGGTTTGCATCCAAATTGTAAGTCTGAGATGAGACCTAGAAACAAATAAAGAATGCAAGTTAAGACCAGTTTAACACATAAACATACAAAAAAGAGCAACTATGTTGCAAGCACCACAAATATCGGTTCTGGATTGCATATCAAGGTAGAATCTTCTGCTAATCATTGTTACAAATATCGTTCTTTTAATGACAAGAACTTTCTTGGCTTTTTTTTGGCAAAGTTTTTCTTGGGAAAATCTCAAGAAAATCTCAAGAAAATAAAAAAAATTAAAGATTAGGTAAAAATGAAATAAATGAGAAACTAATAAAAAAGACATTAAAAACTACATCAAATTACAAAAATAATGTTTTGATGATGGCAAATAAAATCTTCTAAGTTTAAATTTGGATTCATGATGATATTGATGTAAAAAGATGAGAAAACCGAAAAAAGGGAAAAAGCAGGAAAACAACGGAATAAATATATTTTTCACATTTTTTTTAAAAGAAAACATGTTTTTCTGGGGCTTTTCTTGTTTTTCTCATTTTTGTTGTTAATATCATGATACTTTGAGCAGTGTATGTGACAATGGTGTAAAATTGTCATACCTATGTGACTTAGCTAACAAGAAAACATAAAAAATAACTTGACAAAATGATAAAAATGATGTTTTAGTAATGATACAAATAAAGATAAATAAATTAACTTGATTTGTAAACTTTAAAGCAAAAATAATGTAAACAATCATATGCATGTGCATGACATAGTTATCATGCAATATGTCCGCATTTAAAAAGAAAGACAATGAACCCACATTTTTCAGCTTTCGGTTTCCAAGCCTCCTCACACCTAATTCCAAGACACTCTTAAGGGTTGTTTGTGAGGAAGGACTTGTGTGTTTGAGGAGAAACATGCCAATGATCTCATGTGTGAAACAGCAATTTTGTGTTGAAAACTTCAAGTTAGAGCGATTTCATTCTTATTGAGACATTCCTGCTACGAAGTCTTTGATTACAAATGAATCAAGAGGATCCGTTGATGGCGGAGGCCATAGAACAAAGTATTTGGCATATCGTGTCCAAGGATGAGCTCCATGATTTTTTAGCTCTTGGGAATTGTGCACTTGCTAGCTTCTGTCTTAATATGCTAAAGTTTTCAAAGCTTAATCACTGAACTGTGTGGTTGACATGACTTCTAATATTATGTGATGATCTTTTTCTTATTTGTTTCATTTCAAATGTTATGTTTATGTACCTAACTATTGAGGTTTTATTTTAGTCAACTAGCTTGGACTGACTAGTCTCAACTGGTCTTTTTAGGCAATGTTATTTGGATCGTACGATACGAACGTGTATCGTACGATACGTATAGGTCAAGAAAGCCTATACGATACGTGTTCGAAACACCATATGCGTGCGTATCGCACTCGTATCGTACGATACAAGGGTAAAATGAAAAAGGGGCCCAATGGCCCCTTTTTTGCATCTTCTTTTGAAACCTACGTTCCTCTCTCTCTCTTTTCTCGTTCATTTCTCTTATTTCCTACATTTATTTGTATGTTTTTACTTGTTTTGTGAAGATATAATGTCGGATCCTGCATGACAATGGTGTACAAAGGTGAATCCCAAAGATAGGTTAAGAGTTAAGTGCAATTATTGTAAGCAAATCATTCAGGAGAGAGTTTTACTTGTTTTTTCGGATTTTTTTTAGAACTTTTCTGATTTTTTTATTTTTTATAATTTTTTAATATTTTTTACAAATTAAAAAATTAATTTTACGATACGTTACGATACATTACGATACGGCGTATAGGTTGGCCCGACCGATACGCAATACGATACGGCAGTGATAACATTGTTTTTAGGGATTCGACTGGCCTAACCTCAACTTTCGATTTTGACAACTAAGCTTGCAAATTATTAGGCAATTGGGGTTCATTGCCATGAAACATGAAAGAGCATAATTCCATTAATATGCTAATTGCTAACCATATGATTCATGATCACCTTCTTAAACATATGATTGATAATGGATTCCACCCTCTAAACAAATATGTACCAATTCCCCCAACTAGTTGTAAAATTTGTCAACTTGCATTTTTTAGGACTTGCAAAGGTGATTGGGTTAAACCTTTTTACTCAAATAACCAAGAAATTCCACTTTCTATGTGACACATCTTAACAAAAACATGGCTTCCCAAATAGCAAAGACACAATTGTCTTGAAAGTACAATAACTTAGCATGTATATTGTGTGCAGCACAATAATTTATGTCATTGAACCCATTAGACAAGGCCTAGGTGGTGAACCTTCAAAATGACTAGATGGGAGCCTAGACAGGCCAAAAGAAATGGAACACACAAAAAAAAAATCCACATGATTCCAAGATGAACTTAAATATATCTGAAGCACAATAGTAAATATTTAAACTCAAGACATAAGAACCATAATCCACACACAACAGTTAATTTCATATAAAACACATGATAGTATCCACAAAAATAACCAAATATATAACAGCAACCATAACATATGAAAAGTAGAAGAAGAAGAAGAAGAAGGGATAGCACCCCAGTCTAAAGTTTTCAGCCAAGGCCCACCTGCACTTTTGACTACCAAGCACGATAAAACATGACACTTCATGGATTTGCCAAATGGTCTCTTGAACATAGCACATATTGTGCCTTTGACTTTACCTAGTTTGTCTCATGGCCTTGATTGCTTTGTTCTCCACTATGCTATATAAAAGTTTACAACTTAATTTTATTCTTCTACACTTTTAATGATGTTGATTTAGAATGTTATTTAAGAGTAGTTAATTGAGCTGATATAGGTCAAGAACTATAAAATGATCATGTACATAAATGCACATTATATAGCAATGTTGTAAAAAGCGTATCGTAAGCCGTATCGGTCTGGCTTTAAGATACGCTATATCGTAAAATATTGTAACATATCGTAATCGTATCATTTTTTTTAATAAATCCAAAAAAAATTGAAAAATTCATAAAAAATCAGTAAAAATCAAGAATAATATGTTCTTCATAAAAAACACATAGATTCATAAGTCATAAGGTCCATAAGTCTATGAGATACCACATCTAAAAACAAGTTTTAGATGTTATGTATTACATCACAAGATGATAATGAAATTGTAAAAATGTTCAATGTCAATACATATAAAATGAAAGCACTCTCGACTCTCATTCATAATCTTTATCATATTCATTTTCATTTTCACGATTTAAAAAAACCTCTTTCCTTCCAACGGGAATCAGCCACCCACACACAAATCCATGGTTTAATAGATGATTTTATTTTGAAAATCGATGATTTAACAATGAAAATCGATGATTTCCCTCAACGGCAGCACAATCTCTAAGCTAAAAATGAAGAAGGGCCGGTTTTTTATAAAAAAAAACTCAAAAGAGGGGGGTTCTAGCCCCCCTTTTTTCAAATCAGCCCGTATCGTACGATACGAAGCGTATCGCACCATATCGTACGATACGAAGGCCTGTATCGTACGTATTGTAAGATACATACATGATACACATTACGATAAAGGGGGTGTATCGTATCGTATTTTGTAAAAGACCTCGTATCGTACGTATCATACGATACGACCCCGCATCGTACGATACAACCCCGTATTGTACGTATCGTACGATACGACCCCGCATCGTACGTATCGTACAACACTGTTATATAGTATGCTTTGTGTCTTCATACAATAGTTTACAAACTTCTCGCATTGTGTGAAGTGCATTTGCATTTTACCTTCCATCCATCTTAATGTCCATATCTTAGACTAAAGTCAAACATGTAATCCTTATCACTCAAAATACTTGGATTGACTTCAGCCAATTTAGCAAGATTTGGTGAGAAAACGTCCAAGTGGCAGGAAAAAGTAACCCGAACTGGATTCAGATTTTGCCAACACCTAATTTTCATAGAATCTTTTTAGTTCTGAATATGGTTTGGTAGTTAGTAGAACATTCCTAACTAAACATATACTATCAACTTTTGATGACAATAAAGAAAAGAAGATGTCCTAGCCTATAATCAAAGGTAGTCATATATATGCAAGGAACATATAAGACTAGAACGTATAATCTCTCTATACTACATAAAAGTGAAATATGCACAATAATGAAACAGATGCCTTATCAAATATTATCAATTAAATGCTCAAGAGTAAGGTGCCAAAAATCATGTCAAAATTGGAAACCAGACTCAGGTCAGCTAGGGCCTTAACTAGCCAGGGCAAGTAAGTCTGAGTCGGTCCAAGTTGGTTAATTAATGAGGAAGCACATAGATGACAACATTTGAAGTGAGAAAAGTAATGACATAAAGCATTGTTATGAATCAAGTCAACCTCATAATTCACCGATTGCGAATAGCACCACTCAGTGATAATGAAATTTGAATATTTAAGGTTTCTCAAGGGTTCACATCTAAAATATCTAGTCTAACAAAAATAAAAAGGAACATAAATTGCGCGCACAACACACAGATATGCTTCCAAAACTCCTGGTTTCTTGATGCTGGTGAGATAGCCTCTTTAGAAACCAATAAATCACTAGCCTAGGTCAAGAAAGTATACGTCCCCAGGATATCTGTCACTAACAGATACCAAATACCGCAACACAAAATAATGAAAATATCAAGCAATCTTTCTTTCCCTCAATAACAGACTCGAAATAATGCAACACAAAAGAAAATGAAAATATCAAGCTCTCTCTGTCTCTTGTCCTGTCCCTTATGGCTTTTACCTGCTCATGTACGTAGCTTTCGAGGTCAGGGAGGATTTCGGGGTTGTACGGGTTCACGGCAATGAGTTGCTCAACCGTGTAGGAAGGCTGCTGCTGCTGCCTCACCATCTCCCGCTCCCTTCCCATCCGCAATTACCGCTCGGAAAGAAGCACAGATCGGAGGTCCCTTTACTCTTAGATCTCCTAGCCCGATAGCAAGAGGTAGGCGGCGCTCACCCAGAAACCCTACTCTCCGGTAGACACTCGAACAGAGATAGAGATAGAGAGAGAGGGGGACTCCTTTAATCACAAGACGGACCAACGCAAGAACAGAGTCTCCCGTCCCGCGTGGGTCAGACGTACTTGATCGGTCTATTCCATCTGCTGGGTGTAAAGTCTATATATATACTAATTAAGATGCGGCATAGCGATAAAGCAGGCATAGCGATAAAGCAGGCATAGCAACAAAGTCAAAACAAGACATTAAAACCCTAACACCTCCGCGTGAGAACCTGCCTACCTCGGGAGTAGAGCTAAGCCCAACTTAAAATTTCTAAGGGAGACAAAAGAATTTTAGCCAGTGTCTGAGTAACCATCCATAGCACTGTAAAGCATCAATCCAGCTTTTATTGAGGGATACCCAAATTGAACAAATGCCAGACATTAGATTTCTAATGTCTGCATCCCATTTCTTCAAAACCATCCCTCTCTCATCTAGCCACCCCTTGAACCGACTCACCCAACCTTTGTTATTAAAAAGAATTTCCAATGAGTGAGTCTCGTTTCCAACATCATCCACCCAAGTGAACAAAAGTCTCATCTCTTATTATCATTTCCACCATCCACTATCAATCTACTTATTCCCTCTCCACACGGCTGCCACCATTCTCACTTTGTCCCAGGTAATTAGTTGAATGTGAATACCATACCTTACTGAGAACGGACCTACAGAACAAATAATTCATGTTCTCGTCCATATCTTTAAGGTTTTCCTCTCCCCAACCCTCCATGACATACTATAAAAGGCATCCATATAATTGGCTCTTCATATTATATTCATCGTCATCTTGAGTATGGAAACTTTATTCTCATCGTGAACCGGTTGATTCCTCCACCACCATAGTTTCCACACTATTATATTGAAGCAAACCCGCCAACACATGTGAACCCACCCTGGTATGATATTCACACTAAACCATACTTCAGTCTCCTTCAAATCCACCCAAGGGACTTTGGATCTATAAAGCCGATTAACAATGCTATGTCAAATGCTTTTGATGCACTATAGCCTATGGTGACATGGTAAACACTCTCCTTCTTGATCATGCATAGGTAGGGCTGCACACGAGTTGAGTCGAGCACGAGCTTGGCCAGCTCAAGCTCAACTTGGCTCAAAAAACTCGAGCTCGGCACAAACTCAAGTCGAGCTCCTTATAGCAAGCTCAAGCTCGACTTGACTACACAAAATCGAGTCGAACTCGACTTGTCTAGTCATTAACTCGTTTAACGTTAACTACTTTAACTCGTGTAAGCATTAACTCATTTAACTCGTGTAACCGTTAACTCATTTAACTCATGTAAGCGTTCACTCATGTAACTTGTTTAACTTGCATAAGTATTTAACTCGTGTAACTTGTGAAAATTTATTTTCACCCTAAAAGTTAAAACTGGTGAACCGGTTTTGGCAATATTATATAGAGTATTGGTTTGCGAGTCGAGTCAAGTATAAACGAGTCAAGTTCCTACAACTCGAACTCAACTCATTTATTGTTTCAAGTATCTTTGTAAGCTCGAATTTGAGTTCCTAAAACTCGAACTCAACTCTATCATTTCAAGTATCTTTGTAAGCTCGAACTCGACTTGTTTATAAACGAGTCGAGCACGAGCCCAATTTTGTCGAGCAAGTTCAAGTCGAGCCTGAGTTGGCTCGGCTCACTGTGCAGCCCTCTACATTAGTAGCATCTATTAGCAAGAGAAATGCCCATATGTTGAACTCTATCTAGCATTATGAGTTTATTCTCACATGCAACAAAGACATGCCAATTGGCCTAGGCTGGAACTTTCCCATTCCAAACTCCATTACACCACTTCTGAGCACTCTCCTACCACATGCCTCCTAAATGGCATTGCTAGAGGGATCACTCCTATATGCTTCCATCCAAATTAGGCAATCCTCGTCGAAAGTGAAGTTCAAGTCCCATACCTTCATCATCTAAACATGAGGTAGACTCCTTACTTGTAAGCATCTCTTTAACTTGTTGAATAGACCATTTAAAACTATGAACTATGAGAGACTTTGTAACTGAAAGAGGACGATGAAAATGAATAAGGAATGTTTCCTTGTGTTGAATATTGACGATGATTACATGATATATAGACTGATTACAAAAGGAGTTACAACAAGAGAATAAAGGAGGAAGCGAGAGACAAGGGATGAGACATGAGTTACAACGAAAATATGGAAAGAAGATAAAACATTGAGCCAAAGATTTTAGGATCTGATACAATTTTATCATCTAAGAATGTAATTGAATCAGATTTGATTCTTTCATATATTACTTTCCTTAACATCCTCCTGCAAGTTGAATGGAGATTCCACGACATTTAGATTGGAACGAAATTCATTAAATGCAGCTCCACCAAGGGCCTTTGTCATTCCATCTGCCAATTGTTCTCTTGTCCTGATAAAACTAGGGCTGAACACGAGCCGAGTCGAGCCCGAGCTCAGTCAGATCGAACTCGGCTTGACTAAGTAAGAAACGAACTCGACTCGGCTCGAGTTCGAATATAGCTCGACTATCCTGGCTCGAACTCGACTCGATAGTCATTTGTCGAGCTCGACTCGATTAAGCTCGATAAGCTCGTTTAACTACTCGTCCTTACTTGTTGAGCTCGAGCTCGATTAAGGCTCAATAACTCGTTTGGTACTCATCCTTATCGATTAAGGCTCGATTAACTCGTTACCAAGGAAATCAAATGTCCTATAATGTTTATCCTCATAATTATTTTTTTCCTATGATTTCCTGAAAAAACTTCAACTAAAAAAAAAAATAATAATAAGAGGTCCTATTTGAGTTGACAAAATTAAACATTATATGGGTTGGGAGTCAGATCTTATGAACATTATATATTTTCCTTTTGGTGCTATGTTGTGAGAGTAGGAGCAACAGAAGAGATACCTGTAACCAACATAAGAATAAGTTCTACGCATCAATATCAAAGTCATCTTTAGTGATTGGTGAAATAATGGAGCTAACACTCTTAAGGGAAAGCTTTTAGACTCTACCATGCAACCATTTACAGTTTATAAGTTTACAAGAACTCCCCTGTCTGCATAATGCTGAGGGTCTGGAGAAAGATCCCATCTACAATCATCAAAGCCTTCATGGCAGAAATGGGGATTGACTTCATTTAACAGTTCATCATTTTGACCACAGCTTCTCAAAGCCTCCAATGCTTCCAAATACATGGGTCGACGAAGAACAAGTGAATTTTCTTTCATATACTGAAGAGTTTGAATCAAAACAAACATTTCCCTTGCTATTGAACACTTACGGACAATAATATTGCAAGTAACCTTGTCAGGATGTACCCCAGCATCTTGCATTTGGTGAGTGAAGTATGACTTCATTGTATTTGCAGAAGAACGAATTGGCAGGCAATGCCTCCTGATCAAGATCAAGTGAACATCTTCATTTAATTCAGCCAAGCTTTTGCTACTATAGGGATAGTATCATTGGGAATCTGGTTGTCACATCAGTTTGTTGCATGAAGTTGCAACCTTTAAGATATGGATGTAGATAACATGCAAAGATCCTCACATCATCTTTGTAAATCATTATATCCATAGACATTCTAAATATCATGTGAAATCATATTCCATTGAGAAATCTTTGTAAATGGCACGTGTGAACGTGTCATTTATTTTTCTTTCTACTTTTCTATTGAAAATCAATTAGGCTATTTTCTGCAAGATTTCCACACAACCAGTATTTAAAGTTCATGTGCTTCTGTCACTTTCCATTTGGAAGTGGTGGTAGTTAATACTATTTCAGTCACCATTTTTTACTCTTGGGTGAACTAGTTGCTCCATCTCATTGCCATTTGATGTCTGATGCATCCACATTGAAGCTTATCTGAGAGTTTTTCCAAGTTGTTCACATTTCAAAGCTATGTCAACAGATAGTTTCACTTGGCTTTCACGTCCTGCTTTGACACTAATTTTTTGGACACAAAAATTCCTGAAAACACAGAAAAACTCATTATGTATTAGTGGATGTTGTATGATGACTTATCATTAGCACCAAGAATTTGCACATCCCTTTTCTAGTGCTTCTCCTGGCTGTTTGGTTTTTGCCTGCATCTGCACCACTTAAAAATTAGTGTATTTGGATAGCTAGTGTGCTTACACGAGCTTTATTTGTTCAGAATTTCATTTTGATTCAATATTTTAATGTATATAGGTAAATTCAAGGAGGCATTTGACATAACAGGAAGCTCACCAGAATATATTCATAAAATTATTTGTCAATTCAAAAGTGAGTTTGCCATTAAAGATCTGGGTGAGCTTCATTTCTTTTTGGGCATAGAAGCAAAAAGAATTGACAATAAGCTAATATTGTCTCAAAGGAAGTACATATTCGAGCTTCTCAAAAGAACAAATATGCTTGGAGCTAAGGGAGTTTCAACTCCCATGGCATGCTCTCCTGCTTTATCTGCTCAAACTGTATCAAATTTTTATGATCCAACTCTTTATCGCAGCATTGTTGGCGCTCTTCAATACTCTACTATGACTCGTCCAGACATCTCTTATGCTGTCAACAAAGTTTGTCAATATATGCATCATCCTACTGATGCCCATTGGGATGCCGTAAAGAGAATCCTAAGATATTTGAAGCACACTATTGATTATGGCCTTGTTATTAGACCTAGTTCAGTTGTAAATATTAATGCTTACAATGATGCAGATTGGGCAGGATGTCTTGATGATAGATGCTCTACAGGTGGATATGCAGTGTTTATTGGATCCAATCTAGTTTCATGGAGTACTAAAAAGCAGTCAGTTGTCTCTCGTTCTAGCACTGAGGCTGAGTATCGATCCATTGCCAATACTACTGCTGAAATCATGTGGTTACAATTTTTATTAAAAGAACTTTGTGTTGATCAATCACAACCTCCCATATTATGGTGCAACAACATCGGCGCAGCCTATCTTGCAGCTCATCCTGTATATCATAGTCACAGCAAACACATAGAGATTGACCTTCATTTTGTTCGAGAAAAATTGGCTAAAGGAGATTTGAAAATTCAGTACATCTCTTCCAAAGATCAGGTTGCTGATATTTTAACTAAGCCACTTAGTAAGCAGCATCATTATCAAATAATTAACAAGCTCAATCTCATTGTTGGAGCACTGAGCTTGCGGGGGGATGTTAACAGAAACACCAAGAAGGCTCTCAATGTGTATTACTTGGGAGATGAAAAGTCATATCTCTTGAGAAATGAAAAGTCATGTCTGTTGGAAGATGAAAAGTCATGTCTCTTAGGAAATGAAAAGACATGTCTCTTGAGAAATGAAAAGTCATGTCTCTTGAGGGATGAAAAGTCATGTATGTTGAAAGATGAAAAGTCATGTCTCTTGGGAACTAGAGACCCCTTATGTAACTCCTCTATATAAATGAGCCTCTCCACCAAAGAAAGGCAAGCAAGAAATGATAGAGTAGTGGACGTAGGCCTATTGGCTGAACCACTTTAAAAAATTTATGTCCCTTTAATTATTTCTTCATTTTGATTTCTTACATGAATATTTGAACTGCTGCTCCTCAGTCCCACTCGTTACGCAACTTCAACCCCTAACATCTGAAGGTGAGGTGGAGGTGAAGGTCCTTCAATGGGTTGCTTCTCCACCTTCACTACTTCTCCATCCCCGTCCTCGTTCAACTTTCTCATCGTCACCTTCTCCTGTCACCCTTCGTCTCCCTGAAGCTAGTCCGCCAGAGCCCAATGGCCATGTCAATGCAACACAGTCCAAAATCCCCAATTTTCAAACCCTAGGAGAACGTCTTTCTCTGAGAATGTGTAATTACCATCGATCGGTCTATTCTATTCATGACTAATCAGATCGTGGCCATAACATATTCAAGTGATTCAATGTCGGAATGATGCATATTCAATTGCAGACGATACATGTTGTATCGTCAATCTTTTGTGAGTATGATAAGAGATCAATATAGGTTTATATATTTTATTGTTTTTAACAGTGTTGCATAGACAGTGTAGGAAAGGGAGGCATAGACAGTGTTGTGCGCGTGGGCGATAAGAGTCGTCAACTCAACGAGGATGAAAATTAGCTTTTGGGGGAAGGCAGGTGACATTAATGAGACATAGCAATAAGAAAATCGGATTTGGATTTAAGAAATAACATTCGATCGGATTCAGATTCGATTTTAAGTAAATATTTGATCGAATATTTAACTGTATATCTGAATCCTGAGTTGATATCTGAATCCTTACAGCATGGAGAAAAAGAATTAACCAAACACATCAACTTTCATGTATAATCTGATTAAGAAGTAATGGTTTTTATGAAGTTGCATAGAATAATAGTCAAATAGTTACCATATACACCATTTAACTTAAAGTATTCGAAACTATATCACATAAAACTAATTAATTAATAATTCATATTATATCTAATTAAACTTTTTTGAGTAAACAAGCAAACTATTATAATTAAGGCATCAACTAAACAAGATATCTTAAATACTGTATTTATTTAATTAAAAATAATAAAAAAACTTGTATAAAAAAATTTCAATAAAATTAGTATTTTTAAAAATATGAAAATTAACCGCAAATAAATATATTCAATATGAAACAATTAGTGAACTCATAAAAAAGTTTTATTTATCAAATTATCAATTATTTAATTAATTAATCAAGTAAATTATTTTGTATAATCATATAATATGTCCAAAAGTCTTAGGTATTTGATATACAATACATAATCCACAAATTTAAAAACAAAAACCTTTAACTAGTAAAAAAAAATAAATTGTTTGATTTAATAAATTATATGATTTGATTAAATAATACAAATTTATGTAAAAAAACACTTATTGCAATAAAGCTAAGAGGGCGAACCCAAAAAGTTAGTGAGAATGTAGAAGAATGAAGATTTGACATCATTGAAACACTTTTTTTACGGATATAAACCAAAAGTCTTTTAACTAACTCAATGAAATTAGAAAAAATCATTAAATAATGTCTTTCTTAAATGAGAAATAATATAGGTCACTTGATTTAATAATTTTCAATAAGTGATTATTATCAAATGATAGTTTACTTCATCAAAATATGTTATTTTGTTGTAAAAGCCAAACATAGTTTTTAATTTTTTTTTTTTATATACGATAAACTTATGAGTTGTTTTGTTGCAAGAGTCAAACTATAGTTTTAAAATTTTAAGTGAAGCCAAAACATAATTTTTAATTTTTTTTATATACGATAAACTTACGAATAGCTATTTCACATTAAATATATTTTTTTACGATTAATTTTCATATTTTTAAAAATACTCATTTTATTGAAATTTCTTGATACAAGTTATTTTATTAATGTTAATTAAATAAATACATTATTTAAGATATAATGTTTAGTTGATGTCCTAACTATAATAGTTTGCTTGTTTACACAAAAACATTTAATTAAATACAATATGAATTATTAATTAATTAGTTTTATGTCATATAGTTTTAAATTCTTTAAGTTAAATGGTAATAGGGTAATTATTTGACTATTATTATATGCAACTTCATAAAAGTCATTACCTCTTAATCAAATTATACCCGTTCATATAAAATTTATATTCTTCTTATATCATAACTTTAAGTTGGTGCGTTTGGATATACCTTTTGTCCAACCATTCATAGGTCACAACTTCAAAAGGTGGGACACCAACTCATGCTTGAGGTTCGGATTCAGATATAACTTAAAATTCAGATTCAGATTAGATTTGGATATAACTTAAAATTCGGATTGGATTTGGATATAATTTAAAATTCGGATTGAATTCAAGTATAACTAAAAATCCGATTCGGATCGGATTCAAGTATAACTAAAAATCAGATTCGGATGTAGATTTTAAAGTCGGATTCGGATATGGTATAAACTTCTTCTCATTCAAATTCGAATCCTAATCCGAATCTGAATATATGAATATCCAAAAAATCGGATATGATAAAAGGTATATCGGATCCGAATCCGATCCGTTGACATCCCCAAACCCGAAGGGGTTGCTGGAAGCCATGGTCGAACTGAATAAAGAAGTACTAGTGGTGGCAATGGCATTGGACTTGGATGCCTATCGTTTGTCATGTCTACCCTTTCGTTATTCTACAACAGCAGACATGGTCAGTGGTCAGGCTGGTTCTAGACTAGATTTTAAGTGCATTTTAATTTTTTGAGAAACCAATGAAAGTTGGTATCCAACCCAAGATTTTTTGTCATTGCAAATGACAGGTTTCTCTTCAGAGTTGATTCTGAATATGTGCTTCAAGTGGTACTTCAGAAACAGGTCTGGAAGGTTGGTGCAAGGATAATAGTGGCAAGTCGATGGATTAGAGGAAGATCTAAAAATGAAAGAGGAGTCCATCGCCTTAGGAATTCACCTTTTGAAACTCCCAGCATTCCAATGGAATAACTACGTATTCCGAGGACTTGCAAAGGAGATGAGTGGATCATTTGTTGTTGATGACCACTACACTAAACACTTTGTGTGCCTAGGCTATGTGTGGGTTCAGGTTGAAGTTCCGGTCAGTTTCTAGCCAGTGGTGAGGGTCACTCTGAATTTGGGTAATAGACAGATGCTCAAAATAGGATATTTTCTATGTGACGAAAATAACTTAATGTGATGCCTCTAGGGCCTTGATCCCCTCAACCTCCATCTACAAAAGGATGTCTGGTGAGGCACTAAAGTGGAACCATGGAAGACCCTTGGAAAAGATGAGCATGACCCTAGTACGCACACAGCCATGCCCCTCGTTGGAACTATGGGGAATGAGCCTAATAGAAATCTTGGAGGAGGCGGATTCATGATTCACTTTCTCCATCTAAGGGAATGTGAAAGGAGTTGAGCCGGAGTCCCTAGGGGCCACCCAACCACATAGACTCGTCTGGTCAAAACTCTCGAGTGGCAACGAAAGCCTAATAGCTGGGGAGGATCGAGTCGAACACCCTAATGAAGAAAAATGATTTTACGAAATGATGGGTGGGTCGTAGTTAGTAGGAAAAGTGGAAAGAGAGACACGAAAGTATGGTGGTAAACATTGAAATCTGCAAGGACAAGGAGAATGAGCTCAAAGTAATCTCGTGGAACTGCCCAACTCGACCTTACATCTCTAGTAAGAAATGGGAAGTCCAACACATATTTCCTACTAGATATGTTAGTCAGGGAGACAACATTAGTTTATCTAACGAGAAGGACTGGTTTTAGCCAATGAGTGATGAATGCAGAAGAAAGGGGTGAACTGGTAAGAATTGCTTGGTTTTATAGAGGAGATCAAATCAGGAAGATTCATGTCAAATGAATAGATGGTGGATTTTGGTGATATTTAATGTGGCGCAATGGGGGAAAATGATTCATTTTTTAACAACATATATGTCCATTCACATGGACATAAGGAAATTGTCTATTGGGTGAATTGACGAAGTTCATTTAGAGCGATCGCATTTCTATGGTGATCCTAGGGGATTTTAATGCGATGATGTATGCCATCAATAAACGGGAAAAGACCCCTCACTGTGCTCATGCAGCAGGTTTTGTGTTTTTGTCACACAAAAAAAACATGGTTAAAGAGGTAAGGGAATTTAGCAATGCTTACACGTGAAATAATAAAGATCAGGGGATTTGGAGTCTGGTGCAAACTTGATTTGTGCTTCGCCAACCAAGTTTGGGAAGATGCGGCCAGCAAAAACCTTTGGTCTCTAATGAGGTCGACATCCGATCCTGAGACCTTACTCCTCAATAGAAGAAAACGCAGTACAAAGTTTGCAGGCAACGGGTTTATGGTGTCATCATAAAGAGGGAAAGAGTTAAAAAAAAAAAACCTGAACCAATGGAGCAAGGATAATGGGAAGAATCTGATAAAGGGAAGGGCGACCGTATGGGCAGACATATTTGGAAGCAATGGGGAACACCACAGCACTGAAACAGATTGGAAGGTATGGTCCTATTTATTAAGCTTTTATCCAGTTACGTTTGGATTTTTCAAGGTTTAAGATGGTAGGAGCGGAATCTGGTGCTGTGACTTAGGATTTAGCCTCTTGGGCATCGCCGCAACATATATGCATATTGATTTTTTGAGATTGTTGTATGTTTAGTTGAAATTTTGTTGATCCTAGTTTTTGAATGACTCTTGAGAGCCGTGTGGAAAAGAAGGAATGCAACAGATGTTAAAATTATGTGCTTTCATGACTAGACGAACAAGTCTGCAACGAGAATTTTCTGGAAACCAGTTGATGAAGAAAGGGAGCTTGAATGAAAATTTGATAAAAGGGAGTACTAGATTAGTAATCAATTAGTGACATGATTAGTGGCATCAAGCTGGATTAAGGAACCATAATGACCTGATTTGTGATGGATTGAAGCCAATTAATTACCCAGGTGGGTTAATAAAGGATTAAGCTGAGGTTAAACACGGTCAGCATTACTTAACTTAGGTTAATCCTTCGGACCTGGACCTATAATGGATCCAGATTTTTTATTGGAATTGATCCTTGAAGCTGGACGTCAGACCTTGGACATGCTCTGATTGAGTCCAAGGTCCAGTAGACTTTTATAGAACCATACTTTGAAACAAGAACATATATAGACCGAAGCCCAGATTGCCTCATTAGTCCTGGATTATGGACCTTAAACAGATTTGGAACAGATCCAAGGTTCAGTTGCGTTTTTTGGATATGGATCTTGGGCCTTGAATGGACTGGACTGGATTGAAAGCCCAATTGAACCATTTGGATTTGGGTCACTGATTTAGAGCCAATCCAGATTTGGAACCAAGATATAGCCGAGCCAGTTGAATTTGTAACTCAAATCTGGATCTGGTCAGATTTGGATTCAAGATCCATAGATCATATTGGACCCTGAATAGAAGTGGATCAGGAACAAGATCCAATTGATTATAATCGACACGGACCATAAAACTAAAATAGATTTGGTTTGGATTCAAGATCCAACTCTAGCCCTAAATTGGATCAAGCACAATTGAAATTATCTAGGCCAGGGCTTGGTGGGCATGGGCCCACCCATTGACTACATCAACCTTGAGGTAAATCGGTTTGATGATTAAATTAACGAACTTAGCCTAGTAGGACCCTACCCCAAGTTCACAAGTATAAACAAATGGGCTAGAGTTCCGAGGAACTGTCTACACCACTAGGTATGTCTAGGTCCCTTGAGTTTGCAGCTATGATGGAAAAAACATATATGACCCAAGAGTCCATAAACGCCAAGTAATGATTAAAGCTAATCATGAGCAATTTGTCAGCTAACTAATGGCACTTTAAGACTAGTGATATACTGATGATCCACATGACTAAGCACACGGGTACTGAATAGGAATGTCATGCACTCTATTGTTTATACATCCATGCGTTGCCCAATGATTGATGAGTCGGTGATGTATGGTCAGTGTGATGTGGTGTTGTTACCCGTGGAGTCAAGATGTGGCATAAGATGTAGCCCAAAGGGGTTATAGATCACTTCTGCAGATGAGCAACATTGTGATTGAACTGCAGCTTAGAGGCATCGTAGCCGCTGAGCAGCGTGGGATTTGAATTGTGGCTCAAAGGGGAGTGAAATGACAAGGATGCGAATATGGACCAAGGAGCACTAATGACTTAATAATGACCTAGTCTATGTTGGATATGCACCATAATAGGTGTGTCTAGGTGATTACTCCCACAGGAATAGTTGATGACATTGGGACAGCTAAACTGAGACCACATACACATATGTATGATATAGATATCTGACACTAATGCTTTTAGCGCATTGGCTATATCGCACGGTTGTGTCATTTGGTAGAAGACCAGCGCAGGCCAAGGGCCATGATATGATGGTAAAACAAGGCAGGTGGAAGGCCCATTGTGATAACATAATAACTGGCAGAAGGCCAGCTATATTGACATATGATGACTGGCAAAGGGCTAGTATGGGCCAACGTTCAAATTATGCTATAGTATATTGTCAAGCAAGAAGGGCAGTGTGGGCCACGGGCCTGACCTTTAATTGTGTATGTTGACTGGCAGAAGGATAGCGCGAGCTAAGGGTCTTGGACTTGCTGTACTTGAGAATCGACATAAAGCTAGTGCTAATCAAGAATGTTAGCTGCTCTTCATTTGATAGTGGGATGCTCACCACACAGTGGTCATTTATCTCGCAATACACTTGCATATGGTCACCTGCTGAATGTGTTCTTGTTTGTTATATGGTTGCTTATTGTGTGATTATTTGTCCTACTCTGGTGTTGGGCAATGGCCTTGGAGGCCAGAGTGATAGTGATAGTTTGAGCTGGTCCTTGCTACTTGTATGCATCGGTGCCAAGTATTTTACTGATGATGAATATGAAGAAACGACACAGGCAAGTGAGTAAATCTCTTGTTGTATGTTTTGCAAGAGTTTTCACTGTATTTATAATGTTTACACGGTTGATACAGAAATGGTAACTAGATACAACGTGATGAGGCAGCTATACATATGGTAAGGAGTTACATCATTTGAAAATCTTCATTCGCTGGAATGAATCTTCACACGGCAATTCCTGATTGCCAATCTTCATTTTCTTGCCTTATTTCTCCACACGGTAATCCTTGATTGCCTCTTTCCTTAATGCTTCATACGGTTTGACATCTATTTCCTTAACATGCTCCCTCAAGCTGAACGTTGGATCAGCCACGTTTAGCTTGTCTCGAAATGATTGAAATAAACCAGTGCTGAGAGCTTTCGTCATTCCATCAGCCACTTGCTCAGCGGAGCGTATGAATTTAACTTGGATATTTCCTTGATTGACATGATCTCGAACAAAATGAAAATCCACTTCCACATGTTTAGTTCTAGCATGGAAGACTGGATTAGCTGCAAGGTATAATGCTCCAATGTTGTCACACCAGAGAACAGGTGAAGATGAGGAATTTATCCCTAATTCTTTGAGAAGAGCTTTTAACCAAAGCAGTTCAGCAGCTGCACATGCTAGGGATTTGTATTCCACTTCAGTACTGGATCGGGCTACAGTTCTTTGTTTTCTAGAAGCCCAAGATATGACATTTTCTCCTAGGAACACAACAAATCCACCTGTAGATTTTCGGTCTTCTGGGCTTCCGGCCCAATCAGCATCTACAAAAGCACAGAGTTGCAATGTTGACGATCTTTTGAAGTGCAAAGCATAGTGACTGGTGCCACTCAAGTATCGCAAGACTCTCTTCACCATGATCCAATGATTCATTGTAGGAGAATGCATGAATTGACATGCTCGATTAATAGCAAACGCTATATCCGGTCTAGTAAGGGTTGCATATTGTAACGCCCCTACCACACTTCGATACAATGAAGGATCATCAAAGGACGTCGGAGATGATGCTTTGTCTTTACTAGTACTCATCGGTGAAGCAGTAGGCTTAGCCCTGGCCATACTGGTACGTTTGATGATGTTGGTGATATAAGAATGTTGGCATAGATATAATGAGTGTGCTGTCCTTTTGACTTCAATCCCAAGAAAGTACGATAAGGGTCCAAGATCCTTTACTGAAAATGTAACCTGGAGTTGTCGAATAACCCAATCAATAAGAGATGGAGACGAGCCAGTAACAATTATGTCATCAACATAAACAAGTATGTAAATGTTATGTTTGTCTTTGGAATAGATAAACAGTGACGCATCCGATTGTGAGATGAAGAAACCAAGCTTTTGAAGATGACAACTGAGCCGTTGATACCACGCTCGGGGTGCTTGTTTGAGACCATAGATAGCTTTTTCCAGTTTGCATACATAAGTAGGATGTTCTTGATCTTCAAATCCTTCAGGTTGAGTCATATAGACATCTTCATGAAGGTAGCCATTAAGAAAAGCATTGTCAAAATCAAGTTGACGAAGAGGCCACCCATATTGTATGGCTAAGGAAAGTAAAACCCTAATAGAAGTGGGTTTTATTGTTGGACTGAATGTTTCCGAGTAGTCGATGCCTTCTTCTTGAAGAAAACCACGAGCAACAAGACGTGCCTTATGTCTAGCGATGGTCCCATCAACATTCCGCTTAATCTTGTACACCCATTTTGAGCTAATGACATGAAGGTCAGAACGTGGGGGAATGAGTCGCCACGTTTTATTTTCTTTGAGTGCCTTGATCTCATGCTTCATTGCTTGCTGCCAATCACCATGTTTAATTGCTTCTCTGAAAGAGGATGGTTCCTTTTGATCGAATATAGCACAAAAGGTTTTTGGTATCAAGGAACCGGTCATCGATCTGGTGACCATAGGGTGAGTATGCTGAGCTGGTCGAGTGATAGATGAGCTTTCAGCAAGTTCATGTATTGATCCATTTTCAGCCTCGTGTGTGTGCATAAGATTATCTTCCAGTGACAACGGGCTTGGTTGTCGTGGTATGAATGTAGTTTCTGCAAGATCTTGTAAAGGAGAGACAGACATGTCTGAATGAGAGGCTGGAAGTTCAACGACGTGTGGCACAAAAGAACTTTGGTGATGAGATGGTGATGATGCAGGATTGACTAATGAAAGCAGATGATCTTGATATGTCGGCTCGACTAGTGAAGTTCTCCTGTTATGAGAGTTGCTGTGGTCAAGATCGAACGTACCTTGATCAATTTGAGCCCTGGGCGTCCATAGAGAAGAATCAAAAGTTGGTGGTGAATGCCCAATATGCAAACTTTCATCAAAAATTACATGTCGAGATATAAGAGTCCTTTGAAGTGTAGTATCATAACAGATATACCCTTTATGTCTGCTTGCATAGCCAAGAAAAATGCATCGAGTGGTCTTTGGTTGGAATTTGGTGCTGTTTGATAGAGAAAGCAGTGGATAACATATGGCTCCAAAAACTCGTAGATGAGTATAATCAGGCACCTTGTCAAACACCAGTTGAAAAGGAGTCTTTCGTTTGAGCTTGAGAGTCGGGAGCCGATTAATAATATATACTGCCATTCTGAAAGATTCGACCCAAAACTTATAATCGAGGCCAGAGTCATGTATCATACTCAAACCGGTTTCAACAACATGTCGATTTTTCCTTTCCACTATGCCATTTTGCTCAGGCGTATAGGGACATGAAAATCGATGAAGAATTCCATTTTCTTTACAGAATGACTCCAACACATTGTTGCAAAATTCTCCTCCATTGTCTGATTGAATGGTGGCAATTTTAGAACTTAATTGATTTTCCACCAAGACCTTAAAATTGCAAACACAGTCAACCACTTCTAATTTTGTCTTTAAAGGAAATACCCATGAGTAGCGAGAGAAATTGTCAACTATTAGAAGAAAATATTTGAAACCATCCTTGGAGAGTACTGGAGCCGGTCCCCAAACGTCCATGTGCAAAATTTCAAGAACTCGAGAAGCATGAAAATCAGAAGAAGGAAATGATTGTTTATGCATTTTGCCAACAAGACATGATTCACAGATCTCTTTTCGAGATGAAGAATTTATTGAAATCAAACAACTAGTATTCAAAAGATTCACAATCCTTTTATTCGCATGTCCTAATCGGCGATGCCATAATTCATATGAGGCTGCATTATTTTGACGTGAAAACCAACTGCTGAAGGCGGCTCTTTCTTGATTCTCGCTAGCTCGCTTAAGTGCAATGGGATAAAGTCCATTATGCTTCTTTGGTCCCTGAAGAAGAATCCTGTTTGTTCGCCGATCCTTGATCACAAATTCATATGGTGAGAACTCAAAAATACAGTCATTATCAGTAGTAAATTTTCCGACTGATAACAAATTGTGAGCAATAGTGGGAACATGGAGAGTATTCTTCAGTTTAAAGGAATTCCCATCAACATCAACTAATAGATCACCAGTATGTTTAATAGAAAGGCGAGAGCCATTACCAATCATGACGTTTTCTTGTCCATCCTGAGGAGCTTTGTTGTGCATCATATCATCACTTGCTACAATATGGTTTGTAGCCCCTGTATCTGGGTACCAGTATTCATTTAATGAGTCCTGCAGACTCATGGCAGAGTAGGCTTGTGGAATGTCATAGCATGTGCGAGCTGAGTGCCCCTTCCGTCCACAATATTGACAAACAATAGGAGGACGTTGGTATTGTGAATTGGTCGTACCAGGTTGTATTTGTGACTGAGGCCGATTTCCACGTCCCTGAAATTGATATCCACGACCACCTTGATTTCTTCCTCCTCGACCACGAAAAAATCCTCGGCCTTGGCGTTGCCCACGAAAAACATTGAATGCAGTTTGGTTGACAATCTGCGATGCTAGCTGAACAAATTCAGTCGAGTTTATTGAAGTCGACTTAAGTAGGGCAAGACGTTTTTCTTGATTGAGCAGAAGATCAAAAAGTTCAGAAAATGAAAGATTTGATGATGATGGGCCAGTAAGCATGGTTATAAAACTTTCATATTCAGACGATAATCCATTAAGTGTGACTTGTACTAAATCTTGATCAGAAATTTCTTGACCAGCAGTAGATAAAGTATCCGAAAGAAATCTGATTTGATCTAGATAAGCTTGCATAGACATACTTCCCTTCTTGATAAGAAGCAACTCCTTACGCAGCAACATGATTCTCAAAGGAAACTAAGAACCATATGATTTCTCAAGAGTCGACCAAGCATCATAGGCAGTTTTGGCACGCATAATCTGCCCCAAGACAGCTTCAGTGACCGTTGCCTTGATCCAGCTTAATGCAAGTCGATCCAGCTTTCTCCATGCTATAAAATCTGGATTTACTTCAGATTTGCCGTCCTTTGTTATCTCCTTTGGTGGTTCGACTTGAGTCCCATCAACAAATTGAAGAAGATCTTGAGAGTCCATTACAGACTCTAGTTGACTTCGCCATAACAAGTAGTTATCTCGATTGAGTTTGATGGAGACCAACGCTGCAGCAGCGTTCCATTGTATAGGCGACGGAGCAGCCATGGTACTTAGACACCAATGAAGTCCAAAATCTACAATATGTGCTTAATATAAGGTCCAAAAGAAAAATAGGGTGCCGCAGCCAAAGGGTTACCGTGTCTGCCAAGAGCTTGTCGGGCAAGGGGGCGAGCAGTGGGCAGGGCTCGTGAGGCAAGGGGCGAGCGATGGACGGATGACAGCAGGGGCGAGCGATGGACGGATGACAGCAGGGGCGAGCGGTGGGCGGATGACAGCAGGGGCGAGCGGTGGGCGGATGACGGTAGGGGCAAGCAGTGGGCTGATGATGGCTGTTCGGCAGTGGGTAGATGACGATTGGGCAGATGGTGGGCGAGTGGTTGGAGATTACGGCTGGGAAGCAGTGGGCAGAAGGGGTGAGCAGTGGGCAGAGCTCGTCGGGCAAGCTGCGAGCGATTGGAGATGACGGCTGGGTCTCCTCTACTCGACGTAGGGTAAACCTAAAATGAGAACAGAGGAGGCGCTGGGTTCTTGAAGCCTGTTTCACACGTTGAAGAGGAAGAAGAAACAGCAAGGGAGGCGGATGAAAAACAGAGGATTCCAGGCAGATGGTTTTGGGTACAATCAGAGGAAGGCACTGGCGACGGTTTGCTGCAGAACAGGTACGCTGAAAAAGAAAGGAACTATGGCTGAATAGAAGAGCAGCAGGAATTTGGATAAGAAAAACCTATCCGACGACCGTGCAGAGAAACCAAGGCTGCATAAGAAAATATGAAGCCTAGCTCTGATACCATGAAGAAACGACACAGGCAAGTGAGTAAATCTCTTGTAGTATGTTTTGCAAGAGTTTTCACTGTATTTATAATGTTTACACGGTTGATACAGAAATGGTAACTAGATACAACGTGATGAGGCAGCTATACATATGGTAAGGAGTTACATCATTTGAAAATCTTCATTCGCTGGAATGAATCTTCACACGGCAATTCCTGATTGCCAATCTTCATTTTCTTGCCATATTTCTCCACACGGTAATCCTTGATTGCCTCTTTCCTTAATGCTTCACACGGTTTGACATCTATTTCCTTAACAGAATAGTGGCTGGACGTGAACTAAGCCCACCGTAAAAGGGTTTGGGGATTGGATGTGGCAGCGAAGGAGCTTGGGTTATATACGGGTTCAGTTTCATTCTATTTATCTTGGGCTTGAACATCCAAAACGTTCATAAGTCCAAATGACTGTTTTTATCCTTCACCCATGAGATAACAAATTTCAAGAACAAGCATGTTTTATATCAGCATTGAACACCTAGACCCATATACCACCATCGCTGAAAATGATAATTTTACTCTTCTGTCCTGGCATCCAGGACTAGAAAGTAGGATTTTTTTCCAAATTTTTTAGAATTGCCTAACATTTGAGCAAGTAGGTCATTTCTTAACTTTACAAGACCTCAAGAGTCTTTAGAGCCAGCTCACTACAGTTATCTCGGCCCAAAGTTAGCCCACTCTAGCTCAACCAACTCCTTGAAACCAAGCAGCAGAAAATTTTGGAGTAAGAACAACATGTCAATCCAAACCAAGCTGAACATAAGCTATGCTCGTTGCATACAAAGTATTTCTTTAGTTACTTTTAGTTTTGAGATCTAGATTTGAGTTCTAGAGTGTTGTCCTAAAATCAGAGTAACACTCTCTCACTAGCTCTAGGAGGTCCAAGCTATAAGTCTTACAATCTCCACCATGTCAACTCATACCAAGCTAAGATCACATTCTTCAATGTCCAATCTCAGCATTTTGGACTTTGGTTTCAGTTCATTTGTCTAAATTTGAGTTCATTTCCATTTTACTCACTAAGGTTCAAACATAGTTTCAGTGGAGCTCAATCTTCTGAACTCAATTTTGATCAATTCAGTAGTCAATTTCTCAATTTCTTCTCATGGTTGTGATAACAAACACTTCAAAAAAGTATTTCCAGCACTGGATGAGATGAATAGTCAAGAGTTTTCATTTTCCCTTGCCAAACTTCAAAAAAAGTCATCTTACAACTAGTAAAACTTAAATTTTCGAGTTTTGGAGGGGCAAATGAAGCCATTTGTCAACCAATTTCACAAGATGCCTTATTTTTATCTTGCACACGTTCCAATGTGGTCAGCCTGCCCACGACCCACCAATTTTGTTTTCCATTCCATTGGTATTTTAGTTACTTGCCACTATGCATAGATTTTTCATGAAACCCAACATAAAAGCCACATTAACCTAAGTTAGCATTTGATGCACATTAACCTGAACCTAGTGGGTTCAATCCCAGGATCAAACCACCTCAAATTTTCACTAAACCAGGGTTTCCAAAAATGGCACCCAAGTCAAGCCTAGTAAACCTGCACCCAACCTAGGTCTGAACCCACTTTTCAAAACTAAACCAAGCATAAGTCCAACACATGTAATCCAGCTAAACCCACCTACTCTAGGTCAAGCTAGGTCCAAGTTCATGTCGTTTCAGATCTCCAATTCATATATGGATCTCATATCCAAATCTCTGATAAGAGATCTATGTTCATAGATGAAGACCCATTATTCTAAATTTCAAATCTCAATATCAGATCATGATCTAGATTTTTGTATCGAATCGAAATATATCTTCTAGAATATTCTTTAGATTTGAACTGGATCTAAGTTCCGAAATCAAACCCAAAACCAGGATCCACGTGAGAGCTTAATGCACATTATGTTTCAAAAATACATCATGATTTTCTCACTCCATGCTTAATGTCAAGGACTTGAATCGAGCAAAACTCTTTGTTGAGCACTCTGGCAGAGATTGAATCAGAATCGACATTTGTATGTGGTCGGAATGAACATTTTTCTGTTTGATATCTGTCTTAAACTATGGTTTTAATGTGCGTTTTGTCCACTTCATATTATCGCATCGTTTGCTTGACGCCAATTTGAATCCTTTATCATGAATCAATCAACACTTCTTTATGCATGCATTGTTTTTTATGGAATCAACTTCAGATTTAATATGAGATCGCAGTGAACAAATTTCTTTTGGAAACATAATTTTAACCTAAGATTTGTGTTTCTTTGAGTCAGGAGGAGGACAAGGATTTAGTCCTAGATTGAAAGTGTTAAGGGGGTTGACCTGCCCAGTATTATAGAAGTGGGTCATGCCCCCTCTCTCCACACACTAAGAGCTGCCTAGAGAAGCCGAAGAGATTAAGTAAAATTTCAATTGGGTAGTAAAAGGCTTGGCTCAATTCAATTTATTTTTTTAGTCTTTGGTCTAGGTCCTGGTTCGGGCTACATTAGCACTCATTCTAGACTCAACCAGGCTTATTTTAGAGGTCATGGGAGTGGGCTCAATTAAGTCTCCAGGTTTATGTTTATCTTTCTCTTCTCTTACAATTTAGTTCTTTTTTTTTTCTTTATTTCTTTTAAGCATGCTTTAATTTTCCTTGTTCTTCTAGCATGTTTAGTTTAGTTTATTTCTTTCTTAGATATTAGATTTTACTTATTTGCATTAAAAATAATGCTATAGCTTCATATATTTATTTTGTATAATAGATTCAATTTAATATCTCTAGGCTAAGCGCATGGGTCAAATATGCCCCTCTCGTCCCTCTTTCTCTCTTTTAATTCAGTGTCTTCGTTTAATTAGTTTTTACTTGAATCATGCATATAGATACCTTGAATGCATTGTTTTGTTGTAACAACTAAATTCATAGCATTCACAATATCTTGATATTTCATTGAAGTACTTGTGAAAGTGTTTCAGTTATCTCCAAAACTTTATTCATCAAATGTAAGCCAAACACAACCTCAAAATCTCGCAATCTACATAACAAGGTAACTGCTTCAAATCTTTCTAAATTTGTGTTGTCAATAGCAAACTCCAACACCTTAATCACATAAGGATACATGTCTATTAAACTGAGCATAGCATATAATGAGAATCCCAACGAGTATCACCAGGTCATCTAAGACTCGTTTCTTGATTTAATCTTCTTTTGTTCCAAGTTCACCTAACTCAAATGCTTCAACTATTCTAATATATTCTGCTTCTAGAAAAAGCTCTGACCTTGTTCATGAAGTAGAAAAAAAAAACTAGGGAACCTGACTAATGTATCGAAAAACAACTCTAGCACCTAATGATTTTGTGCAACCACAAGTGATGCTAATTGGAGCTGATGTGCAAAACAACGAGTATAATATGTAGACTCATTTTCATTTAATATAGAAGTCTTCAACTCATTAAAGGTTCCTCTCATATTGCTTGCTCCATCATGACCCTATCCATGCAAATGTGATATGTTTAATCCATACTTACAAAATATGTCTTCAACTGTTGCTTTGAGTGACATGGCACTTGTTTCTAAAACATGTACCAATACAATAGCTTGTTCAACAATTTGACAGACATACCATTTTCTCTTTAATTGATGCATCTCGAGATTTGTCAAATAAAAGAGAGAAAAAAATGTTTCCAAACTCCTTAATGATAGCATTTGTTGTTTGCATAGCACAAGCTCTGGCAACATCCTTTTGTACATCAGGAGATGTCAGCTTATTATTTTTTGGAGCATTTTTTAGTACAACTTTATCTACATCATTATTCAGCTTTGCAAAAACTTCAAAAATTAAATAAAATTTCCTCTATTATGATCTTGTACACTATCTTTAGAACAGTGTCATAGATATCACAATATTTTAAAAAATATTGTGATATTAATAAAAAAATGAACAAATGTGAAAAATCGTGATAGTTTGAAAAAAGATAGATGAAAATATATTTATTGTGAGTCTTTACCTTCATCATGCCCTCAAAATGACAATCCTTGTCTTAATAAAAGTATAGTCATATTAACAGTTACCCAAAGTCGAGTATTATATGCACTTTTTGTTGATCACTTAGCTTTTGAAGTAGTCTTGATATATTTTTTTTACTGCATCAAATTTTCAAATTTCATTTGTGCTATATTATGATGAGTATTGGGGACTCCACCATATATATCAAATCCCTTCTTCACTTTTCAATTATCACATCCTTCAGCTGTAAATGTTTTTGTATTGAACTTATCTATACATGTTGGCTTAAAAAATATAGTAGTATTGGCAATACGTTTTATGCTTACTTGGACTGTACTCCAACCAATCTGTGTATTCATTATATGAAGATGGATTGAACTTTGACTTTTGATGACTTGGTTGGAAGTTAAATGGAGAGGTTGATAGGACTCCTGAAAATGATATACTCTATGAACACTTTCTAATCTTGGGATGATAGCTTGACATAGGAGCATGAGGAGCAAGATCTACAGGCAACTCTGCTTCATTAAATTCTATATTACATGGCTCCTCACTTGATTCTCCTTCTTCTCTTGATCCAGTATCTTTTCTTAATTCTCCTTTATTTGATCTAATCTTCTTGATTTGTAGAATATTGATCAAAGTTGGCACTTTCACCACAAACTTATCCATTCCTATTCACTAAAAATAAAATAAAAATTGTAAGTATATACTATATAGCAAATATTAGACAATATATCATAGTTTATATTTGTCTGATAGTCTTATAACCATATAATCAATAACATATAATATCCTCAAAATATGCAAAAACATATTATTATAATTGTAGGCTCCTGACCTGTCCCAATTATTGCAAGTCCCAATAGGGGTCCACCTGAGTGTTGGGTGATGCAAAATAAATGTGCAGTGCTTGACTGATGAAAGTGTTAAAGAAATGTTGAGAGATGATGGTTGGAACTCTCTTATAAACAAAATATCTATAGTTTGCAACAAATTTTATATTTTAATATCTAATTTATACGAGATATACACACCTCAAGGACGACCAAGCCGTACAACGGAAAAATGGCTTGTTTGCATCATTACCCAGTTAATGTGTTCTGTGCTATCATTGATCTGCAACTTGAAGAGATGAATAATCGTTTCATTGAGCTAAATACAGAGGTTCTCCTTTCAGTGGCACGTTTGAGCCCAAAGAATTGTTTTTCTTCTGTTGATATAGATAAGTTGATTCATCTTGTTGAGGTCTATCCTAGAGACTTCCATGGGACAGACTTAGAAAGACTTAGAAGTCAATTAGAAGTATATATTAAAGATATGAAGACCTATATGTAGTTTCCAAATATAAATTCTTCGACAAAACTTGCAAAAATGATGGTGACATCAGTAAAGAACATAGTATTTTCTCTGGTGTATTTGTTAATCAAGTTGGCACTAACTATACCATTGCAATAACAAGTGTTGAAAGAACATTCTCAGTCATGAATAATATCAAAACTCAGCTGCGTAAAAAAATGAGAGATGACTAAGTCAATGATGCTTTGATACTTATAGTGAGAATGATATATTTGATAGCATAACTGATGAAGCAATCATGCATTGTTTCCAAAATATGAAAAGCCGATAGGAAAGCATGTGATTTTTTTCACAACTATAGTTATTTATGTTGCTTTTGTAAATCTATACTTCTACGGTTATTTGTTTTGTTTTGGGGGCCAATTATAAATTTGTGCAGGACTATAGTTATCTGATTTTTTTAGGTCAACTCTATATCTGTATAGAACTATAGTTATTTTATTTACTTTTTGACCCAACTCTAAATTTGTTTATAATTATGTATATTTGCATTGCTTTTTAAATTATAGTTATTTTATCTTGTAAGTTTTTTATTCAAATATATTTAGTGCCCCTTAACCAAAAGTTTTTGGCTCCGCCCCGCCCACCCTGCATGCCCGATTGAGATGTTGAGTGTCTGGCATCTTGACAAGGTACACTAAAATATAGCCTTGACTGTCTGGGAATGAATGAGCCTAAAATTATAGAACAAGTTAACACAATGGAATTGATGGGACCTAAATGTACTTCCAGTTTGAATGATTTTTGCCCATATCCATGTGTCACTCTCACTTCTCCTTATTTGCCTCTCTATGCACACTAAATGTACTTCCAATTGTTTTTCTTCTCATCATTTTTTATAGGGTCAAGATAACATTCAAACTCATCCGCAAGCTGGTGTGTAAAAGCAAGTTCAAACAAGAGAAGCATCACATGTCCATGAACTTAGGAAACAAGAAGAAATAGTTCCATAGGTAGAATTGGTCCAACAAATAGAACCAACATAACAAGAGTTAGATCATGCAAAGTTGGCTCAGTTATAGAAGGAATGTCAACCACCAACCTTGCTCAATGATCCCAAAATAGAGGTGAATATTGGGACTGCAGAAGATCCCAAGATAATGCAAATTGGTGTCAAGTTGGACCAAAAAGAACAAGAAAAGTTGGTTCAATTTTTCAAAAGATATAAACAAGTTTTTGCATGGACATATGAAGACATGTATGGATTGGATCCTAAACTAGTTGAACACATATTAATTTTCAAACTAGGGTACCATCTAGTCAAGTAGAAGTTGAGAAAATTAATCAACAAGTTAGAAAACAATATCAAAGAAGAACTCGAAGGTCTACTCAGGGTCAAGTTTATATCCTAAATAGCTTGCCAACATAGTGGACATAATAAAGGAAAATGGGAAGGTCCAAATCAGCATTGGTTTCGAAGACATCAATATGACCACACTCAAAGATGATTACCTTTTGCCCAACATCGATTTGTTGGTTAACAGTACAACTGGCATCACAGATGGATACTCCAACTATAATCAAATCAAGTTGGCTCCCAAAGATTAACTCAAGAGACGTCATTTGCCACTCCTTGGGGCACTTTTTACTATATGGTGATGCCATTTGGATTGAAAAATGTAGGAGCAACATATCAAAGAGCTATGACAACTATATTTCATTATCAGATGCACAAGTTTATGGATGCATATGTAGATGATATCTTGGTAATGCTCATGACACACTAGGATCATCTTGAGGTCTTTACTCAAGTCTTCGACAGGTTGCTCCAATACAAGTTGAGATTAAATCCTCAAAAATATGTGTTTGGTGTTGAATTAGGCAAACTCCTAGGCTATATTGGTGAGCAAATGGGACATCAAAGTAGATCCCGCCAATGCCAAAACTGCAATTGACATGTCAACTTCAACTACTTTGAAAGAATTACACAACGTACAAGATAGAATACAGGTAATCCTGAGATTTATTTCAAACCTGGCCCTAAGATGTGAGCCATTCAATTAACTGCTTAGAAAGGTAAGTTTGAGTGGGCCCCACAATGTCAATAATCCTTTGAGCATGTCAAATAAGACTTGCTGAATCCTTCAGTTTTAAAGCCGCCACTCTTGGGATGCCCATTGTTGTTGTACATTTCTATTAACAACTTTTCTTATGGAGAATTCTTAGCACAATACGAAAAAGGTGGCAAGATAGAATATGTAATATATTATGTCAGCAAAACCTTCATTCAATACATAAAAAGGTATTTAGTGATGGAGAAAACATGCCTCTTGCTTCTCTAGATGTGTCAGAAATTAAGATAGTATCTTCTCTCATGTGAAGTTAAGGTGGTTTCAAGATTAAATCCTCTCAAATATATCATAAAGCAGCTATTTCTCACATAAAGAGTTACCAAGTAGCAAGTACTCCTCATGCAGTATAACTTGAAGTACACTTCTCAGAAATCTATTAAAGGACAAGTATTAGTCGATCAATCAACGGATTTTCTATTAGTTAAAGTACTAAAGGTTAATGATAATTTCTCAAACGAACAAGTCTTGCATATTGAAACTACTCAGCCATGGAAAACATTTTTTATGGTTCTAATAACATAGCTGAAACATGTATTGGGATTTTCCTACTCACTCATAGAAAGGAAATAATTCCTTATTCAAATTGGCTGGAATTCACATGCATTCACAATGTGGTTGAATATGAAGCATTATGTTGAATATGAAGCATTAGTATATGGACTCAGAATGTTTCTCAATTTCAATGTCAGAAAAGTTCATGCATATGGTGATTCCCTGCTCATTGTGAACCAAGTCAAAAAAAAATGGAAAGTGAAAGATGTAACAAAAATTCACTTGAGCCTCGGTGCTACTATTTGAGAATTTCCAATTAGTTCACAACAAGAGGGAGTTTAATCAATTTATAGATGGGCTGACCAGCCTAGGAACCATCATCATTTTCAAGAAAAATTAACCATGCAAGGCTTTAGAGGCTAGAAGACTGACTCAACTAGCATGTCACTTTTTGGAACAAGTAAACCAAGTTGACTCAGACAAAGCTCCGTGGTTGGAAACATGATAATTTCCTCCTAATATGCCTAAGAAAGAGCAAGAGCCATACAATACATGTCATGTAGATATTTATATTGGTAAGGATATTACATAGACAAGCTACAACTTGAAATATTCAATATGTTTTGACAAGCAGGAAGTTCGAGAACAGGCAGCCCACAGGAATCTATGAAAGACACACCATATATCAAACTTTGGTCAAACAATTGATTTGAGCAAGCTACTATTGGGCAACTATGCAACAAAATTGCCACAAATTGATTTGAAATGCCTGAAATATCAGGTTCATGCTAATGTCATACATGCTTCAGACAATATATTTACATTTTGTGGTTACACCATGACCCTTTTCAATGTGCACATTTGAAGTGGTAAGCCCATGAATCTTTCTACGACAAAAGGAGGCAGGTGGAGGCCATCACCCATAGAACTATGAAAGACAAACATGTCATCCTTTTCATCCACAAGAATATTTTGTACAGGTTTGGGGTGCCATATGATATTGTGCCTAATAATGGGACACATTTTCAAGAATGAAAAGATGTGCAGTTTCTTTCGAAAATTCAAGATCAAACATTGTTTTTCAGCACTCTACTGATCCAAATTATGAAAAGCATAGTGGAGACTAGTCAGAAATGGCATGAGAAATTATACGATACATTATGGGCTTATAGGACTACAATAAAAACTCTTACCAATGCCACTCCAGTAGAACTGGTATATGGCACATATGTGGTTCTTCCATTACATGTGCAAAAGCCAGCCTATAAGTTTGCATCTATTTTCAAGCTTTCTATGGATCAATATCAAAAGTAGTGGATAATGTAGTTAAATCTTCTTGATGAGAAAAGGTTACAAGCAGCGGAACATGCAGAAGCAGATCAAAAAGGGTAGCCTGACACTATTTCAAATCAGTGATAAGCGGAATTTAAAAGTCAATGAGTTAGTGTTGATGTCAATCATTATGTCGAAAAATCATCCTCTTGTGAAGTAGGCACTGAATTAGGATGGACCTTATGTCATCAAGGAAGCTTTGCTAGGCAACTCGTATCGATGAGGTTGAATTGCCTCATCCTATAAATGCTCTTCATTTGAAGAAATTTTATGTATATTCTAGTTGTATATACAAAAAGAAAACTTCCTATCAATACAATTTTCTTTGATGGCTAGTTCTCTCTTTCCCTATTCGTGCACTCTTCACCGTCCTTCATACTAAAGCATTTTTTATATCATAGATGAAACATGAGTTTTAGACAAGGAAATGGTCATAAAAAGTTTGGGGTGTCATATGATATTGTGCCTAATAATGGGACACATTTTCAAGAACGAAAGGATGTGCGGATTCTTTCCAAAATTCAAGATCAAACATTGTTTTTCGGCACCCTACTGATCCAAATTATGAAAAGGATAGTGGAGACTAGTCAGAACTGGCATGAGAAGCTATACGATACATTATGGGCTTATAGGACAACAATAAAAACTCTTACCAATGCCACTCCAGTAGAACTGGTATATGGCACATATGTGGTTCTTCCATTACATGTGCAAAAGCGAGCCTATAAGTTTGCATTTATTTTCGAGCTTTCTATGGATCAATATCAAAAGTAGTGGATAATGTAGTTAAATCTTCTTGATGAGAAAAGGTTACAAGCAGCGGAACATGCAGAAGCAGATCAAAAAGGGTAGCCTGACACTATTTCAAACCAGTGATAAGCAGAATTTAAAAGTCAATGAGTTAGTGTTGATGTCAATCATTATGTCAAAAAATCATCCTCTTGTGAAGTAGGCACCGAATTAGGATGGACCTTATGTCGTCAAGGAAGCTTTGCTAGGCAACTCGTATCGAATGATTGATATCGATGAGGTTGAATTGCCTCATCCTATAAATGCTCTTCATTTGAAGAAATTTTATGTATATTCTAGTTGTATATACAAAAAGAAAACTTCCTATCAATACAATTTTCTTTGATGGCTAGTTCTTTCTTTCCCTATTCGTGCACTCTTCATGGTCCTTCATACGGAAGCATTTTTTACATCATAGAAGAAACATGAGTTTCAGACAAGGAAATGGTCATAAAAAGTTTTTTAACAAGGAAAATTTCATTCAAAATCCAAGAGCAATTAATCCACATGTTTTCACATCCAAGTACATACCAATTTTTCAAGTTTTGTGTTCTTTCTATGAGCTTCAAGATTTCAAGCATTTGATACATGGTTCCCAAATTCCGCACTTCGGTGCACATAGGTTTTTCAAATTTTGCACTTCGATACATAGGTTTTTCAAATTTTGCTCTTCAATGCACATAGGATTTTCACAATTCGCACAAGTTTTTCAACATATAAGTTCTTCAATTTTGCATGTCAATGTCCACAAGTTTTCCAATTTCATGCAACAAGACACTCAAATTTCCTAATTTAAAAAGTTTCCAAAATGATTTTGTGCTTTGGCACACCATTTTATTGTTTCATCTCATAAAAGTTCTACAAAAACATGCACTAGTATAAGATTCCAGCTCTGGCACCTCCAAGTAAATGTGCCTTGACATAAGATTTCATACTTTGATTCCAATTTACACAGGTTTTCAAACTCTTGTATTTTGGTATAAGATTTTGTGCCAACAGCTCCAAGTAAATGCACCTTGGCATAAGATTTCACACTTCACCGTGCACAAGTAAACATGCCAGTGCATAAATTTTATGCTATGGCACACACAAGTCCCAATGTTTTGGTATAAGTTTTTGTGCTTTGATGCACACAAGAAAACATGCTTTGGTATAAGATTTCATGCTTCCGCATGCCCAGGTAAACATGTCTTGACTAAACGTACTAGTCTACATAAGTTTTCAAACTTTTGTATAAGATTTTGTGCATCAGCACACACAAGTAAATGTATTTTGGCGTCAGATTTTGTGCTTTGAATGCACAAGTAAACATACCATTGCATAAATTATGTGTTTTAGTGCACATAAATACACATATCTCAATACATATTTTCACAACTTGGTGCATATTTTCACATTTTGGCGCATACAAACATCAAAAGCATTTAAAGTCTGATAAACATTTCTTGCAAGTTATCATATTGTATCTAGCAAACACTTAATGTATCTTACAACATTTTTAGAAAGTAAACAAACGAATTCTAAGTTGAAAAACATGGCCGAGTCATATTTGAATAAAGAATTTGGATTTTCACTTATTTTTTAAATAAGAATATAAAAAATACTCTCAATTCATCTTGGATTTTGCTACATATTAAATTTTGGAATCCTTATTTTGTCAGAGCTTTACTTATTAACTTGGAAAATTTACAATATTTTTCAAGAGAGAACCATGTTCAATTTCAATTCAAAATTCCTATCTCAATCAACCGATTTTGGCAGAGAGATTTTCAAATTTGACCAACCGATCCATTTTCCCAAGCTAAATTTGATATTTAAGTCCTCATTTTTTTGAAGTTACTCCAAACCAAGCTTCAATTTTTGTCCAAAATCAATTTCAAGTTCATTAGAATGAACAGACATCCCAATTTTTTAACTGTATACTACTCGCATTCTCAATTTCATTTTCAATTTGTCAATCAATCCTGTCAAATTTTTGTATCAAGTCAATGGTCTCAATCAATTTTGAGAAAATTTCTAATGTTGTTGGAATTCAAAAGAATTCACTCCAATTTTTAAATAACTTGTCAAGACAAGTTAAGTTCCCAGACACTTTATCCAAAATCCACTTCAATTCATCCAAAACTAGCTCAAAAGATTGCTTGTTCAAAACCAAGTTCAAAATAAACTTTTAAACCTTTATGCACAAAGCATATAGGGTGCATCAGTCAATGACTTGTACAGTTTTTGGAGAAGTGCTTAGTTGTTGACTTGATTACCCTTGTTAAAGGTGGTAGGAGTGGTTGGACCTCGTAGCGATGGGTGGATTCCTTTCTCTTGCAATTTTCCAAATCCCAAATTTATAATTTTGCTACTTCAAGTGATTCCCTATTCGAAGGAGGGGAGTGAACAGATTGCACACCCGGTAGGACCTGTCATCATCCGTCTAAGGATTTCTTAGATAATGTATAAGTCATTTTGACAATGCTACAAATCTATTGCTCGAAACCCTTCATAACCATACCTATTAGCATCGTGCATATTAATAAGATAACATCATTCTCTTAGTTCTAGAATTTAATTCTACCCCTCCTTGGTTTAGGAGATATATGAAACTAGTATTCTCTCTAACTTTTCAAATCTTTTAATTAGGAATGTATGCAATAGAACAATCTATTTTACATATATTCATGAATTTTCAAAAATCAATTACCTTACGTATATCAAGTCTCTGTCATCATATCACAAGACTATTTCTAGGGCATTAGTCCAAGAAATAGTCGCACAACTGGACCAACTAATTAAACTAAAAAGCCACCCCCCTCCCCCAAAATTAGTACTGAAACAAGCAACAGTCAATGACATATTGATGGGTGAGCAAGAATAAATGGACAGCCTTACAACTTAGAAAAACTTGGAGGAGTCTATGTAAGTATTGTAGATTTGGTATATGGGCATGCCTTGAATTTTTGATAAATCGGGATCCATCAAACTCATTTATTCTCCTAGGTTTGAAAACCAATTTTCAAAAAGATGCATATAGGCAAGAGTCCTAAGATATGCATTACAACTTGGTTGATTTGGTTGGATGTATGGAATGGATGAAATACCCTAACATATCTTTGAGTCCATGTTTAAACCCAATGTCAAACTCTTTCCAAGTCTCTAGTGGGTCAACACATATCAATATCTAATCAAAATTTTCTCTTTCTAGATGGAGTTCTCAATCTCAAAAAGCATTTTTCCTTATGACCATATCCTATTTGGATTATGTCAAGGATGACCTAGATCTCATGTCATCCCAAGTGGAGTCTATCTACCATAATGGTATCTCTCATAGTATCTTACCTTGCAGTGTATGTTCTCAGACCACTTAAAAGATTGTGTTTTCAACAAAGCAGTCAATCTAGTAAGACAATTCATTGGCAGTTTGATTCAAGTAATTGCTAAGCAATGGAATCCAAGAACCAAACATTTTGGTTTTCATGGGGCAAAATGACAATTACCCTAGATGAATTTTTCAACATTATGGGTTTATCCAAGCAAGAAAGTGGACCAAGTGGACCAATTTTTCATCAATCAAGAACAAACCAAGACCCTAGAGATGATTCACAGACTCATAGGAAAACAAAGTTGGCCACTTTTAGAGAAATATGGATCCCAATACCTTTAGTTATAAGAACTTGAAAAAACATATTCCCAGTATAATACCCTTGCTTTGCTATCCAGAAGTGATGCCAAATACAAGGATTCAATGGTGACTTGTACCATTGGTCTTATTTTCTTCAACATTATGGACTTTTGAACAGCTTGCCTCTTTAGAAAATGGGGGCATGTCAAAGTTCGATGTATATCCATGGTGATGGCAGCTTTGGCATTTGTATACCGCAAATTGACCAAATTTTCAATTGGAAATGCAAACTTGATAGAAGGATGTGTCTTTGCATTGTAATCATGGTTCTACAAGCATGTGGGACCATAATCATTTCATTTTCAAAACACAACAGTCGGTTATCTAGCATGGAGCATTGCTGAGGGAAAATGGAGAAGGTGAATGATGTAGCCATCATTTAGGACTTCTTTGATCGAACAATCATTAAGTCAAGTTATACCTACAACCCAGTTAGAGGAAGCCTTCTATTTCATCCATTTTTCATAGATAACTATCACTTGAAGGCTGCATTTGATAGTTCTTGCAACATCAAAGACATACCTACAAAATTGAATCAGAAGGGATCATTGTAAAGTGTGAGTTGTACTGAAGAGTGGTTCCAAACATACAGCTTCACCCAACAACAGTGAGAATCATCTGCCCATTTGTACCTAATCCTTGGTCCAAGAATGGTTCCTGAGTACATCACCTTGTGGAATAATGTCTTCCCATTTATCCTTCTCACATAGATGGCCATGTCTAGTTCAAATATTGTAATCAACCCAGTCTTGTCATTGTCAAGTCTTGTAAAAAACAATGTCATTTTCCATGCAACATACAATCATAATTTTTCATTTTCAACAAATTATGATCTATGCAATATTGTCACTTTTCATATCAAATTCTAACATCTACAATTTCTCTTCTAAATAAAGTGAACATCTCTTTATGGTGGAAACTAGAAACCAATAGAAGACGAGAATCAAGATGGAAGTAGAAAAACCTATTACAAGAGATAAGGAGGAATCCTCCTCTAGTGCAACTTCTACAATAGAGACAAATGACCTTGAATATGAAGAATACAAATGGTTGTAGAAATATATGATGGTGTTCAATCAAGAGCAGGCTCGGGCAGAAAAGTCCAAGAAAAAAAGGAAGAAGATAAAAAAAAAACTCTTCTTCAAGCAACTAGATACCTCTGAAGGCACTATTATAGAATCTAGTAGTGAAGAAGCACAGAAAACTCCCAACAACAAAAAAGAAGAAAGGAGAATCTTGGGAAGCCAAAGTCCATAAAGTCAAGAAATAACTGAACATACTTCAACTTAAAGGTAAAAACAAAAGAAATTTTACATGGGAAGACTTGTATGATAGCTTTGAAAATGATACACATAAAAAATCTGCCGAAGAAATTTATTAAGTTTGATGGCCATGGGGATTTGAAGGCACACTTGGCCATGTTCTTCATGAAATGTTATAAATTGTATGACAATCATAGGGGTTTATTTCATTGCTTTCTTAGGAACCTAGAATGGATTGCTGCCTAGTGGTAAGAGAGAACATGTTAACCTTGAAGAGCTGAAATTTTTTGATAAGTTGATCAATCTCTTATTGAGAGATTTATCCAAAACGTGACACTGCACCTACAATCACCACTTTGTGTTATCTAAGATAGAAACTGGGTGAGAAGGTCAGAGATTTTATTCAGAGATGGAGGTCCACTTGCAACAAAATGAGGGACCCAATTTTTCAGTCTCATGCATTGGGACTTATTACCAAAAAATTGACCCAACCATTGAGGAGTCTCATCTCTAATGGTCCAATCAAATCTTTCATTAATCTCACTGATAGAGCAGAATGCATTGAGGCAAGGATCATAAATGAGGCTTTTGATGTTGTAATTTCAGTAAAATTTAAGGAAGATGTTAGAAAGAACAACAAAAGTCAGAATGCTCCAACCAACATCTTTGCCAACACAACTACTTTAAAAAAGGACAAAATATGTTGCTCAAAGAATAAAGAAGTTGTGAACAAAGCCAGTGGCACCAAAAATAAACATCAGGGATAGGGATGTTATAGAAATTTTACCCCTTTAGAACAAACCTATGAGGACGTTATGCAAGATTTGATTGAAAAAGGTACTTTTTCTTCTCAAAGTTTCAAATCCTCCTCTAATGATGTGGAAAAGAAAAGAACAATTTTGCAAATTTCTCAGTGACCTCGAGTATGACACTAAAGACTGTCTCATGCTTAAAAATATTGTTCAAGATGTTGTTGATAAAAAAAAAAGTCAAGCAGTCAGACATTCTCAACAATCCTTTTCCTAAACATGGAAAAGGAATGGCCGCCATGGTGAGATTTTCTTCAAGCCATCATATTGTGATGATGGAGAAAAAAGGTAAAGCTTCTTTAGACTTCTTTGGGTTATTATCCAGGCAAGACAAGAAGACTGAAAAGTCTATAAAGGAGCGAGCTTGATCAAGCAGGTTCAACATTCTTACAAAGAATGGTCAGGCATCACAAGTATGAGACCTAGAACTTCTAAAATACTTTTTGGTGGATCAAACTCCCCATCACAATTAAAAATTGAGAACTTTAGCCCCAATAGAAGAGATGAATGGGCTTTCAGCCAAAATTGCAATGGCCCAATCATATTTTCAGATGAAGATTTACACAATGAAGGTACATTGTATGATGATGCCTTACATATAGTGGTTGAAACGATGGGCATTAGAGTCTTCCATGCCTTAATTGATGGAGGGGCTAGTTTGAATATTTGTCCACAAAGACAGCCATTTTTATTTACAGATATGACAGCATGGGACAGTGGTGCTAGGGCAAGGGTTTTATTCCATATGGTGAACATAAAACCCTCATTCAATTTACTACTTAGATGACCATGGATTCATGCAGCCAATATAGTCCCTTCAACATTGCACCAATGTGTATGAACACTGTGACAACTTATGTGGAAGACAAACAAAATCACCTTATGCACCCTATGATCCTTGTTCCAATATATGAAATTGAGGTACCTACATCTAGGTCTATAGGAAAGAAAAATTGGCTTGAAATCTCAGCAAATTAACTATTTGCAAGCCCAAGTAGTAGATGTGGGTGATAAAAGGCAGCAAGTTGGGCCTATCCATGGCTCAATACAAAGATCATCCTTTGTTCAAAAGTTTCTCTCAAAATGCCAAAGGATTTGATCTTTTCAGAGGCCATTGATATCAACCATTTATTGGCCCCTAAGAAAATGATGATGAAATTTTGGAACCAGTCACACTAGTAGGGCAGCCAGACACTCGGGCCCTAGTATGCCAAAATCATGAAGAGGTGAACATAGAAGAAAAATTCAAGCCATTGCCTTTCATCAAAAGCACTAGGATAGGCATATGTTTACCATCTATTATTTCAAAAAATCATTGTATTTCAATAGACCAACAATCTCCATTTTGTAGTACTTTCAAATGTGCAATGATATACACAAATTGCTTTGTTTCGCACAAAGTCTTCTGATTGTTAGCTAACTTTTCATGTTAATCTTTAGGATGGCACCTAAGAACCAATCATCAGAAGCATTATTTGCAATTAAGGAAGTAAATCCAGAACTCAAAGAGGCATATGTGGATGATTTGGTAATTCAGTCAAAGACAAATGGAAGATCATATCAATATTCTTTCTCAAGCATTTGATAGTTTTTTGTAATATAAGCTCATATTAAATCCATATAAATGTGTGTTCAGGGTTTCGACAAGCTTTTAGGATTCATGGTCAGCAAAAAGGGGATTGAAATGGATCTCACTAAAGCGAAAGTAATTATTGATATGCCACCACCAACAAATTTGAAGGAGTTGTGTAGTTTGCAAGGCAGAATATAGTCAATTAAAAGGTTTATATCTAATCTTATCATGAGATGTGAGCCATCAAGTTTGAATGGGGACATAAATGTGAGGCCTCATTCTAGCCTCCAATTCTAGGGAAACCATTGTTACTTTACACGACAGCCAATAATTTTGTCTATAGTGGTTTTTTGGTGCAATATGAAAAAGGATGCCAAATAGAGCATGTTATTTATTACGTTAGTAAAAGATTTATGCAGTATGAAAATAATTATTCACACAATGAAAAGACCTACTTAGCTTTGGTATGGATGTGTCAAAAGTTAAGAGACTACATACTATCATGCACTGTCAAAATTTTATCCAAACTTAATCCACTCAAGTACATCATAAAACAACCACTCCTGAATAAGAAGATAGCAAAGTAGCAAGTTTTGTTGATGCAATATGATTTGGAATATGTATCACAAAAATCAATTAAATGACAAAGAATTGCACACCAATTGGCATAATTTTTTTTATTTAAGGAAATCAAAGGAAATGATGATTTTCCAGATGAGCAAATCCTGATGACTGAACTAAAGCCGATGTGCGAAATGTACTATGATGGATCTAGAAGTACGGCAGGGACAAACATTGGGATACTTTTCATTACACTGGAGAAGGAAATAATTCCTTACTTCCTCAAGTTCAATTTGTCTTGCACTCATAGCATGGTCCTCTAAACATGAGCATTTTTTCTTGAGATGTCTTGAAAACAACAACAAGCTCTCAGACACATGCTTTTAAGTCATTTCAAGCTAGAATTCTATATAGAAGATGATTCAAAACAGAATATGCTAGTCTCTATACAAATGAAGCACTAGAAGTTATTAAAGAAGCCTATGGAGCAAATTGTGGAGGATATGTAGGGTATTAGACCCTAGTCAAATAGATAGTCAAAGCATAGTACTATTGATCCTCAATGCAAATAGACTATCATCATTTTGTCAAAAACTACATCAAATGCCAATTGCATGCCCCATCAATCCACAATCCAGTGACGTACCTTCATTTAGTCAGCTTATCCTGGTCGTTCTCTATGTAAGCCTTCAACATGGTTGGCCCTATCAATCCACTTGCCTCAAATGAATGCACACATTTTCTAGTAGATACAAAAAACTTCACAAAATGGGTCAAGGCTATCACTTTAAAAATAATAGAAGAACGAAATGTGGTATCCTTCATCCATAAAAATCTTTTGTACAAATTTATGTTCCTCATAACATCATGTCATATAATGGCACTGTTGGAAATAGGATAGCACAAAAAAATCCATAATGCACTTTAGGCATATCAAACCACGATTACAACATTCACCATTTCTATACTAGCAGAATTACTATATAGAACATATATTATCCTTCCATTACATATTCAAAAGCTATCAATGAAGTCCAATGCTCTCACCAAATTTCCAATTAACAAGTACCAACAAAAGGGACTTGCTCTATTAAACCTCTTAGATGAAAAAAATGTTGCAACCAGTAAAGCATGCAAAAGTCTATCGCAAGAGAGTCGCGTGACATTATGCCAAATCCATTGAAAGAAAATTTGAAAAGGGTGTCCTTGTCTTTAGATCAGTGGTTCTACTTTGGAGTATGCCCAAAGGAAAATGGATGCCAAACTAAGAAGGACCATATGTCATCAAGAAGGTCTGCCCTACAATTCTTCTCATCTAGTTGATGTCGATGTGGTTAAAAACCCTAATCAAATTAATGTTTTCATCTCAAGAAATTCTATACTTGAATTTGTCATTCAAAATCTCAAAACAATGGTGTAAGTGAATGAATACATTCTTTACATCCTTCTCACCAACTAAGGGGCATTTCATCTCTTAGGAGAGAGTTTCAAAATTGATTTTACAAACGAAATTCACAAAAAAAAAAGAGTTCAAATTGCATTTTCGATCAAAAATTTACAAAAATATTCTAAATTTAGCCCATGTCTCACCTTTAGGAAACAACCACAAGGGAAATTAACTTAAACTATACAAAGAAATTCCTTTGCAATTGAGGATCAATGTTTAGGAATTCATATTGGTCTGCAAATCAAACACTTGTGAAGCTATAGCATGGGATGCCACGAGGAAAGAACCCTATTGACCAAAAGGACCTTGACAAGGTAAAAAGGAAAACTATTAAACAAAATGAGTTCAATGATGAGCTCAAGGTGAGTGTAGTTGTTCCTTTGGTTCTAACTTCTGTAATAGCAGGTGGACATATGATTTATGCTTATACCGTGAGGCTAAAAAGCAGTTTATGAACAATTTGCTTATGTTAGGCCTCCTAAAGCCATCTTGACTCTAGTAAGTATGTCCAAAGGATATTCTGCACATGGCATCCTAAGGCCAACTAGTCTATAAAGCTCATTACAAGGGTTTAGAAGAAATCCTGACAGACTTGACATTGCACAAAGCAAATTACACAAAACCACCAAAGTTGTAGAACTCTGCAGTGGTTTTTGGGGTGGCGTGATATTTCTCCAAGAATTGAAGGGTGGCTCAAAAAGTAAACAAAATTTTAAAAAAGGGCCAAAAATGCAACAAAAGCAAAAGCAAGCACTTGCCAAGGGATAGAAGGCCTGAAAGGCCGATTCTTCTAAAGCATGAAGTGCAAAAGCTCCCTACAATTGCAAGATTTTCTAGTCAGTATCAAATCCTCTACAAAATTTCTTATGAAATTGAGAAAGATCTTTTTGTTGCAAGACTGCAATTCCTCTTAAAGAAAGGTGACTTTGCTTCATTTGAAAAACAAATTTTCTCAAAGCAATTTGTTAAAAACAAATTGGTGTACGAATCTTTATTGTTAAGCACAGTCTAGGTTGCTTAAAAGCAAAGAGGGGCATTTGTTAACACCCCAAATTTTTCCATTTAGTCATTAAAGGCAATTCCAAATTTTTGGAAAAGTATCACATATGATTGTGAAATATTAGAATTTCTAAGTAAATTCAAAATCCAAACTCTGTTTAGGCTCAATTCATGAACTTAATATGTGGCATAGATCCCATGCAAGATTGAAAGTCACATCCAAATCTAATAGGCAACACTGAATTCAAACAAGGGATCTTAGATCAAATTCAATTACAATTGTCATTTGAAATGCAGATTTGAGTTTGAAATCAAAACTGAAATAAAATATGATCCAAAGCACCAGGCAGAACCCACGTTTGGGCCCCACCTGGTCTGCATGGGCAAAGGCCCACCCAAAGTGTCACACACCTCCCTTTTCATTAATAATACTCATTATGGACATGAGAGATCAAAATAATCATGAGATCTAAAAAGGAGGTAGAGTTATTTAAGGAAGATCTCTCTTCCTTAAAGGAGAACTCTTTTAATAAATGAGGGAACCTAGTCCCAAAGAATGCCTCCATAACTCATACCAAACCATTTAAGTGCATATGGGTTTGATTCAAGCTCACCTAGCTGTGACGCCACATCCACTAGGCTCAATCAAACACGAGCCCAGTCAAAACAGGTCAAACTTATTCAACAATCCAGTCATTGAGCAAATTGGAGCTTGACTGAATCAATTTTGCTTTAACTAAGCTCAGTCAAAGCACATTTCAAATTGAACTTAGTTACAACATGATTAATTTTTTCTAAGTACCAAACTTTACCAGACTTGTCAAAATTAGTCGAGATCAAAGCACAAATAGGATGTTAACCATGGTGAAACTGTCCAGTCAATTGATTTTGAACAAAGTTATCCTTCTCAATCCAATCTAATCAATAAGATCCTAAATTAGGGTTTTATACGAATCAATCATATTTGAACTTGTACAATGTACAAGCTAGATATGCAATTAAACAATCCCTATTCAAATTATGGTTTTAACGAACTCAAACCTATTTTCAATCAAATTTTGGATGAGAATGCCCTTTTCCAATTCAATTTGATGCATTTTAAATCCTTACACGTTAATTTTGATTATGGGTTTCCTAGACAAAAAAAACTACTATCCAATATAACTTAAAAACTATACCACTAGGTCAAAGCCTAGTGAGTTAAAGTCAAACCTGGATACACTAAGGAGAGAGAGTGTACAAAATCAAAGTCAAAGTCAAAGGTTATCTTGGTCAAAAATTAAATTTAAAAAATTAAAATTAGGTTTAAAACGAAAATTTTGAATTAGCATAGTTTGGCTTGGTTTAAGTCACGATGGACTTTAACTAGCCAAAGCTCACTTAGTCCATGTGTGTAGTTTAGGTTAGCGCAATTCAATGATTTTAAAAAGGAGATTAAAGAGAATTAATCTCTCTTCATTAGTTATCAATCCAAACCTCTTGAGAACTTGGCCAATGAGAGACAAGGAAGACTCTGAAGCATTAACCAAGCATGAAGGCTGGATGAGGTGGCAACCATATCAGCAATTTGAACAATTTTAGGTGATTTTCCACCTAATCAAAATTGCCATTGGCTGGTCCATGCCACATCATTTGGCTGGATCAGCCCCAAGGCGTTAACTCAAAAGGGAGGCTTCCCAAAGAGGAGGATGCATAGCTTGAATAGGCTACCTGCACCCAATCCATGCTGGTCTTCATCCAGCTCACTCCATAGAATGCTTGACACACAAGCACAAGGGGGCCGAAAATTGTATACAAACCCCCTCTAAGCACCCAAGTGTGTGGACTATTTTTCTAGGTTAATTTTCTCTCGCTTTTGCTCTCTATCTTCACCACCACAACCAAGAGAAGAATAAAAAGGAAGGAACAACAGCAGCCTTCCCCCAAGAAGGAGCTCTTTTTCTCTCTCTCCCTTCCTTCTACCAATCTTGCTAAGCCTAGGCCCTTTCCTTGGGCTTTAGTTTAGGATTTTTGGTTTTCGGAAAAGTAATCATAACCTCGAAAGTTAGAAGAATCTCATCCTATTTCTTATCTTGCTAAGCCCAAACCCTCTTTGGATTATTGTTTAGGATCATCGGATCTAGGAAACTATTCAAGCTCACTCCCACCTCTAGAAGTTGTCCAGCAAGGTTTGGGCTTTCACATCTCATTTTCTATACTCATTTTTGTCTTGCTGGTTGAATGGATGACGCAAGTGTGGAAGGGTTTATTCACTTTAATTTCATTTTTTTAGTTGGGAATGATGTCCATTTAGGGAACAAATGTGAGGTTCTAGTTAAAGCATTATTTGCGTGCATCACCCACTTTTCAAAGGAAGCCCACGTAAAATGGTTTTACAAAAGGGATTAAAGGCCATGTCCTTAAGCTGATCCAAGAAAGGTAGCCTCCAACATTAGGTCTTGATAGCTCAAAGCCACAAGATTAGCCAATTAAGACTTAAAAAATCTGGTTGATATAGTAAATACATATATGAATGAATATATGTTGTTGGGACCCAAATTTTAATTTGTCAAAAGAATATTGGAATTTCTATGATTCAGCTCAAGGGAAGCTACTAATTTGCCAATCTTTATGAAACTAGATGAATCTCTAGTTTTGCCTAAATTAGCACTAAAGAGAATAGCTCTTAAATATGGTTGAACTTCACGGCTTCATGATTTAACATTTCTAAATCTGCAATTGATCTGGTCGTTATCTCAAGGCACCATAAAATTCCAGCCAAAAGCTGTGATTAGAATTAAACAAACGATCTTGTCAAATTTGCTCAAGTTATTATGCCATTTTCACATCGTCTTGAAATTTAAAACTAACTTAGGAGTGAACGTTACTCCTAGGATTTGATCTGCATTCAAAATATATTTTCAACGTGAAAACAAATATGCATATCCAAAGTACATATATTTTCTTCATTAATTTTGAAACTTAAACTATTGAGGTTAATTAAAATTATAAATAATTTATATCTCCCCTTGAAGAAAGATCTTCTAAGAAGATGTTTTTTAATTTATGATAATTAAAAGCAGGATATGGACTGCTTCATAATCATTCAAGCATGAGAAAGTAGATGTTTTTGAGGATTTCCCAATTCATTGAATTGGGGTTTTCATAAAATTTTAAGATTTCACTTTCATTTTCAAGAATTTTATCTATTTTAATAGACATCTCAAACTTATTTACTGTATTCTAAAAATTATGCCTGATCCAATATCATGTGTATCATGTGTAATCTAGAAGTCCTACATACCCAGTTTAATAAAAAAATTACTCCTCATTTCATGAGTGCACATATAATGGAATGAAAAATTAATTCTTATATGTGTATTAAGAGCAAGTGAGAGTGAACTATGTATGTATGCATATAGTTTACTTCCGCTATTCATGCATGCACCCACTTATTCAATCACACACGGTGAACCATTTTTAAAAAGTAACCCAATGCTAAGCTGCAAATTGTGACAGAGTCATATTGAAACAGGAATTCTCACTTACTTTTGAAAGGAGAACATAAAAAAATACTGTCAATCTCAACTTAGATTTTGCTACATGTTCCAAGATTAAATTTTGGAATCTCTTTTTTGTCAAAAATAAGCTTCACTTATTAACTTCGAGAATTTGCAATCTTCTTCAAAAAAGAATTTGGTTCAATTTGATAAAAGAGATTTTCAAATTTGATCAATGTATCCATTTTCCCAAGCTAAATTAGTTATTTAAGTCAAGTTCATTTTTTGGAACTTACTCTGAAACGAGCTCAAATTTTTTACCCAAAATCAATTTCATGTTCATAAGAATGAATTAGAGTCCCAATTTTTACCTATCTACAACTCGCATTCTCAATTTCATTTTCAATTTGTCAATCAAATCTATAAATTTTTAGGTCAAGTCAATGGTCCCATCAATTTGGGAAATTTCTAATTTTGTCAGAATTTAAAAGAATTCACTCAAAATTTATAAATAACTTGTCAAGTCAAGTCAAGTTAAGTTGCCAAACAGTTTGTAAAAAGTCCATTCCAATTCATCCAAAACAAGCTCAAAAGATTGCTTGTTCGAAACCAAGTTCAAAATAAACTTGTATACCTTTATGCACAAAACATATAGGATGCATCAATCAATGACTTGTACATTTTTTGGAGAAATGCTTAGTCCTTGGGTTGATTATCCCTGTTAATGGTGGTAAGAATGGTCAAACCTTGTACCTATAGGGATGTGAATAGTATGATTCACTAGGTCACATGTGAAGACCTATGCTAAAATCCAATCTATGCAATAAGAATGAGATCATAAACATGAATTGCCCCTCCTAGTAAGGAGGTTGTATTCACACTTATCCAGTTATTGGTCCAATTCATTTGCTTGAACTCTTATAGAATTTGCCTAATACACTTTTTGTACTACACACTAAAGTGTGCATCATCATCTACATTGTTGAAAATAAAATATAAAAGGGTCAGCAAAATATACAACATGTTGCATTGTGATGATGTTGGTCGGCTAACTTCGAACATGGAAAATAGAGAAGGGCTTGTGTTACTATTTGATGGTCTCTGTACTCCCTCACAATAGTGTGTACACTTCGAATTCACCCCCTTGCATTATTGAATGTTGACCTATTGGGCTTATTGTAGTGTACTTATTGAAAATAAGAGCTGAAAATACAATGGGTGGCAGCTGCAACCTTATGTTGTTCCCTTAAGTATTTTCATGTTTTGCCTATAGTGAAGTTCATAATCATCTCATGAGCAGGAAGACTAGGTTCTACATTTTTGGTGAATGGGATATTCACATCTGTTTGAGTTTCTTCTTTAGTAGTCTTGGCACTTATTCTAAAATAGGAAAAACCAAGGCATTAAGAAAAAAAATTTAAGGTTGATTTCAAATTGGTACATGCAATGGTGAATACATACCTATGACCTATTTGAGCTTAGTTCCAAGGATGGGTGAGGAAGAAGAAGTTAGCTCTAGCAGAAAAACTCTCACAACAACAGAACAAGAGGAAGCAAGAATGTATGCTCAAATCCTTCATGAAAGGATGCCCTTCAGTGACCCTCGCAAAGTACAATAGGCAAATTCCAAGACCCAAAATTTTATGCTATATATCCTATTACCATGTCTTAATACAATAGGAATGGATGTCGTTGATGTAATGTTAAAATAACAATCTAAACAAAAATTATGAGTTCATAAAAGGTAACCAAAGAAAACAAAAACGAAGAGAGAAAAGAAAGCAATGCAACAAACACTTCTCAAACAATCTATCTACATTTAACAACCACTACATCACATGTACACTACCTAGTGGTGTAAACTGTGCAACATTAATATCTGGTTTGAGAACAATACCCATGGTATGCCTAGGGGGACCATCAAACTACTAGCCTCAATTACTTTACCCACTCTTTAAAGAATGAATGAATTGATTGGAGTGATATTAGGTGCTCCAAGTGGAAGTCAACATCGACTTATGTACCGCAGTGCAACTATAGGTAACTTATTTAGTTTCAAGCAATAATTCATGAAAAGGCAACAAAAAATGCACATCATTATGACAAACCACAAATTTTAAACTATTGCATTAGCGGAATAGCAAAATTGTGCTTAGTTTGTATATATCCAACAAAATTTCTATATAAAGTATATAAATCCAACAAAAAATGAATAAAATGCATATATCCACTAAAATTTGAATAGAAAGTATATACATCCAACAAAAAATGACACATCATATTTACTTGACTCAAAACAAATAACAATAGTACGCAAACATATGCTGTGTACCATAATCAAATATATGGTGTATGAGTTGCACTTTACAAATGCTTGTTTCAATTATGTTGACAGTCACCCACAATTCCATGGTATGACACTTTGTATGCCCAAACATATCCCTATCCCTTACCGCCTGTAAGTAAATAAATGCACTTTATAAAGAGATAAAAGCAAACTACACCAATGAGTAGTACACAACCTATTACCTACACTTTGTGTTTGCTTGTTCCCATATTATTGATAATTTCACACACTCTCATCATATGAGTCATGAAATCCCTCTGTGCATGTCATGTGTCGCATACTACTATAGAATTCCATGCATTTGTATATTTAGTAAGATGCTTGTATATGAGAATGAATGTATAAAAGCCATAAACTAGTGTGCACTAGTAGCTCTGTCTGGTTGTATTAGGGTATTAATGCTTTGACCACATAATTATCGGTCTCTCTTCTCATAGGGTTCAACATATGCAACAATAGCAAGAGGCCATTCTCCCTCCGCTCTCTAGATGTGAGGGGCTAATGGATCCTTGCGACCTAGGAATGGATTCAGCAGTAATCTTGGAGCCTTTTGCGGTGGAGGAGGAACCCATGCCTCTCCCCCACACAACCTACTCCCTTCTCTGACATGCATCTTGAGCAAATCACGTGGAAGCCTTCAGCATGAGAGATTGGAATGCCCCTCCAAATGCCAGACATATCCTCTGCTCCCCTTTGGATTTGTCTTCCAAAGCTGGGATGTTACTTTTGGAACCCCCAAATTTTTCATGCAATCATGGAAGAACTAAATGGTGAGGTTCCTAGGAGTAGACCTCTCTACTTCTTCTTTCCAGAAAGTGTGTTTTGCCAGGATTTGGGTGGATGCCCCATTTTATCATCCCTCCTAGCAGAAGCTCAAGTGGAGATTGGACCCAATAGGGTGATCACCCAGGTGCTCCTTTACGAGGGATGCCTTTGCTTCTGTCGTAGAAGTAGGGCCAACTCCCACCCACCATACCACTGCCCAAAATCCAAATTAGCTACCCAAAAGGCATAGACTGCTCCACAGGTGGTAAGCAATAGGACATCTCCTATGGGAGATAGTTAGGGCAGCTCCATGAGAAATCAGAACCAACTTCCCACCCAAGAGAACTGCTTTGAGGCTCTTCAATCTCTGCATGAGGGGGAGGTGATGGAATAAGGGCAGGTTTCCAATAATTTGTCCACAGACCAAAGGTCGACCCTTGAGGAGTGGACCCTCTTTCCAGTCCTGGTAATAGCGGCAACCTAAAGAAAGGTTGTCCTAGTGTAGAATAGAAGAGGAACAACGGTCATCAGTCTGGTATCCATATCATAGTGACAAAAGGAAATTCACCTTTGAGGAATCCCTTCAAGATGTCGTACACGTTGCAAGATGTTACCTCACCAGGATTTGAATTTTCATCTGCTACTCCATCAGAGCCATTGCCTTCTAGTCACTCTGATCCTTTCTTTGTGTTCACAGATGGTTCCAAAGCTTGCAACCCTACAAGTAGAGCTTGGGAGGCATAGATGTGAGAAGGAGATAGACCCTGAAAGATGTTAGCAATCATAGCTTCACTCTCCTGGAATCAAACTTTCAAGCTAACAAGAGGAATAGAGTTGGTGATTTGGCCCTTCCTAAACCCTTTGATTTTCAATCCCCACCTTCTATTACGACTGTAGTAGGGATGAGGGACACTAGGCCTCAAGTGGGGGAAAGTGACACTTCTCCCTAATGAATTGTTTCTCTTGGAACATATGGGGCTTGGCAAGACCTACCACCAGACATGTCCGGTCTCTTGCTTTAAGAACTCCCTACATCTTGCTTTTTCCTTATCAATTCCATGATTCATAATGAGAAGATTGCTCAAGGCAGTGATCTTACCCTCAATTTTTCCCTAGCATCAAATTCGGATCAATCAGGAGGCGTTGCCCATATAATTTTTGGCTGGAATCCATGTATGCTATGAACCTAGGTCATTTCAAAGGATCACTATTGGATTTTGGTTGACTGTTATGATAGATAAGCTATGGACCTAGGTCATGTCAAAGAATCTCTATTGGATTTTGATTGACTGTTATGATAGGGCATCACAAATAGACTTTTGTATGTATATCTTCCAACTGACTTGAGTTCCCGATGTCATGCTCTTGAATTATTGGAATATATTCTCCTTCATGTTCAGAAACCCACTCTTGTTCTTGGAGACTTCAATGTGATGTTCGATGACTCCAATAAAATAAGGTGTGCGCCTAATAAATCCCTTACATTTCCTTTTGTAGTTTTATGGTTAATAGAAGTCCCTCTTCACTTGATGATGGTGGTGAAACTTAAACATGGGCACACAACCAAGAGGAAGTGGACCTCATCCAATGTTGGGTTGATTGGGCTTTGATTGATGCCTCATAGAAAACTCATTGGGGAGCTTCCACCAAACTTTAGTTGTTGTTGTGCACGGTCTCTGACCACGCAGCTCTCCAAATTTTGACTCAGTTCTTGGCCTGGGCTCAACATACATCCAAAACATTCAAGTATTACCCCCATCGGGCAGAATGCCCATAGTGTCATGAGGTTGTGGCCTAGACTTGGTTCCACCCTACTAGGGGCTGTCTGCTTATCCAGATGATATCTTCATTAGAGTTCACCTGCCTGATGTTGGCTAGATGGAATCGATTCCATCTTGGGGATGTTTCTCAGTGTATCCAAGGCATCTCCTTAGAGTTTCTGACAGCATGTTGTCTCAGGTGTATGATTATGAACTTATGTTGAGAGATGAGCTTTGACGCTACCTACAAGAGGAAGAGAAGTTGTGGAGTTAAAATGCTCGAGCTGCATGGATAAGATGCATTGATCTTCACACCCCACCCCATCCTCGGGGGCATCAAAATGCGAATCAACAAAAATTCTTTTTAAATTTGGATCTTGAGGAAAATTCTCAAGAGAAAGGGATCCGCCCATCGGTACGAGGTCCAACCATTTCTGCCGCCTTTGACAGAGGTAATTGGACCAAGAACTAAGGATCATTTGGATCATGTATGATTTATTGATGCAAATCTTATATGCTTGCACATTGAGGTTTTGGATTCAAGAATCAAAGTTCATCTTAAATAAGTGACTTGTTTTTTAAAATAAATTCCTTCAAAAATGATTTGAAAAGTTACAAATTGATTTGAAAACCTTTGTTTTGTCATTTGTTTTGAAATCCATGATTCTTGAAAGTGGTTTTAATTGGGAATTTTGAAGATTGAAATGTGCTTTTTGTTGTGAACTGAAGATGATTTTTGGGTTGAAATTGTGATCATCTTATGATCATTTTTTGGCAAAATGGCTAAATTACCTTAGCAAGCAAAATTGATTTTGAATTCACTTTTGCCAAATTGTGTGATTTGGTCTAAGAAATTAGAAACTCGAGATTTGATTAGATAGAGTTCATTCTTTTGATGAAACATAAGTTCCAAATTGTTAGAAAACGTGGTGTTTTCTAAACATATTTTGGCCAAGATTATGAATGCATTGCTCATGTTTTCTTTGGAAGTTAAGTGAAGTTTACAAATTCTTGTTGTGCCTTTTGCAACTCAAATTTGGATCACTTAATTTCTTGAGAAAGTGCATGTGGTGCTATTGACTTTAAGTGACTGTAAATGTGTGAAGTGAGAAGGAAAGCTATATGAAACATGCTTCCTTCACTCTCTTATAATCTCTCAAAATTCATACATTTGGAACATTCATGTTGCACTCTCTTATAATGTCTCAAAGTTCATTCATATGAAATTACACACCATACAATCTACACATAAAGATTGATTTTAATTAAAATGTGGAACTTTCTCTAAATGTGCTTGTCGTATTCTTAAGCACAAGTGTTAGAGATGCAGTCCACAAACTTGAGTCATGGATAAGAATCTCAAAACAATTAAAAATTAGGAAAATAAAGTTGAAATCAATCTTTAAAACATAAGGAAAACGTTGATATCATCTGTTTTCCTCAAAACTACCATAAAAATCAGTTTTTATTTTGATTTAGATTGTTTAAATTTAAAATATTGATTCTAAGAGTGTTTGACCCTTAAAAAATGATGAAATTCAGTTTGTCCACACATGAACTAAACATCCAAGTCTGTCCAAAAGCATATGCTGCATGCTTCTCATTCATGTCATGAAGTTTCAATGAAAGGAAACAAGAGAATACTCAAGTTGTTCATCCTTAATCGTCATGCAAGGGTGGATCACATTCATAAGAATGTGTTAGTCCCTACTAGGCATTTACATTATATATATTGCAGTGAGCCTCTCTATCACCATGGGATTCACTCATGGGAGGGAGTTCAAAATGGATTTAGGTTGGTTGATTTTAAAATGGTTGTGGCCTTGGGACCCTTTTCAAAACATGATTCATAGGTTTATTTTTGGAAAAAACAGTTCATGCATGCATCATGCATTAATATGTACATTTGATTTATGGCTTTTACCCTAGCTGGACACCATTCCCAGCCATGAAACAAATGAAAATAAACCCTTCCCATGAGTGCTTAAATTAAGATAATAGCAAGAAGTTCAAATAGATGAAAATTGGATTAGAGTCACCTACCTTGTAGTCAGTCTTGATGTTTATCTTCTACCTTGCTTGTTTTCTAAATCAAGCAATCCTAAGCAAGAACCCAAGTTTGGATTCGAGCTTAGGAAAAAAAGAAGAAAAATGACTTACTTGTTGGATTTTGTAGTGGGGAAGAAAGTGCTTTTCACCATGAAATTCCTAAGTAACGGTTCACTTAAGCACCCTAACTTAACAAAATCGATAGAGAGAATAGGGGAAAGTGAAGAAAAAAAGGAGAGAGAGGGAAGAGGGCTTGGACGAATTTTTCTTCTCTTCCTTGGCTTCTCCTTTCTAGCTCGTTGTAGCAATTTGATGAAGACCTCAAAAATCCCCCCCCCCAACCCTGGTTGCCAAATGGGGGTTTATATAGAGAAGGAGATGGGTTCAACTACCTTCTTTAATTTGCCTTGTTAGTTTATTCAAAGCTTAAGAAGTTGTAAAATAGATTAAATGGCTTTTAATGGCTCTAATTTACCACATCCAACTCATTTACACGAGCTAGGTGGGCTGGACTAGGTGTGGTCAACCTTTGGTTTAGACCTAGCTACCCAACTTTGACCAAAATTTTGAACAAAAAAGCCCTTGCACTTGGTTTTGTCTTATTTTATTTTATTTATTTTTTTCTTTGTTTGAAATTGAGCTTCTTAGGTTAAAACCTAGTTACTAAGCTCTGAATGTTATTAAATTACGACAATTCAATTTAAATTTGAATAAATTTTAAAAATTCTTTCAATTTGATATTTGATTTATGTATTTGACAAATCCAAATATATATTTTCCTTTCATTAAATCTCAATTTAGGTTTTGTAATCTCTAAAATTGTGCAAATTAGTCAAATTTGATCAATTGACCGAAGTCAAAGCTCATTTGCGAGCTAATATTGATTTGATTGAGACAATTTAATGAATTTTAGCTAAGGAAGCTCTTGATTGAGCTAAATTATACTTTGGCTAAGTTTAGTCAAAGTGGATTCGATCAGGTCAAGGTCTATTTCTGTCCGCTAATTGGGTCATGGGACAAACCTACCCTTTTGGCCAAGCTGAGCTCGTGTTGACTGAGTCTATCTAAATTTAGTGCCACATTTGGGTGCACTAGGGTCGAACTTGTTTGAATTAAGTAGGTTTGGTCATACTAGTTATTGCTTCTTGGAGGTTAACCCCTCTTTCAAGAGGATCTAGTCAAGGAAGGGAGAGATGCATAAATGTGTCTCTTTTCCTAGGTTTCTAGTTATGACCTTATTCATTTCTCTTGAAAAATGAATTTTTGAAGTAGTTGTGAGGGGATATTGTTGAGAAGGCAAGGTGCATGACCTCCTAGAGGGCTTTTGACCACACGAGCTAGATGTAGGCCCACACATGGGTCCCACATAACATTTCAAACCGAATTAGATCTAATTTTTAGATTTAAATCAAAAATTAAATTTTGCAATCAGATATGGATTTTAAATGACATTTGTAATTGGATTTAGATTTCAAATCGTAATTTGGATCCAGTTTGGAATCGTAATCTTGCTTTGGGATTCATGCCACAAGACAAATTCATTATTTGAATCTAAATTTTCTTTAGATTTAAAATTGGCTTTGTAATTACAATTTTTCACAATTCTTTTTATAAAATTTTGACATTGCTTCAATTCTGATGTGGAAAAATTTTTTGTGTTAACAGATGCCCCTCTTTGCTATTAAGTAAGTTGAAGACTTTGTTTAATACCAAAGATTCACACACCAAATTTTTTGCAAATTGTTTGAAAAATCCATTTTTCAAATAATGCTGAGTCATCCTCACTCCAGGGGAAATGCTAGGCATACACTTGAAATAAGAAGATTTTCCTCTATTTCACAGGAGGCCCTGTAGAGGAATTGATGTTGGTTGAAAAATTTTGCAATTATGAAGGTTTTTTGCATTTGATTCTTGAAGAAATTAGCTCTTGACACCTTCTTGACCATTGGCAAGTGCTTTTTCTCTCTTTTTGGCTTAGCTTTTGAATTTTGATTTCCTTTTCTGAGTCATCCTTCACTCTTGGGGGAAATTCCTCACCACCCCAAAAGCTACTATGGAGTTCCACCACTTTGGTGGTTTTGTGTAGTTTGCTTTGTGCAATATCAAGTCTATCGGGCTTTCTTCTAAACCCTTGTAGCAAGCTTTGGGCTGATAACTCCCAGACCAGTTGACCTTGGGGTACCAAGTATAGAACACTCCTCGGACTTACTCAAATTCAGAAGGCTTTAGGAGACTTAATATAAGCAGAATGTTCATGGATTGCTTTTAGCTTCACGGCATAAGCATAGGTTGTATGCCCACCCATGCCCACAGAGCTTTGAACCAGAGGAACAACTACATTCAACCCGAGCTCATCGCTCATTTGCTTGATAGCTTATTTTCGCATCTTGCCAATGCCTTTTTTGTCACAAGGGGTTTTACTTATCATGTCTCATGCTAGACCTTTACAAGTGCTCAATTTGTTGGGACCAACATTAATTTCTATACATTAATCCCTTCAATTTCGTTGAAATTTCTTGCATAGTTCAAACTAATGCCCTTGCGGTTGTCCTCAAACATGGGCTGAGTTTGAAAATTTTAGAAATTTTGATGCATTTTTGAAACTTTCTCTAAGGAATACTATGCCACTTAATTGGTTTGAAAATTGCTAAGAATGTGCTTATCAAAGTACAATTGTTTTGAAATTTTTGAACTGCTAATTCAAGTATAGAATTTCTTGAGATGCAAAGCATTAATTGGATCAGGGATTTTGACCCCAGCGGTGTTAATCAATCAATAAGAATTGTGAGGTAGAACCTCTTTGAGGACATATGGTCCTTCCCAATTTGGTGCCCATTTCCCTTTAGGTCTACTCCTGAGTGAAACTATAGATCTTAATACAAGATCATTTGCTTGGAATTTTCTTTCAATGACCAATTTGGCATAATGTCGGTGACTCTCTTGCGATAGACTTTAGCATGCTCCACTGCTTGTAGCCTTTTTTCGTCTAAGACGTCTGATTGAGCAAGTCTCTTTTTTATACTTGCTAATTGAGAGTTCAAGAGTGCAACAAATTTTGTTGTTGGCTTTTGGACATGTAATGGAAATAAACCCTTCCTATGTGTGCTTAAATTAAAATAATAGCAAGAAGTTGAAATAGATGAAAAATGGATTAGAGTCACCTACCTTGTGGTCGGTCTTAATGTTTGATCTTCCTCCTTGCTTGTTTTCTAAATCAAGCATTCCTAAGCAAGAACCCAAGCTTGGATTCGAGCTAAGCAAAGGAATAAGAAGAATTACTTACTTTCTAGAATTTGCAGTAGGGAAGAAAGAGCTTCTCACCGTGAAATTCCTAAGTAAGGGTTCACTTAAGTACCCTAACTTAGCAAAATCGATAGAGAGAATAGGGGAAAGTGAAGAAGAAAATGAGAGAGAGGAAAGAGGGCTTGCACAAGTTTTTCTTATCTTCCTTGGCTTCTCCCTCCTAGCTCCTTGGCTGCAGCAATTTAATAAAGACCTCAAAAATTCATCCCCCCTCCCCCCCCCCACCCCTTGGTTGCCAAGGGGGTGTTGGGTTCGACTGCCTTCTTTAATTTTGCCTTGTTAGTTTATTCAAGGCCTAGGGAGTTGTAAAATGGACTAAATGGTTTTTAATGGCTCTAATTGACCACATCCAACTCATTTACACGAGCTAGGTGGGCTAGGCTAGGCGTAGTCAACCTTGGTTTGGACCTAGTTGCCCAACTTTGACCAAAATTTTAGACAAAAATGCCTTTGAGCAGGGTTTTGTCTTATTTTATTTTATTTATTTTTATCATTATTTTAAATTGAGCTTGTTAGGTTAAACCTAGTTACTAAGCTCTAAATGTTATTGAATCATGACAATTCAATTTAAATTTGAATAAATTTGAAAAAATTTATCAAATTTGGCTTGAAAATGGTATTTTCATCCATAATTTGATTGAAAATGGATTTCAATTGAATCAAAATTTGGTTTTAAATAGTGAATTTTAATTAGATATTTGATTTATGTATTTGACAAATCCAAATGTATATTTGCCTTTCATAAAATCTTAATTTTGGTTCTGTAGTCTCAATTTGATCTTAGAAGGGTAAAATTATCCAGATTAGTCAAATTTGACCAATTGACCAAAGTCAAAGCTCATTTGTGAGCTTATATTGATTTGATTGAGATAAATTGATGAATTTGAGCTAAGAAATCTCTTGAATGAGCTAAATTGTACTTTGATTAAGTTTAGTCAAAGTGGATTCGATCAGGTCAAGGTCTATTTTTGTCTGCTAATAGGGTTATGGGACAGACCAACCCTTTTGGGCAAGCTGAGTTCATGTTGACTGAGCCTAGCTGAATTTGGCACTACATTTGGGTGCACTAAGGTCAAACCTACATGAATTAAATAGGTTTGGTTAGCCTAGTTATTGCTTCTTGGATGTTGACCCCTCTTTAAAGATTTTCTAGTTAAGGAAGAGAGAGAGGCATAAATGCTTCTCTTTTCCTAGGTTTCTAGTTATGACCACATTCATTTCTCTTAAAAAAATGATTTTTTGAAGTAATTGTAAGGAGATATTTTTGAAAAGGAGAGGTGTGTGACCTTTTGGGGGGCTTTTGGCCATGCAAGCTAGGTGGGGCCCACATGTGGGTCCCACATAGCATTCTAGACCGAATTAGATCCAATTCTCATATTTAAATCTAAATTTGAATTTTGCAATCGGATATGGATTTCAAATGAAATTTGTAATTGGATTTGGATTTCAAATTTTAATTTGAATCCAGTTTGGACTCGTAATCTTGCTTTGGAATAAATCTATGTTCTCTTACATTTTTTCCCCTTTTAACATTGATTAGGCTATCTTCAATCTATTTATATTATTTATCTCATCAATTTAGTTCTTGTAAATCCCCTGTCATTTTTTTCTTTCATGAGAATAGGAGTTTTCTTGCATCTTGAAGTTTCCTCACCATATTGAACACAGGATTCTCCCTTGTCCTTAGTGAACATAAGAGTACCACAATAAAGGACATGGACTGCTACAAGCTTAGCAACAGGGATGTCATAGAACAGGATCCATGGAGCTCAGCCAAAACATCATTGACAGCAGATGGTGTGAGCATAGTATTTCTATGCTTTCAGCAAGCTCTTTATCTTGACTGCATGATCCAACTGACCAACAAAAGAAGTGAACATCAAAATTTATAAATTCCAATATCATAGGCAGACCAAGGATCAACAATTATTGAAGGAACCTTCATAGTAAGATGGACTCGATGTTTAAACTCAGGATGGCTATGTAGTTTTGCTGAAAATGATGAAGCTCCAATAGTGACAAATTGGTTTTCTATGCTGTTGAGAGCCTGTTGTTTACTCATTTGCAAAGGGCTCAAGTGTCTCAAGGGATGAGAGCATAGATTTATTCCAATCAGTTTCTTTGGAGGAGGAAGTTTGGTTGGTGGACTTCTTAGTTAATGGTTCATAGACCCTAGGCCCTGATGGCTTCTTTGCTGTTTTTTTTTTCAGCAGCAATGGAATGTTGTTGGGTTTGACATTCACAAAGTGGTTGTCACGTTTCTATCTTCAGGGAAGTTGGTGAGGAAGTTGAACAGATCCTTGATTGCTCTCATTCCCAAAAAGGAAGGGCTATGAGGCATTCACAAGTATTAACCTATTGCTCTATGTAACTTGCTCTACAAAATTATCACTAAATGTATGAAGAGCAGCTTGTAGAGGGTTATTAATCAGGACCAAGGAACTTTTCTTCCAGGTCGATCCAAGGTGGTCAACACCATCCTTGCACATGAAATGATCCACTTCCTCCAGAGGCTGGAGCAACTATCTTCATGTCTTAAGATAGATATATCTAAGGCATATGATAAGGTTCATTGGGGCTTCCTCAATAATGCTTTGACACATTTGGTTGATAATCCATCTTAGGCAGAGAAGATCCTTACCTATGTGTTTATGGGGTGGTTGTATTAGTCAATGGTTCTCCTAGTACTTTTTTAGACACCCCGTAGGGGAATTCGTGAGGGTGACCCTTTCTCACTTATCTTTTCCTGGCCATCATGGAGGTAGTGTCTTGCAATATTCATTACAAGGTCCAGTGCAAAAGAATTTTGATTCCTTACATCCCCTTTTTTAGTAAATGCCTGGGCATTTTGTCATTTGTAGATGATGTTATTCTCTTTTGTAGGGGCAACACTCATTCTCATGGAAAGATTCATGGATCTTTCAAGGGACTGAAGATGGGAGCAGGGCTTCAGGCCAATCCTACTGAGTAGGTGCTTTATCCCTTGGCAAGAAGCAGATCCTTGGGCAGAGTAATGGGACACATCATGTATGAGCTCGGGGAAGCCTTCTCTGCATGTACCTGGGACTACTTCTCTTCAATGTGAATCACGTAGATGTTTGCTGGAGTCAGCTATTGAGTAAAGCGGACAACAAACTTGCCTCTTGAAAGGCTAGGCTCTTATCATACGTGAAGTGGCTCTGCCTCATCCAGTATGTGTTGGCCAGCATAGTTGACTTTTGGAGCTCGGTGTTCTACCATGCCAAGTGCATTTGAAAGAAACTTAAAAAATCCATGTCGTTCTTCCTCTAGGAAGGTAGTAGCCACGCACATGGAGCCCATCTACTTGCTTGGAAATTAGTGTGTATGATGAAGGAAGAGGGTGGGACAAGTATCAAGAACATTGAGGAGTGGAACAGGGCTAGGGTTGGCTTTCTAGGGCTAAAAATCTATGAGGGCAAGGATAGGTGGACTTCATTGATCAAGCTAAAATACCTCTCTATCCATAGTCTTTGGTCTAAGAATCGGGACAGCCAATGCTTCTAGTTCTTCAAGGGCCTCGACAGAAGTTAGAAGTGCTTTGGATACCTAGCCTTTTGGTTTGTTGGAAAAGGAGATATGCGATTTTGGTTGGACAATTGATCTAGATATCCTCTTGTCAATCTCCTCAGCCCCTTGGAGAGATTGTCCCTTGAGAGCTCCTTCAAGCAAGGAGGTCCTTCACTCCAATAGTGATTGGGGATAGAAAGGACGATGATCCATGATGGTTGGGAAAATTTACTTTGGAAAGGTAGCTCAGTTAGAGAAGTTACTACTTCTAACATTTGGGAGGAGATTCAGCTCAAACAGCAGCCAGTTTCTTTGGCTTCAGGGGTTTGGAACAATGATTCTCACCCTCGAGCTTGCTGCTTCATTTGGTTTGCAAGTTGTAACTGGCTTCAAACCACGAACATGATGCAAAATAAGCACATCCATCTAGCTAATCAATGTGCTTTTGTTGCAAAGAAGAGGAAACTCAAGGCCATCTCATCTCGTGCCACTTCAACAAATTAGTTTGGAATAATGTGCTTTGTAAGTTCCACCTCAGTTGGAGGTTGGTCGTGCCTACCCCTCTTGCATTAAGGAGAAAGTATGCCCACAACTTCAAGCTTGGCTAGATGATGGACTACTGGCAGATTGCATTTCACACCACCATCTGGAGGAGATTATGGTTTACAAGGAATAGCATAGTTCATAAAGGGGTTTGCAAACCACTCAGTGAGCTGCCGAAGAGATTTGGCAATTTTGTATAGATGATTTTTTTGCTGCACTTCACAAATCAGATGAAAACATGTTATCTATTAGGAACTGGCTCAGTTATAATTCTAATTTCTAACAAGTTTGGTGTCGTTGTGAAAGTTGGGCCTCTAGTTTACTCAGGCTCACTCCTCCTTTTGTCTTCGTTATGCTTAGCTATGTACATGGGCTATCATTTTTATATCTATTTCTTTGTCCATTTCTTTCTTTAATAAAGGTTGGAGGCCTCTTCCCATAGGCTTGTTTTGCCTTTTATCACATAGTTGCCTTTATAGACCACCTAGGTTTCCTCATGCAGTGATAATGGCATTTCAATTGTCTTCATCTACCCGATCCATTTCTCTTTTCCCACCTTTGACCCTTTTTTTGTGATTCATTTTGACCTTTGACACCATGATAAGGAAAACACAACTTTTTCTTAATATCTCTTGTACTATGGCGAATTCAGTTAACATCAATAATATTTTTTTAGTTAATAAACAAGATATTAATCCTTAGACAAGCTTTCTCAACTAGGTTAGGAGGGTTGGCTACTAGTATAAGTAGGACCACTTTCATTTCTCATATGCATTTCAATAGCATTCTTCAATACCTTTTGTTGAAGACCTACTATATGTTGGTGCATTTCTTCAATTTTTAAGGCAAGTTCAACAACAAATATTAAGGAACAACATAAATGTTGGTACCATGATGCAATGAGGCATTTATTGTTATTGTCCATCTTGATTGCACTATATTTTGGATTGTGTCATAAGCAAAGACGATGATGTATATTTGCTCACAACTGCACTATAGTTGTTGCATTCCCATCTATCAACAACATTTATAGTTGCACCCCATTTATTACATCAACAAATGATGAAAACAATTAAGCAAAATTTTGTATTATATGGTCATATAAAAATGCACTACCTAATATGCATCTTTGGGAGTGATATTTTACACTCATAAATTGTGCAAAAGACTATTAGTGAGTCTTGATTTTCACTATGGTATCAAATAAGTTGGATTAGCTCCTCTAGGCCCATCCTTTCTACAAACATTGCCTAACATATGCTCTAACCCAATTGATAACATTATCGATTGCTCCTTAGTAGCTTAGGACCTTGAATTTTAGCCCATAAAATTTATTCCACTCAAGGTTTTGGCCAAGTCCAAAATACCCATTTTGTTCCACTTAAGATTTGGGTTAATGAATCCATTCAAATTTTCTGTAGAAATCCACAACAGCCTACTTCAAGATTGTGCAAGAAGTAGCCTAGACCCCTTCAGACTAACCAAGCTTTATAGAGATCATTCTACCCTCACATCATCTTTTACTTTACCCACAACAACACACAACAACAACTTAAGAGCATCAAAGGAAGCCTCGTAGTGGAGGAAATGAAGGAATCTAACACTAGTTTGTTGTAGAAATATGATCAACTGGTGAGCTCTATACTCAATCAATATCAAAGCTTGGGACGCAGCTAGGATAGTTAGTTGAAGCACAAATAGAAAAATTGACGGTAGTTTCCTTAATCAGCCCACATGAAATCCTAAGAGCAAGTACCTGGCCATAGAAAGTTTGTTTATGTTTGAGGGTGAACTGCCATTGAGGTTTGGTCTTCTCATTCTATAATTTTAATTTCTCCTAGGATTCGTTTGTTACTATTTTGTGGTTATTTCTTGTTTAGTATGTTGTTTTAGTGTTGGAATTAATTTTTTAGCAATTTACATTGAAAATTCAAGTTCAGCTCCTCTAAAGAGTTGAAACTTTGAGTTGGATTACACAAGAATATGATGGTAAAAATACACTAAAAAAATTTACGACCTGACCTGGCTGAGTCACCTTGTTGTCACACTGGCCTAGTCATCTAAAGATTTCATTCCAATTCTTGGTTTACCAACTATGCCAGAAACTACTTAGAACAATTCCAAACATGAAATCTTCAATTTCACTTTTTTGTAACTTTCCCTTAAATTGAAATATGGGGATAATTTTTCCAATTTCTTCTTGATTGGTTTCATATTTTGGCTTTTATATTACAACCAAACATCATGGATATAAACACCTAAATTTTTCAACTTGTCCAAATTACCATTTATACCTTTTTGAACTGGTTTTCAGAGGCGTTTTGAACTAGATGTCCCCAAAACTGAACTAGGTCCTCACCTATCCTATATAGGTATCAAATGTTAAGAGTCTAGGAAGTCTAGATTTAGCAAGATTGCCACACATTGCCAAATGGCCTTTTTTCCATTGAACTTTAGAAAACCTCATGAACTCTTAGAATTGCCTAAAATTACCTCAATTAGAATAATTTTCAAGAGTTGTTAGTGTTAGTTTGCCAGCTTTCATTTAGCTCAAAACAACTCAGTCTAATACAAGGCAGCTCATTAAAGCAAATCACCTGCCATTATAGATCACCATGACATTGTCCAACTTGGCAAAGCTCAAGTAAGGATCATGTTGGTGCAACATAACTTAAACCTGGGTTACATTGAGTTAAAGGATCAAGATTTCAATTGTAGACTGACATGTCTGACCACACTATGTCACTCTCTTATTTGGCAAGACTTGAGCTCAATTCGACTCAACCAGAACCAATCAGCTCACAAAAAACTATGATCACATGCTTCAGCATTGAATCTAAGTATTTTTTAGCTCCATTTGAGTTTGTTCTTCTTAGATTTATCTCAATGGCATTTCTATATATTCATTAAAGGTTATCCATTTCCGACATCACACTCAAAGCGCACAGCTCATCTTTTGAGCTTATTTATGTTAATCCTGGGGTCAATTTTCAAATTTTTATATGGTCAAAAATCAGATTCACTTCACTATAGTATTTCTGAGCTCAGTCAGAGTTAGCCTGTCCTAAATCTTATTTTCCTATATTGTCCTTCATGTTATTCATGGAATGAGTTGTTTACATACCCATCAATTTAGGAAAATGTAATTTTGGAGGAGCAAATGAGGGAATTTTGAACTGAAGCTTGGCACATGCCTGGAACTTGAGTTAATCCATGGTACCGTGTGGTTAGACTACCCAATAGGCCATAAAATGTAATTTTCATTCCATGGGTAAAACTATCCTTTTTCAATGCATACATTATTTCTACATAAACCTAAGCCTAGTGCTGCATATACCTACATTAGAGTCATGAATGCACTCAGGAGTTTGAAACTGAACCCGGTAGGCCCACACATAGCTGAACTTATTTTGAACTGGAATGAACCTAGCTTAAGCTGCGCTTAGCAAAACCTGCATCTAGTTGAGTCTAGACCAAAGCCAGAACTTGACCTGGTTATGGTCACCATGACCTCACTATGTCTAAACCCACTTAGCCCAGACTGAGCCTAGATATAGGGCGTGCCATTTCCATATCTTCAATCTAAATTTTTTTATCTAATTTCTAGGTCTATCATCTGTATATTTCCAGATCCTGAATGCTGAATTCGTATCTCTGATTTAGATTAGATGTCATATCTAAGATCCATTTTCTAGAATTATTTTCTAGGTCCTAATCATGTTAGGGATCCCATACTCAACTCCAAGTTCAAGGTCCAGACACAATCATTATTGGGCCACAGATGAGCATTACATTTCATTGGTACTATGTTTTTTTGCTACATGTTCTAAATTTCTCTCATATCCTCGACACTTTGTCCAGAACTCTTCAATTTGATGTTAGGATCATTCTTGAAGTAAATAAGCATGTTTAATGTATAGCATTTCCTAAGTTTCAGCATTTAACCTAAGTTAGGAAGTGAAGGAATTGTTTTCAATGTTCAAAAGTTTAGTCTTGTATCTATTTTGTTGAAGTTTTTCCCTCCATTGAGATCCTATAAGTAGAGAAATTTTGATGGAGGTTCAGATCCAAATTTCAAGGCACTCTAGAGCCAAAACTAGGAAAACAAGTGGAGAAAACTCCTTTCCCTAGTTGTGTACTAGCTTGGCCCTTGTTCATGTTTGTGGCCCAAGTTGAGTAGCACTAAACCACTCTTGGCCAAGTTTTGAGGCTAAGACCTAGATAGACTCTAGACGTTAGCGCGTCGGGTATTTATCTTTTTCCTTCTTTACTTATTTATTTATTTTTTTGCAATTAAGTTTCCTCAAGATGGTTTCAATTTCATCAGGCTTCTCATCTTTCGCAGCCTTTTGGCTAAATCAAGTGCAGCATCCTTAGGATGGCTTATGCATGCCTATGATAGGTTATTTTCTTGCTCTAGAATAGTTTGCTTTCTTATGCTTGCAATAGAGTAGTTTATTTCTTGCTTATCCCAAGGATAGGGGCGTGGAGGTCAAGTATGCCTCCGTCTCTCTTTCTCTTTTTTATTTCAGTTCTCATATTTTAGTTTTAATTAGCCTCTTGCATAAATCATATAGATACGCTTCTTTATAATATTTAGATCTAAGCATGCATCTCAACCAGATTTAACTAAGCACCATGATCCACACATGTAGCACACACCTTAGTTCTTGCAGAAGCTAGGTTAGATGAGATTATGGCCGTAACTTGAGACAGTGGTCCAAGCATGTGAAAACCCTAACTTGGCTTAGCCTTTACATGAACATACTTTAAAAATCATAGCTTTCAAAATGAATTTGAAAACAAGCACTTTTCTCTAAGTAGGTTTTCAAAAACCCTAGGTCATACATGATCGAGGTCTAACCTTAGACCATCCCACATGTGAGTCTTCTAAGGCTTAGTCCAAACCAGTCATAGAACAATGCTAGTCAGCCACCTATACTCTTACACCCTAGGTCATGCCTCCTATTTGAATCCGAACTTTAATATCTAATGTGACCAAACATTAAAGCCCTAAACATCAAACCTCATGTCCTAGTTAATCCCAAGTTTATGAGATCAAACCCTTGGTGATTTGAGAATTAATGTTTGAACCACAAAGACCAAATCTAAGCCATTTTGGATCTTGGATCTCCAAATGATTAGATTTGAAAATCGGAAACCCTGGGCCCTAGATTATGATCTCAAGAACTTTGGATCTCATCAAGTCTACATCATTCAATTTGGATTTTAGAATTAAACTCTGATGAAATTGAATTTCGAATTTGGATGTTGGAACATGGAATTGGTTCTTAGACCCATGATCACATAAAACCCTAAATGAAAACATTATCTTAGAAATTGGGTTTGAATTTGGATTGGAGTTGGATCTTAGATCTGTGAACTATCATGGACTTGGAATCAAGTTATTGGAATATAATCTTCAATATTGGATATCTGATTGAATTAAGTTTGGATTTGATTTAGGTTTAGTTTATGGGCCACATCCCAAATCTCTAAGCCAAGTAGAGTCCTTAAACTGTAAAATCATAAGACCATACTATGCTTCATGCTAGTCTAAGGTCACATTTTCATGGATCAATGTTGAACACAAGATTGACCAATGGATCTTTGAATTATCTTGTCCAAACCCTGAATATTTGACAGTTCACATAGATCTTTAAAATAAGTCTTTTTCAAAATAAGGTATGTGTATGCATATAGAAACTAGACGACAATCAATACCTAGACATTATATCAATATAATTTAGTCCTTGGTCCGATTTCTCTTAGTCAAGGCACCAAAAATAACCAAACCTCATACTGACAGGTTGGGCATTGTCTCTGGACCCTACATGATCTAATGGAGGTGGGAGCAAGTTTTTCCTAATTGATAATCTACATGGAAGATGCAAACTTTTGCATGTGGACAATGGAGTAATAGTGAAACATAACAAAATATTTAAATCTGGTCATTGGTGCCTTTGATTGGCTGTCAGACCTCCGCGGCCTCCCCATCTTGAAGTTAGAAGGAAAGATAAATTATTTTTATTGGCTTCAAACAAATCCTTATAGAAACCTATAGTGGGAATTTCACTTGAAAAATCACTTTAAGGATTGTCCAAGGTTAGTTTGCCTTATGTTATTCAATTCGACTCTTAAATTTGATCTAGCTCATCTTTTAGTTTGTATTTGAAGATGGAAGTTAGATTCAATAGAATCGTGCAAGATTTTGGCTAATTTATGTTGAGAAATAGGTTCTTTGTTTCTTTAATAGGTAGCAATGAAGGCCTTTTTGGGTTGAACTTTTTTGATGAATCTATGGTGTTTTGTATAGTTTTTGAGGCGATTTGATCTTCGAACATGATAGAGCAGGGAAAATTTTGATTTTTTTTTTTATATGAAATTGATTGTAGGAACAATTCAAACAGTATTGTTCAGGCTAGGCAAGCTATCTATATCATTTTTTTTGTTGTCCTTTAACTGGTGATTTTCAAGTATTTCCAAAACCAACCCATCAATTTTATTCCTCATTGTTTTAGGTATCTCTACTTCTACTTAGGGTGTTTTTGTTTTCTTTTTTTTTTCAGGTACATTGGAAGCCCCATGGAAGATGTGCATTGTGTTAGAATAACAAAAGTTAGTGCACTTTATGAATTACATGACATGTTCTTTCATATAGATGAGAGCTAGATTTCATAAAGCAGTTACATTAGGATTAATTTATTTCATTTGAAATAGATTAACTTAGAATTTAAGATAACTTTAATTTACATCTTATTTTTATCAAGTCAAATCAATCTAGCATTATGAGCGGATCCAACTACTGGATGCCACCCTTCTCTTCATCTCTTCTCTTTGTCCTCTTTGCCCATCCTATCTTCCCTCTTCTCCTTCCAAATATTTTTTATATTCTTAATCTTCTCTCTATTCCACAAATCAAGGGAATGTCCTTGGCACCACAATAGATAAAATAGGAGATTTACATTTTGGATAGTTTAGTTTTTTTAATAGGGTTTCATTACGCATGCTTTAGGCTTTACTTTAAAGTAATTAGCCTGAACCTAGATTAGCTCTCACATTGGGACTAGGACACATCAGTCATGCCTACGCTTGCCATGGCCTCACCTACTTAAACCTAATGATTGATATACAGCGGCCCCATATCTAACCTAGATAATTTTCCTTGGTTAATTTAAGGCTTTACTTTAGGGTTAGGTTAATATAGTAACTAACATTAGGATAATACAAAATTAGGTCATACTTTTACTTTAGGATTAACCTAGGTCTTACTTCCGTGAATTAGGTTTGGGCCTAGTTGGTCCCACCTAGGAGTTATGAGCTTGGAAGAATACAATTATGTCTACTAGTTTATGTATATTAAAGTTAGTCTATGTTAGTTAATCTAGGTCCAATTTAACTGTTAGGCCTAGGTTTGTAGTTCTATTTAAAAATGTAATTGTGGTTTAGTACAGATGTAACACCCCTCTTTCAAAGTTTAGTCATGTATTGAAGTTTGTGAGAGATCCTCAAGGACTTATAAAGGACGTTGTTAAATTGTTAGTTGTCCTGGTTCCTGGCCCTTTTGGGGTTCAAACCAAAACTGCTAGGGGATGGGTTCTGTTCTGTCATACTAGGGACTCTAACTTGGAGTGAGAGTCGGATGGGTTATTACAGTGGTATTAGAGCTAGTTCAACACTCAGACCTATGTTTCCATATGTGCAAATGAGTGTAACCAAAAGTGTTAAGGAGTGGGTTTGGATCCATCATACCAGGGGGCTTGAGCTCGAAAGTGGAACTAGGCTATGTTATTACAATGGTATTAGAGCTAGATCAACACTCAGATCTATGTTTCTACATGTGTAGATGCGTGTACTTTAAAAGGGTGGGTTGTAATGCAATATTTTCAAAGTTTTGTCATATATTGAATATAGTGAGGGATATTCGAGGGCTTATAAAAGGGGGTTGTTAACTGGTTGTTGTCTTAGTTCGTAGACCTTTTAGGCTTGCACTAGAATTGCGATAGGGTAAGTTGGGATTCATTAGATGAGGGGCCCGAGCCAGTATGGGAGTAGCTAGGTTATTACAGCTGTGTACAAACATAAGGTATTGTAAGATACATGAAGTATAGTGTTTATAGTGTCAAGGTCAAGGTCTTGCTTCTAGTGGCAGCGTTTAATTTAGTTTTGTATCTCCTATTTGGTAAGGGTTGTTTCCACTTTACTAGTCATTATTGGACAACTCGTCTAGTCAACTCAGGAATCGGGGTCTTGCTGGGCCACGAGTTAGGACCCAAGCGAGTCAGCACCAAAAATCAGGTGACTCAGCCAAGAATCAACTGACTTACTAGATCAGTAACTGGGATCAAAATCACCCAAATTTGATTTTAATTGTTTTAAAGTATACATCTTGATTCTTAAATTCTTAACCATTTTTTGTTTTTTTTCTCTCATGAAAGCTTTTATGGACATGAAAGAAATGCTAACCTAACAATTTGCAAAATATTCTCACCATTAATAAACTTCTAGAGGCCCATTGACAATCAAGTAGTTGATAAGGAGACAATATATATATATATATATAATGTGTTCATTTGATCCTAGCCATCCAATCGCGCAATATCAGATGGTCAGGCTCAAGTTGTTTGATCTTTGTTGGGAATGCGGGGGGAAAACCCATGCAGGTGGGTTCATTTAGTTTGCACCCCTCTCTCTCCTCTTAATCCCTCTCACATTCTCTTCGGCTCCCCGATGCATCTCTTGTGCCCTAACCCTCTCCCGCTTTTTCCCTTTGCAAGCAAGGCTCATGGCCCCTCTTGCGTTCCCTCCACCTCCCCATTCCATCTCCCGTGCCACTTTCCAGCACCCGTTTCGGTGACCAGAGCAGCATCCCACCAGAGCATACCTCCACCATTACCGACGTTGAGCAACACTCAACCAGCGAATGGCCACATTGAGATCGACAAGGTATGTTCTCGATGCTCTCTTTGCAATGTTTGAGGGTTTAGGTATGAACCCCTTTTCAATGCAATGTCTGATGAAACCAATCTGAAATGTTTCTCTTGCACAGTAATCAGCCATCATCATGAAGCCCATGATCTCACAGATAGGTAATCCCCACCCACTATTTTAATTTGTTGGAAGCATACATAGTTTTCTTATTCTTTGTGATGAAGCCCATGACTTCACATTCAGGATCATGTAATTTTTTTTTTTTATATCCAATAGGATTTGTACTAGATATGTTGTTTTAAGTGCCAATGTATTTGTTGCATAGGTTTATATAAACTATGTATTTCACTTTTGATTTGGTTTAAGTATCTGCCATTTCATGATCATATTGTGAACCCAAACAACAAAGGAATTCGAGATATCCCAGGCTTTAGAAACTAGTTTGTGATAACTGAGTGCAGCATGACAATTTGGATTCTCACATTTGTTATTGTTATATCCAATAGGATTTGTAGGAGATATGTTGTCTGTAATCATGTTTTTTTTTTGTCTTTGGCCTTGTTATCGATGTTTGTTGATTATGTACTCACCATAGTTGTCAAGTTAAATTTGAAGTCTTATCTTGAGATTGAGGCTTCCATTTATCGATTCATTACTGTAGTGTGTTTATGCATAGACAACAAACTATTGATTGATACATTAACTAGCATTTCGCTTATTTGTCAGGACTTTAAAGTTCAAACCAGCACTTCAACCTGCATATTTCAGACTACTTGTAAAGCTTTGATAATAAGTTCATGTGAATTTTGAGTATTTTGCTCATACATTGGCATTAGCTATCAACATGTGGACCTCTCCTCACCAAAATAGCTGAATATTGATCATCCATGTGGATATCATCCGAATTTGTAGATTTTCCTAATCTATTGGACCTTTATGTCTTTTTTTTTATTGGACCTTCATGTCTTCTCTTGATGTTTTAGAAGGACCTTGATGTTGTGAAATGGTAGGTGAAATAGTAGCACCTCTGATTACTAAATTTATTGATGTACTTGTGGATCTATTTCACCAATTTGTATGGTAAGAATTGGCTCACATGTGGAAGACTTTTTTATGGTTGTGAAAATTACGTAAGTAATGTTGTATGATTTATTGATCAATTCATGATGCAAACATAATTGCTACTAACTAGTTTGTTTTTGTAATAGGGAATGATAAAGTTTTGTCATTTTTTATGGGGTTGTCAACTAGATGGTTCACATGTGTCAAAGGAAGACAAGATGCCTTTTTTTGTGCAAAAAAATAGAAGATGCACAAAAATAATTACATGGATAGGAGGGTGAAGCTACTCATGCATGGAGCGATGAAGAAGAAATAACTGAGTGCACAAATAGTGTACCTATTTTAAATATCAATGTAAATATGGATAGGTGATTGTGCTTGTAGACCCAACAATGATATTTAACTTCATGTCTCTACATTCAAGACATATGTGACCAATGGTATTGTTGTTTACATTTACATCTAAGACATATGTGAACATGTTGTTTGGTCTTGCTTTGCTTTTGGATGAAAAAATTGAAGACAGTTTTTTAAGATTAGGTCTCAGGATTAATTATTTATCTTTGCCTCTAAATTGGAGCAGCTTTTGTTTGCAATTGAAGATTCACACTCATTGCACTGATATAAAATGAAGATGCTAGTATATACTTTAATAAGTATCAACACCCATGTCAATGGGTTTCATTGGCTCAAGCCAATGGCTGGTAGTTTATTGGTTACTGATTCGAATAGCATACTTAACAACCCTCCTTCCATTCAGATTAAATTACTCGGCATTGAAGGTCAACACGAAACACTTAGATGGAAATATTCATCCCCCATTCACCTTTACCTTCACATTGGTAGTCATTTCACCACCCATGAATACATTTTCTCTGCTACATGACTCCCAAGGCTATGTCAATTTAGAGGGCATGAAAGTAGCATCAAGCTGCAGAACCCCAAAACACGATGATAAACATTAGCAGTTACAACTTACAAGTACACAATATATCATGATTATCTTAATTAGTAGCACACTTTTGCATGGCGTTCATCTACCAATGATTTTTTTTGTGGCTTTCACTTGTGGAAGGCTTTCCTCATCTGAAGCATGAAACATGAAAAACATATCCAAACAAGCATCTATCGTCCCTAGGTATACTTATAAAACAGGAGTATCATGCATATGAAAGTGTGAACCTCAAATGATGCTTGTAGAAGGCAAGTGGTACAATAAATAAAAAGCACCATAACTGTTCCTCTATGTCTGGGAGTCTGTACAGTCCTTTGCTTTGTTTTGCATTGTGCTTCCTTTGCTTATGTTGAGTCATTTGCTTATGCATGTTTACTTGTAGGGGAGTACCCTCCCACCGGTCTAAGTGTCAAGTATTGGGATTTCTTGTTTTGGGTGGTCGGCATGGGAATCCTGTAAGAGGCATCGGCCATCCTATATAAGTAAAGTCGAGATCATTCTTCTTGCTTATCTGTCTCGTGATGTACTAATTTTCCAAGCGAATATATTGTGAGATTTCTTTATTCACAAGCATTCTTTATACATTTGTTTTCTCAAACTACCTTTGCGCCCCGTTCAGCGGTTTGAAGGCTTGTGGCAATCAGGTTCTTGCCGTGCTGCACGGGCCGAAGTTGTCAGCCATGACAACTGGTATCAGAGCCTAGGTTCGGCTCAATCTGGGGAAGCGGTTGGATAGTCGGTGTAGAACTACATGCCGACGATCGTTGATCGAAAGAGACCTCTGACGATCGTTGATCGAAGAGGAAGAAGCCCTGGCGACTCAATACAATCTGCGAAGTGCCAAGGGCAAGGGGGTAGCCCATTCTGACGGGATGGGTACATCCCAGGGTCAGGAAGACTTGACCGAGATGGTGAACAAGCTGGCTACCGACGTAACTATTCATGAAGAAGCGTTGGGTAATGCAGCTGAGTCCTTCGGGGAAATGAAGGACGAGATGAAGGTACTGCGGGAACAAGTGGCCAACCTAGTGGCCATGAATCGGGCACTGACTGACACAGTGACCGCGTTACAGGATGAAGTCAACGAACTTCAGGTAAAGAACCGCACACTACAGCGACATATCTCTATAGGTGGAGGTGACGATCGGCCAGCGAGGGTCGACGTTCAGAGACCAGCTAAATACAACGAAACTCGGGATAGTCGAGCGATCGACAACTTTTTATTCCAAGTAGAGTATTACCTCGACTTGTAAGGCGTTATGGAGGATGACCTTCAAGTCAAGACTGCGGCTATGTTGCTAGAGGGCGATGCTGTGGCATGGTGGAGAAGGAAAAGGCTCAACATTCAGAAGGAGATCTGCATAATAGACACTTTCGATGATTTTCAGCGAGAGTTAAGAACTTACTTCATGCCCCCAAATGCGACACGCCATGCCTCTCGGATGGTTGGTGAACTGAAACATACCGGATCCTTGCGAGATTACGTGAGGGCCTATCAAAGGCTGACGTTAGATGTGCCAGATATGCAAGAACAAGATAAATTGGACTGGTTTATTTTGGGACTTCAGTCGTGGGCACAATCCGAAGTGGAAAGGAGTAATCCAGAGACCTTGGAGGATGCTTATGTGGTAGCAGAACGTTTGGCTGATACTCAGCGCAAGAGCTACACTAACGCCTTCAAGCCATCGAAGAAGCCTGACCATGGAGGAAAGAAGGAGGATCAAAGGGAACGGAAAGATGAACCATCAACTCAGCCCCAAGTCAAAAGAAGAACCTTCTTTCACAGAAACGACAACTCTCAGAATAGAGTGTTGAAATGTTGGTTTTGCGATGGTAATCACTTATGGAGGCAATGTCTAAAGCGTGTAAACAAAGACAATCAAGCAAGCTCTTCAAGGCAATCTGCTAATACGGCACAAGGTGAAGAAGGGGAAGGACCAAAGATGGGAGCACTTCAACTTTTGAACACCATAAAAAGGGAGAAAAAAATGAAGGTGACAGCGACACCTTCTAACGAGCTCATGTACTTGAAAATCCTGGTAAATGGAAGGTCTACCCTGGCTATGGTAGACACGGGAGCCATGCATAACTTCATCTCAGTTGAGGAGGTGAGGAGACTAGGCCTAACCCTTGAGATGGGAGAGTTACGCATGAAGGCGGTGAACTCAGAGGCCAAACCCATCCACGGAGTGGCCCATGATGCGGTTGTGAAGATTGAGAGTTGGTCAGGAAGGGCCAACTTCTCAGTGGTCCCGATGGATGATTTTCGGATGATCTTAGGCATAGAGCTCCTCCGTACAGCGAAAATGGTTCCAATGCCGCACCTACGTAGTATCAGTATCATGGACGAGAAGTCTCTTTGTATGGTTCAAGTAACATCGATAAAGAGGGATAAGGGCAAAGGCGCAATGATATCTGCCCTTCAGTTGAAGAAAGGCCTCAAGCACGACGAAGAGACGTACTTGGTGGCAATCAGGGAAGTGACTAATGACTCCCCTGGTTTGGTCCTAGAGGCGCTTGCACCTGTCTTAGCGGAATTTGCAGAAACAATGCCTGCGGAGCTCCCTAGACGGCTGCCACCTCGACGTGAAGTGGATCATGTCATCGAACTCCTTCCTGGTGCCAAACCCCCGGCAATGGCACCATATCGAATGACCCCTGTAGAATTAAGAGAACTTCAGCGACAGTTGGACGAGATGCTAGCTGGAGGTATAATCAGACCCTCCAAAGCTCCTTTTGGGGCACCAGTGTTATTCCAAGCGAAGCATGACGGCTCTAAAAGGCTATGTGTGGATTATCAGGCGTTGAACAAGGTAACGGTGAAGAACAAGTACCTCTTACCTTTGATTGCAGATCTGTTTGATCAACTGGGTGAAGCTCAAGTGTTTTCCAAGTTAGACCTCAGATCAGGATATTGGCAAGTTCGGATTGTTGACGGCGACGAGCCAAAGACCACTTGCGTCACTCGCTACGGTGCCTTTGAATTCTTGGTAATGTCGTTCGGGTTGATGAATGCCCCAGCCACTTTTTCGACTCTAATGAACAAGATATTCTATCCGTACTTAGATAAGTTCATGGTAGTCTATCTTGATGACATTGTAGAGTACAACAGCTCCATGAGGGACCATGTGGAACACTTGCAAACAGTGTTCAAGGTATTGGAGGAAAACGAAGTCTATGTGAAGCACGAGAAGTGCCTATTCGGCCAACCAAAAATCAGTTTTCTCGGTCACATTGTGGGAAAAAGTCAGTTGCGAATGGACACAGAAAAGGTGAGGGCAATTCAAGACTGGAAACCGCCAACCAATGTACCAGAACTACGTTCTTTTCTCAGTTTGGCAAATTACTATCGACGATTCATTGAGGGGTATTCTTTGATAACTGCGCCTCTCACTGATTTGCTAAAGAAAAACCGAACTTGGACTTGGGAAGAGCTCGAAGAATATGCCTTCGAGAAGTTGAAGAGGGCCCTGACGCAGGAGCCTATGCTCAGGTTGCCTGACCACACAAGAAAATTTGAAGTCCACACGGATGCATCAGATTTTGCCATTGGCGGAGTTTTGATGCAGGAAGGTCATCCAGTCACCTATGAGAGTCGGAAGCTGAAAGACACGGAGCGACGATACTCCGTGCACGAAAGGAAAATGACGGCCATTATTCCTTGTCTTCGCACATGGAGGCATTACCTATTGGGGTCGCAGTTCGTGGTAAAGACTGATAATGTAGCCACAAGCTACTTCCAGACTCAAAAGAAGTTGAGTCTGAAGCAGGCTCAATGGCAGGAATTTCTTGCAGAATTCGATTTTGCTTTAGAGTACAAGGCAGGGAAGACAAACGTCGTAGCCGATGCACTGAGTCGAAAGGCGGAGTTGGCAGCTACTCGGACAGCATCATCCGAAGCGCAACTCGAGGGTGCTCTTCTGGGCGGATTCGAGAAGGCATGAAGCAGGACCCAGTGGCCAAGCACTTGGTCGAAACAACGGAGGCGGGAAAGACGCGACGTTCTCGCTACAAGATGGACTTTTGATGGCAAAGGGCATATGAGTGTTCGTGCCTAGATGGGGCAATCTCTGACGAGAGTTGCTGAATGAGTGTCATGACTCATTGTGGGCTGGCCATCCTGACTAGGAGCGGACACTGGCACTGCTCGAACGTGGCTACGACTCGCCACAGATGCGCGACGACGTTGAAGCCTATGTGAAAACATGCTTGATCTGTCAGCAGGACAAGGGAACAAACCAGAAGCCTGCCGGTCTCCTGGAGCCTCTTCCTATTCCAGAACGTCCGTGGGAATGCCTCTCCATGGACTTCATCGTCAGCTTGCCCAAAGTTGAGGCTTCAGCTCCATCCTTGTGGTTGTGGATAGATTTTCAAAGTATGCCACTATCCCAGCCTCTAAAGAATGTCCCGCATAAAAGACGGCAGAGTTCTTCGTGAAGCATATAGTCAAGCATTGGGGCGTGCCGAAAAGCATTGTTAGTGATCGGGACGCTCGCTTCACAGGGAAATTTTGGCGCGAAGTATTTCGTTTGTTGGGTTCAGATTTATTATTCTCAACAAGTTTTCACCCTCAAACGAAGGGCCAAACTGAACAAATCAACGGATTGTTGGAACAATACCTTCGACACTATGTCAGCGCGAATCAAAAGGATTGGGTGAAATTGTTGGATGTAGATCAATCTTGCTACAATTTGCAAAAGAGCGAGTCTTCTGGACATAGTCCGTTCGAAATAGCCACTGGACAACAGTCATTGATGCCGCATACCCTTGTAGCCCAAGAAAAGGGAAGACCCACTTTTGCCTACCAGTTCGTTCGCGATTGGCAGGAACAGAAGGAAATGGCTAAGGCGTTCTTACACAAGGCCGCCAAAAAGATGAAAAAGTTTACAGATCAGAATCGAAGGCCAATGGAATTCCAAGTGGGTGATCAAGTCCTTGTGAAACTCTATCCTGATCGCACGGGCATTTTCCGTGGTCGACACAGGTCATTGATCCGCAAGTATGAGGGACCCTTCACAATGCTGAAGAGAATCAGAAAGCTAGCCTACAAGCTAGACTTGCCACCAAACTTTAAGGTGCATTCAGTGTTCCATGTTTGTAACCTGAAGCCCTTCTATGTCGATGAGGAAGACCCCGAGAGAAGCGTTCCAGAACGAGACCCGATCCTGCAACGAGCCCCGTCGACCAAGCGAGCGGCGGACCGTCAGATGGAAGAGATTCTTCGGCACAAGACAAACTATTTGGGGGAGCCGAAGAAGTACCAAGTGAAGTGGATAGGCGAACACAACCCCACCTGGGAGTATGCATTCCGCATGAAGCAGCGCTATCCGCTGGAAGTCAAGGCCTATCATGAAACTGCTGGCGCTGAGGAAGGCGCATAACTTGAAGGGGGGAGCCTATTCCCCTGTGTCTGGGAGTCTGTACAGTCCTTTGCTTTGTTTTGCATTGTGCTTCCTTTGCTTATGTTGAGTCATTTGCTTATGCATGTTTACTTGTAAGGGAGTACCCTCCCACCGGTCTAAGTGTCAAGTATTGGGATTTCTTGTTTTGGGTGGTCGGCATGAGAATCCTGTAAGAGGCCTCGGCCATCCTATATAAGTAAAGTCGAGATCATTCTCCTTGCTTATCTATCTCGTGATGTACTAATTTTCCAAACGAATACATTGCGAGATTTCTTTATTCACAAGCATTCTTTATACACTTATTTTCTCAAACTACCTTTGCGCCTCGTTCAGCGGTTTGAAGGCTTACGGCAATCAAGTTCTTGCCGCGCCGCATGGGCCGAAGTTGTCAGCCCGTGACAATAACATTGCTTGATGTATTATCACAGTAACCAAGCAAACAAACTGGAAGTTCAGACGAACTTAAGGATACAATTTCTGAGGGGGTTACTGAGCAATAAAATGCAATATGTTCAATGCATTACATTGTTGCTAAAAGTGATAAGATTTCCATTTTTTTAGTTCTTTCTTGCTATATTTTTGAAAAAATCATAAGATAGTGAGATTTAGAATTCCAAAGAAACCCTTCAAACTAGAAATGTAGAAAGGGCCAGCTAAAAATGTTAATAGTGTTTATTGTCCATGAGGATTCACGATAAGACAAACATATCAATCATAGACTTATTACAAGATTAACAACCACTAGAACAAGAGGTGATATTTTCAATGAAATATGGCATAATAATTTAGATATTAGTACCAATTAGATTAGAAAAAGATGGTCCAAAACTATAGCATAATAACTGCAACATCTCAACTCTGTAGGGAACTAGGAAGCTTTGGGATAGGAGGAGATGTTCTTGTCAAAAATGATGATTATTAAGATTAGAATTAAGATGGTATGTTAGGAAACATCACAAAATAAACTATCTCAGACCCTTATAACAGCCTTATATAATAGGTGATAGTGCTCCAAGACATTTTATAAATGATGCTTCTTTAATTTAAAAATAAAACAAACTAAAAGTCACTCATCAACGGTAATCCTTGTTCATTTCCTATTAATTTACAAATAGAAGTATGCCATATGGATGGAGTCACCAGCTTAGACACATGTTATTATGCTGATGTAAAATTGGAGAAAAATGAGTATACATGAGGCTGAACAACATAGCAAAAGAAACATTTCAGTTTGGTTTCATCAGGCGTTGCATTGGGACTTGGTTCAAACATAAACCGTCAAACATTGCAAAGAGAGCATCAAGAATGTACCTTATCATTCTCAAGGTGACCATTCACTAGTTGTGTGCTGCTCAGCATTGGTAATGTTGGAAGTATGCACTGGTGAGGCACTACTCTAGCCACCGAATGGTGGGGTGCTGCTCTGGCCACTGAATGGGTGTTGTAAAGTGGCATGGGAGATGGAACTGGGAGGCAGAGAGAAGATGAGAGAGGCCATGAGACTTTCTTGCAGCAGGCAGGGTGGTATGCCCTGCTGACCGAGGCTCCGCCGTGGCCAGTCGCTAATGTTGTCGGGCGTCACCACCCAAATCGCGTCGGACTCTGTTACAAATTCTAGGGAGGTTAACTCCCGTACATAAGTGAGATCCCTAGTTGTATAGAACCCGACTGTACCACATATCACCCATGGGTACAACAACAACCCTTCACCAACTTACAAGCTTACAACAAAAGGGGGTTAAGGTCTAAATTACAACTGTACCACATGAGATAAAAACACTTGCATCTCACCATTTGCCGCTGGTCGGCTCCATCCATTCACAAACCATGCCTAAGCATTCAAACCACACCCTTATCATCTCCCTAGGTCAAGCTGTTTGATGGGTTTAGGCTCAACCGGGGAGTGCTCGAGTACCCTCAGCACAACGAAGGTCCATTCGACTGGATCTAGGGTGTAGCCTCGCAACAAACCACACCCACCCCATGAATCTATAGGGGGATAGGAACTCTCACCTCATCCCACAAGCGGTTGTTGTCGACGGGCATGGTAGTAGCAGGATGAAGGTGGACAGGCTCGATGGAGGTCGCCTCTAGCCTCGCAACAAACCACACCCACCCCGTGAATCTATAGGGGGGTAGGAACTCTCACCTCATCCCACAAGCGGTTGCTGTCGACGGGCATGGCAGTAGCAGGCTGAAGGTGGACAGGCCCGACGGAGGTCGGCTCCATGCCCCAGGGATGAGTGAAAACTAATGCTATTTGCCGACTAGGCCTCTGCCGATACAAGTGCCACAAACAGGTCTGGTCGGGGAACAGAGGGTCCTTCGCCTCCTTGGTGCTTAGAGGGTACTACTCCAAATAGGATGTGCAATATCACATTAGAACCAGAAAGACTTGAGGTTTCTAGCAATTCTTGGCTTCCTTCGAAATGATTACAGATGTCTGAGATATCAGTTAGAAAACAGAGGTGACTGCTTCGGCTTCTACAGGCTGGAAGCTGCTACTTGGTGACATGTACTCTTTTGGGAATGAGAGGCAACCAGAGGCTGTCTCCCTCATGCCTCGGTACTATTTCAGGATTTCTTACCAGTAGAATGAAGGAAGGGCACCCGAAGGGGGCTTGGAGGGTGCCAGGGGTGGAAGGGCTGTGTTGCGGGAGTGATGTTCATGCAGTCTTGTCGATCGGATGGTGGGAACTCCTCTGTAGTGAAGAACCACGTCACACGCAGGCCTTTCTTCTTGCAGAACGATCGAGCTGAGTTGACTCGAACTGCTCTTGGTCCTTGTTGGAGCTAGTGTTTTGCAACTAAGCCTTTCTTTGCCTAGTGCAGGCCTTCGTCTACAGCATGTGAGTGCAGCCTACCAAGGGATGAAGTTGGTGCAGACATGTGTGTTGGTGGTGATCCCGTGGTTGTGCAGGCTTGTGACTTGGAAAGTGGTACCATGGCTGGATGGTTGCTACCATGCCTAGTAGCCTCTACGCGCACTGTGCTGAATGACCCTCGACATGGTTCGTGGCCACAAGCTCTCTTACGCTCGCTATGGTGTTATCCTCCAATCCCGAATTGCAGCAATCTCTTGGGTATAGGTGCTTGGGATCTCATTACGCTCAAAATGGGCACGACAGCCTAACTGGACTGCATCGTAAACATCTCAGCTACTAACGCCTCCCATTAGGCCGTCTGCTCAGTATGGCACTGCTCAAAGGCAGGTGCCTCTAGGCTAAGGCCACTTGTTACCCTGGCCAAGTGATGGGGTCCAAGCCCACATGGGTTGTTGTTCCATTCGAAGAAGGAAAGCACCCATGGGAAGGTGCGTATAGTAGCCCGACGAAGCTGGACACTCGGCCGATGTGGTCACGTGCCTCTAAGTGGGATCTTCTTGCGATTTCCCCGATGGCCAGGCGGGGCTGCCGTGGAGCTCTGTAGTGGCGACAATCGGGTCAGGAAGAGATCGACCTGCTCATTCATGTAAGACAGGAGCTGCAGCACGGAAGAAAGAGTCGTTTGAGTGGGTGGTGTCTGGTCTGCATGCTTGGGCTTGAAGGCCTGATCGCCATGCACTCCGCCGTGTGGACAGTTTTGGTGTGGTGTTCTCTCGATGGGCTGCCTGTGGTAAAGCGGATGCGGCATGGGTCGCATCAGATCTACCCTCCTTAAATGGGACTTGCCCCCAAGTTCCTAACAATGGATACCTCTCTGCGAGGTCATCTACCAACTCCCATGTGGGACCGCCTTCTCCTCCTTCCCGCTCGACTAAATATTTTATACATATCTGGTCACCTACCTTGACGCATCAGCGTCGGATGATGCAGTGTGGTATGGGAGGCTCCTTTGTATAAGAGATAATCTCTACTGGTTGCTCACCCTTGAAGGGCTTAAGGGGAAAATAGTGAATCGATGGGGAAAATGGCAATCTTGCCACAGGGCAAACCAGTGCCCCTCAGGCCTTCCCGACTAATTCTACCATAGAGGCCAACTTCCCTAGCACAGCTGGGCCATCCTTGACTTGAACCAGTGACATCACCTGTTAAGTAAATCATCACACCTATGATCCAACCAATTGGGAGAAAATCAATAGATTTTTTGGGGGAGCGATTCATCTTTCCCAAACGCAGCATACAACCCTTTGTTGTACTATCCCATTCCAAAAATAGAAAGTTTGCTTTTCTTGAATGAATCTTGTGATCATCTGTGGATTCTTCCTGATCATCTTCTTCTTCTTCCTCTTCCTCTTCTTCTTCAAAATCCAAATCAGAAGTCAGTTTGTATGACCATCGAGGAACCTTTTTCTTAATTTCTTCATACCTGATCAACCAACAAAAGAATCTTCTTTTCTTATAAGCTATATAAGCTGCGTGCTATACCAGTACCAGACAGGTATAAGTGCAAAACAAAATAGGTCCAGATCCATTTTTATTCCCATTTTTTCATTTGAGTCTAGTCTTAGGAACTCGAATCCCATTGATGGAATTGGCACCACGAACTTGAACCCTCATTAGAATCCAAATAAAACGAATTCTAAATTGGGATAGTTATCAAATGAGATATGATTACCATATCTGCTTTACCATTAATTAAAAGTTAGAAGATAGAAGAGGTTTCTTTCATATTTCAACTCAGAATGGATCATGCAGGAATCAGAATTTTTTGGATTCAAGCATAAAGTTTCTTTTGACTAACCAACTCCAATATGAACGGTATAGACATAGACTGAATAATCTAATTTTGAATTAAATCAAAAAAATATATCTTTTCAATGGATCTATGTCCATGCTTCCCACACGCCTATACCAAAATCATGGATTTTTCATATGTGTGTCAGTCATTGAAAGTGAATTCCATGTGTAGGAAACAGAATAGAAAAGTAAAGTCAAATTCAGAAAAGAATCATTAACATTAAAAACCCTCTCCGTGGGTATCTGGCAACCATGTATGTAAAGTTATGTATTTGCTAGCAACAACATAATGGAGGCAGTCAAACAATATAGATTGATCCAAAATCTGATTCAAATCCAATATAGCACCTATGGGTACATAAGAAATCTAATGAATAGATTCTTTTTAATGAATAGATCCGATCGCATATGGAATTCAAAGTGACTGAATTTTGTGCATCAGAGTCTAACATAAGGTATGTATTTATTTGCATGTTCTCATGTACCAGGCACGTGATAGAGGGAAATTGATTGTTACATCAGCGTCGAAGTAGATTTGCTTTATAAAAAGAAGATATCAATGAACTTCCATGAAATGGTTTCACGGAATTCAGCCAATTGTCCCGATCGTGGGATATCATTGAGAAATAGGAATCATTGTTATCAAAGAATTTCCTGCAATTATTCCTAGTATGGAGTGAGTGAATCATCCATTTTGGTATCTTAATGAACAAAATGCTGATATTGTCCCCCCCCCCTTGATCAAGAATTTCATCAAATATGCAGCATTTATAGAAAAAAGTATTTGGTTATTGAGGAACAATCTATATACTTCTAATGTCGAATCAGGATCAACTAGGACAGAAATAAAGCATTGGATCGAACTCTTCTTTGGTGTCAAGGTGGTCAACTTTTCTTTCGTCGTACCCTACTACCCCCAGGGGAAGTCGAATCCCCGCTGCCTCCTTGAAAGAGAGATGTCTTGAACCGCTAGACCATAGGGCTTCTATTCAATATCCATATGAGGGCAAGAAGGTTCCAAACCTATTAGCAGCAATTTGCTTTTAACAACAAGGAATAATAATGACAAGTCCTCCTTTTCCAATTGCTCATTTTCTAATACAGTTCTTATTCAAACTGCCCTGTGATCTTCAACCAATTTTGTGCTCCAATATAATTACCTGGAGTAAGCACTATGGTTTGTTTTTAATACTTAGCAGCTTGATCGAACCAAGCCTCCACAATTTCTAAATCTCCATGTCTAATTGCCTCTTCTTCCTGGTCAAAATAGGTAGGTCAATTCCTTCCCTTAGAACCGTACTTGAGAGTTTCCTGCCTCATTCAGTGTTTCCTCATATAAAACTATTGACTCTAGATAGGGTAATATGAAGAAGACAAAATTGTTTGAAGCACGGATAGAACCAAAAGCGCCCCTTGTTTCAAAGAGAGGAGGATGGGTTATTCACATTTCATTCAAGGGTCAGAGGCAAATTGAAAGCTAAGCAGTGGTAATTCTAAAGATCCCCCCAAGGGAAAAATAGAGATATCTCCTACGTTACCCGTAATATGTGGAATGGAAGTATCGACGTAATTTCATAGAGTCATTCGGCTTTTCAACGAGTTCAGTAGAGCCGCTGCTTTTGAATCAAAGCCTTCCTTTGATTGACAGCATTCCTTCTTGCGCTTTGCCCTTGTGCTGAACCCCGACACCGCTGCCGCAAGCGCCTGATTGTCTGAAGTGAAGTGGCCTTTCCGTTGAGCTGTCATTTGACACTGCATCGCCTTGCTGATTGGTGGTTCGTTTCCTTGTCTTATGCTGCTTGCTTGTCTGACCGCTTCTAACTATTACTGAAAGCCGATTGATAGTTCTCTGCATCCAACTACAGCTTTTGACATCAACAAACTTTTTGTTCTTTTCCTTTTATGTATGACAACATAGTAATTAGGAATAGAAAAAAAAATCTCTATAAAGAAAAGAATGGTCCTCTTCTCTTAGAATAATGGTATCAATTGGTATTTGATATATTGTGTGGTTGGTAACGTTGGTGAATTAGATGAGGATACGGAAAGAGAGGGATTCGAACCCTCGGTAAACAATATGATAACAAAAATATTATGAGGACAAGAAACCCATTGTTACGTTTCCACATCAAAGTGAAGTGTAGTACTTAACCATGTTTCTGTGATGTAATGCCCATTGGTGTTCCAAATGTCCCTTTTCGGAGTCCTGGAGAGAAAGATGCAATTTAGGTTGACATATAGTGCGACTTGTCAGACATATTGGGTCATATGGTATTTCCCCGTTCTCTCCCCTGGTTAAGATATACTCTCTTTCACCTAAGAAAGATAGATTGAATCATCAAATCAATTCAATAATTCAGAGCATGAAATGTGCAAATGGATCAATTCGTTTGAAAGATAAATATTATCTTATCAATTAGAATAATCTATGGTTGAGTTGGAACAATAAAATGAAGTATCTAGACTCCATTCATAAAATACCAAATGGGTAATATTGATCACCACTTCTATCATCTATCAGAAATAAGACCATAGGAGTGATCTCAAACCACTAATAAATACAAATGTAATGAATACATCGAATACTTGGTTGGTGGAAGGCATAAAAAAGTCGTAAGAAAAAAATAAGTGGTACTGTGATCATTTGTCCTATATGTGCAAATGGAATTCGGGTGAACCTTTACCCAGAGTAGAGCATAAACCTAAAATAAGTGAAGAGGCCCATTCAGGAACAAGAACATGGCATTGTGATTTGGATCTCAATGAAACAATACATCAATCAAAAGAATACATCAATAAAAAGATGTTTATTGAATTCTTTTTTGTAGGTTAGAGGGCAAACTGAAACTAATTTTTGTGGAAAATGCAAATGAAAATAAACACATTCATCAGGAAAACACCTAAACTAAAAAAGAATAGGCCTGAAATCGACACATTGATTTTTTTTTTTTTGAACTTTTTTTAACTGTATGTATGGAAAGGTGCGTGTACGCTTCTGCGGGGATACAATTTTTCCTAATCAACCAACTTCATCGAGAAAGATTACTTTTTTTAGGCCAAGGCATTGCTTACTCTAAAACTCTTCGTTTCTATGGTGGTGATATTCTTTGTTTCACTCTTCATGTTCGTATTCCTGTCTAATGACCCAGGACGTAATGTTGGACGCGAAGAATAAAGAATAATAGATTTTTTCTTTCCTTTTTTGGTTTGGTTTCTAAATCCATCTTCTTAACTTCCAATTTTATCTATTTCATACACTTCATTTATTTAAATGAAATCATCAATCCAACCAAACCAAAGGGACTTGGGTTTTATACAATGAGAAAGATAAATATCAAGTGAGCATAGGAAACAGAGAGAGAGGGATTTGAACCCTCAATATGAATAGGTCGTACAACAGATTAGCAATATGCTGCTTTAGTCCACTCAGCCATCTCTCCAAATTGAAAAAAAATGAATAATTCGTATGTGACACGATGTGTGAAGTAAAGATTAATATTTCTTTTTCTTTATTCTAGAGATATGTATGAATTGTACAAGAAATCCTATACAACCATTCAAAACAGGTTTCTCTAAAGGAAAAAAGGAGAAAAAGGTCCCTCTTTGATTTTATTTCGTTTGAAAGGTTCTTGTTTTGTTATCATGCCCTTGCTAGGCACTGGCTAGGCCATTCCACGCCCCCCCCCCCCCCCACCCCTCTTTCAGCCTAACCTAAAATGAAAAATTAGAAAACTCAATATGTTATTGAGTTGAAGCAGCAACAAGAGCTATTTCGATTTCTATGATATGAAGGAAATTTATTATATTGTTATTTCCTTATTTTTCCTTTGATTCATCATTGTTTTTTTGTTTTTTGGAATTGGAAAAGCATATGTATGTTTCCTCAAGTACTCAAGAGACAAGCTTTGTTTTGTTTAAATAAACGCTTGACTTGAGCCCAAAAAAAATGGAACTATAACTTAACTACATATATTATTGCACAAAACTTATTTTTCTGTTTCAACCTCGCCAATTCTATCGGACCTCTGAGCAACGACTTCTACAGTAAAACAAAAAGGTTTTTTATTTATCCTCTTGCCCTATTTCATCAAGTATCTCCGAAGACAGGGCATGTCAACACTCTAATTCACATAGAAACCATGTGGACTTTTGCTTCCTCAAGAAGGGACAGGCAATAGGCTGCCTTACCGTGCCTAGCCACAACCAGGGGCAGGAGCTTTGAGTATGGCTGGCCAAAGAGCGTGCGCTGCTGCTGGGGCAATCTCTTCAGCCATACAAGATCTGCTTCCTTGAACTCTCTTTCCTTACGACCTTTATTATGAATCTGATGCATCCTGTTTTGGGCACGCTCAAGGTTGGCCTTGGCATGTGCAACACTTCATCCCTATCGCTCAAACTGCGATCAATCTCAGGATCATTTGTTGTTCCTGGCTCATACATCCTCAAGGTAGGAGAAGGCCACCCATAAACGACTTCAAGTGGTGTCATGCCAATGGAGGAGTGTGGGCTGGTGTTAAAGGACCACTCACACCATGATAGCCATCTGGTCCATGTGGCTGGTCGATGCCCAATGAAGCTAAATAGGTATGTCTCCACCATTCTGTTGACTACTTTGGCCTACCAATCTGTCTGAGGGTGGTGGGCAGTGCTAAAGAGTAGGTAGGTTCCTGCCATTTTGTGGTAGTCCTTCCAAAATTGGCTCATAAATACCAAGCCTCTATCATTGACTATAGTCTGGGGCATCCCATGCAATTTTCCCACTGTTTCTTGAAAAACTTCTGCCAATAACATAGTCGTGTACTTCTTGGGCAGCGTGGCAAGATGTATGTACTTGGTCAAGTGGTCTACTGTGACCAAGATAGCTTCCTTCCCTTGGGAGCGGGGCATGGCATCAATAAAATCCATGCTTAGGTCCTCCCAAGGCCTGTCTCAGATGGGCAAAGGGCATAATAATCTTGGTGTCTTCGTTCCCTCATACTTTTCCCTTTGACATGTCAAGCAGTTTCGGACATACTCCTCTATGTCTCGTCGCGTTCCTTCCCACCACAAGTCGGCCCTTAGATGGGTTAGGGTCTTTATGACCCCTTCGTGGCCTGCTACTGGCAGCTTATGGTGGTATTCTATCAATGTTTTGGTGAGATCTAAGACCTTAGAGACGACTACTTTTCCTTGTCGACAGAGAAGATTCCCCCTCATGGTGTATTTCGGAATAGAACCCGGGTTCTAAATGGTCGAGGCCTTCACCAGCCTCCATTTGTTGTCCACCTCCTGCGCAGCTTGGATTTTGCCCCATATATTTGCAATAGGGGCTGATACCATCATGGCATGTTTGGCTAACCTGGAGAGTGTGTCGGCCGTGTTACTCTTTGGCCCCTTCTTGTACTCGATTGTAAAATCATAGCACATCAATTGTGCTGTTGAGTGGGGCGGATATGTGTTGGCCCATCAAGTACTTCAGACTTGAATGGTTTGTTCTCACTGTGAAGTGTCGGCCTATCAAATAGGGCCTCCATTTTTCTACGGCAACTACAATAGCCATCATTTCTTTCTCATACGTGGATAATGGTTTGGCTCGTTCTATGAGAGCTTTGCTGATAAAGGCGACTGGGTGGCCTTCTTGTGCCAACACTACACCTACACCCACGTCACACGCATCTGTTTCCACTACAAACGGTTTGCTGAAATATGGTAAGACGAGAACTGGGGAGGACAACATAGTTGCCTTCAGTTCTTCGAATGCCCTCTCTGCCTTGGGGTTCTAGCCCCAACCTCCTTTCTTGAGCATTTTGGTTAGAGGGCCTGCTATTATTCTGTAGTTCCTAATGAAGCGGCGGTAATAATCCGTGAGGCCTAAGAATCCTCTCAAACTGCGTGCATCTTTGGGCTTGGGCCACCTTTCCATGGCTTGCAGCTTCTTAGGATCTGCCTTAACCCCTTCTTTATCAGCTATATGCCCAAGGTAGGAGACTTGTCATTGCCCAAAACTGCATTTGTTGGCTTTTGCAAACAGGGAGGCCACTTCCAACACAATTTTGAGATGCCCTACGTGTTCTTCTAATGTATTGCTATAAACAAGAATGTCATCAAAGAACACTAGGACAAACTTTCTCAAATGATCCCTGAAGGTATCATTCATGCAGCTTTGAAATGTAGTAGGGGCATTAGTCAACCTGAAGGGCATTACGAGGAATTCAGAATGACCATCATGGGTGCGAAAGGCGGTCTTCTCCACATCACTGGCTGCCATTCTAATTTGGTGGTACCCTGCTCTAAGGTCCAACTTTGAGAAGTAAGTGGCCCTTGTCAACTCATCCAATAGTTTGTCAATGACAGGGATGGGGTGTCTTTAGACGTCACCTCATTGAGCGCCCTGTAGTCAACACAAAATCTTTAGGTACCGTCCTTCTTTTTTACCAATAGGACGGGTGGGGAGAAGGGGCTGGAGCTGGGGTGGATGATGCCTGATTCAGCCATCTCCTTGATCAGGTGTTCTATTTCCCCTTTCTGTGCATGAGTGTATCTGTAGGGTCTTATGCTCACAGGCCCAGCTCCCAGTTTGAGGTCTATCCTATGGTCAAAGGACCTTGCTGGGGGAAGGCCTTTGGGCTCTTCAAAAATATCCTAGAATTCGGTGGTGACCTCCATTACTTCTACCAAGATTTCAGCCTCGAAGTTCTCGATTGGTACTACATCCTTTGTCATGTATAGCTGCCAGTATGCAGGCTGCCTTGCCTGTGCCAGTTTGAGGGTCTCTTAGCCTCCCTCTTGGGGTTTCAGTGTAGTCAACGTGACTAGACCTCTACCCTCATTGGGGTAGGTCATAGTCATTTCTGAAAAATCCCAGGTTACCTTGCCGAGAGACTTCAGCCACTGCATCCCGAGAACGATTTCCAACCCACATGTAAGGAGAACATAGAGATCCACCATATAGGAGATGTCTTGCACCATTAGCTGGACGTCCTTGCACATGGTGACGCACGTATATGCACCCCATCATGACTTCAAAACCTTGGTGTTTTCGGATCTCACACCCAAGAGAGGCTGTGATCTTCTTCCCCACAAAGTTATGGGATGCTCTCATGTTGACCAAGATTACCACCCAAAGACTTCCAACTCACCCAGTCACCCTCATCGAGTTTGGGATTGCGGCCCAAAGTGTAATAGGATACCGCTACTATCTCCTCTTCGTCTGGCTGGTCTATAGGATTGTCCTCACTGCTTTCATTAGTCGAGGGATTGCTGGTTTCTCCTCCTTCTTCCTCCTCATCTATGATTTGGAAAATTTTTAATTGCTTGCATTTGTGGCCCTTCCCCACTTCTCATCTCAATTAAAACACATTCCTTTGCGAATTCTCTCATCTCGCTCTTGAGAAGTGATGTACTAGGTTTTGGGAGGCACGGTTGGCCTCCCTGGGGCCATTGTTGTCCTTGGTGGAGGTTTGCTGAACTTGGTTGGAGAAGGAGAAGACTTAAGCACATGTTTCATCATGCTTAAGCACATGTTTCATCATGCTCAAGCGCTTGTTCTTCTCCTCGATAATTCTTGTTGTTTTGAAGCAATCCCTTAAAGTCTGAGGGTTCTGAGCTAGAAGCTCAATCTATATCTCCTCTTTTAACCCTCCGATAAAAGTGGCTACCAGCATATGGTGTGACCAGTCCCACACCATGCTACTGATATCTTCAAACTGACCTTGGTATTCCTGGACCGATCCTATTTGCCTTAAATTGGTGAGCTCAACTTCGAAGTTGGTGAAACTTGTTTCACCATATCGTAAGTGAACCTCTTCCATCAACTCCCTCTAACTTAGGCGTGGCTGATGGTATCTTAGCCATCTGTACCATCTCATGGCCTCACCTTTGAAATGATTGATGCTTATAGTGAGCCATTGATCTTGGGGAATTTGTTGACACTCGAAGTACTGTTCAATTTTGACAGCCAGTCGGTAGGGTTCTTCCCATCAAACTTTGGTATGTCGATCTTGATGCATCAGAGAGAACTTTCTTCATTAGTTTGGAAGGGATTGGCGTCTACCCTTCCATATCAGGGTTGTCCTGCTCGAGTTGGCATTCTCAGTGGGATGATATCTTCTTCATCTGTTGGTGTGCCTCCTTGCCCCACGTGATCATAGTAGGACCGATTTTGAGTGGGGGTTCTGAATCCTTGACTGATCTGTTCATAATGCTTAGGCCATGGTTCCAAGTGAACCAGAGGTGGCCTGTTGCTGGGTCCTGACCCTTGAGTGAGGCCGGGAGTACCGGCTCTAGGGGCTTCCCATCTGCCAGTTTCGACCCACAGTTAGCTGGTCTAGATATGTTTCCTAAGGACAGGCTGAGGTTGCTTACTAACTCTCGCAACTCATTAAGGCCTGCCTGCTGCTCTTCTCTCATCTAACCCAATTGACCTTGTTGTTCCTTCCTTAATCGGATCATTTGAGCTTGGAGCGAGGTGATCTCCAATCCCATTCATTGGATTTCTCGAAAATTTGCTTAAGGTTGGCTATATCTCCTACTAACCTTTCTAGTATTTCGAGGTCAAGTTTGGATTGTACTTCTTGAGGCTCTACTTCGGATATCATCGGGTCGACTTCCCTACCTTTGCCCCTGTTCATTTTGGACCCTTAACTTCTGATATACAATGATGTATGGGTCTATAACTGTTACTTTCTGATGGATTGTGCCCTAGCGGGGACTGCATCCCTGGACTCAATCTTGGTTGGTTAAGTTGTAGCCCTTCAACCTCACACCACTGCACCCGCCTAGTGCCGACAGTGGCATGCTGACCCAAACTTCCTTGGTTTAGTCAAAGGTTGGTCTTTGACAAGGGAGATGAGCAAGCCTCGTCTGTGGCCGTGCCCACCTGGCACCTCAGCTGCTGAATCTCACCCTTAGTCGGGTCCAATCAGGGACCTAAATTGTCGTGCCTGCCTGGCGCCTCGGCAACACACCCCTGGTTTGACCACACTGGCTATACCTTAAGCATAGCCACAGTCCTGGCAGTACTAATAGGCGGACAGTCGCCTATAGTACAGCATACTCCTATGGTTTTTCTCAAAAGAACTGACCTCGACAGGTCTGTACAACCAAGTACGAACAGTTATACGGCCTTAGAAGAAATTTTATAGTGAAAGGAACTTTTGAGCCCCACACACTTCAGATTGCAGACTGCTAACTGCCACCATACTGCTCTGCATCCAATGCCGACTCTGATGCCAAATTTGGTACACCCTGTTCGCCGAGGCTCCGTTGAGGCTTGTCGCTGAAGCTATCGAACGTCACCACCCAGATCGCATCGAAGTGTGTTACAATTCCAGGGAGGTTAACCCCCATACATTAGTGAGATCCCTAGTCGAACATAACCCGACTGTAGCACCCATGGGTACAAAAGTAACCCTTTACCCACTTACAATCTTACAACAAAAGGGGGTTATGATCTAAATTACAACTGTAGCGATACATGAGATAAAAACACTCGCATCTCACCATTTGCCGCTAGTGGCTCCATCCATTAACAAACCATGCCTAAGCGTTCAAACCACACCCTTAGCATCTCCTTAGGTAAGGCCATTTGATGGGTTTAGGCTCAGCCAGGGAGTGCTCAAGTGCCCTCAGCACAACGAGGGTCCCTTTCGACAACTACTAGTTCTGCGAGCAGTCTTGGCCGATGAACGATGAAGCATTAGGGACGAGCGGCTGAGGATTCTCAGTTGGGTCAAGCAGCAACGATCAGCCTCGAAGGAGTGGTCCCTGTGCACAGCAACGCTAGGGTTCAGCTGGTGCAGCGATCGGCAATCCTTCACAACTCCTCGTCACCGAGTTCAAGCACATAGGCCAGCAATCAATGAACAAAAAATAATAGAGTAAAGAGGACGTGACAGTGGCTGCGTTCACCAAACGAGGATCAGATGAGCATCTGATCAGCCCAGGGAGGGCACTTAAGGATTTACTCCAGCGGCTGGCCCTATTGAGTACCTCAACTGTGACTGCCTGGTAGTAAAGTCCTCCTTGGCCGGCCGGTTTCTCCCTGCTGGAACGTCGGCTTGGCCTGTGCCTGGGGTCGCAATAACCGATGAGATGTCCCTCACACTGCGGAACATGGTGGAATAGGCAAGAGAGTGGACAGACCCTCGAGACAAGTGATAGCTAATGTTGTTCGTGGACTGGTGCCTCTACCAATACAGGTGCAACAAACGGGTCCAGCCGAGGAACAAAGGGTCCTTCGCCTCTTTCTTGCTCACTGGGTACTACTCCAAATAGGACGTGCAATATCACGTTAGAACCAGAAAGACTTGAGGTTTCTAGAAGTACCTAGCTTCATCCGAAATGATGACGAATGTTCGATATATCAGTTAGAAAATAGAGGTGACTGCTTCGACTTCTACGGGCTAGAAGCTGCTACTCAGTGACACGTACTCTTCTAGGAATGAGAGGCAACTAGAAGTTGTATCCCTCATGGCTCAGCACTATTTGAGGATGTCTTACTAGTAGAATGTAGGAAGGGCACCCGAAGGGGAGCTTGGAGGTTGCCAAGGGTGGAAGGACTGTGTTGCGGGAGTGATGGTCGTGCAGTCTTGTCCATAGGATGGCAGGAAGTCCTCTGTAGTGAAAAATCTCGTCACTGCAATGAGTTTTTTGGCAGGTGTAGTTGAGAGAACCACACTCAACTCACCTAGTGTCATCAGGGTTTTTGCATCGTGAGGTACTGGTAGGGTCTTGCCCATGGCCGACCAAAGTCCCAAGCCGACAGCCGTGCCTACCCCCAAGATCACCCTGGACCAACCTGAAGACTTTCCTAGGACAAATCAAATACAAAGACACTACCCAGTCGAACAGGAACCCCGACGAAAACCCCAAATAGGTAAAGGAATACAAGAGAGGCTAACTCAATCCCAAAGCCAATCCTACTATAAGAAACTAATAGTTGTGAGGCTAGTAAAATGCGGAAGCGATACAATGTAAAATCTCTCACAACTCACTCAAACAAACCATCAAACCAAACCTAATCGAACAAACCACACCCACCCGTAATAGGCTAGGCTGGCACGAGGTCGTGTCCTTGGTGCAGTGCCTCAGAGGTCCCTCAATGCTCAACAACGACCCAAGGTCGGGCTAAAAGCAAATGCAAAAGCAAAAACAACCTTCCACGTAACTATAGGGGATCAAGAGAGTACCGGCCAAGGCAAGCTTGGCAAAATAATATCCAAGGACCACGAGGTGAGATTCCACACTCGGGTAATGCAGCTACACGGTAGAAGAGGGCCGACTGCAGAAGCACAATCCAAGGTAAGAAGATGACGCCGGCGGTTAAAGAAGCCTTCTAGATCGCCCGGTTGTAGAGACTCTTCGCCGGAAGATGCCTAGGAGCACCACAGGTACTGGCCGGATGAAGTGGGGATCTGCTGGAATCTTCGCCGAAAAGGTCGCCAGAAAAGTAGCAGCGGCAGTTGGCGGTGGCCGGAGATGGCTGAGGCAAGGCCCGCCGGTTCCAAGACTCGCAAGGATGCGATAGCGCGGTCTTCCTTTAATACTAGGGTTGGAACCAGCTAGGTGCGGACCTTGGGCTTAGGTAGGCTTAGGTGGGCTCGGGTCCAGTGGGTCAAGGTGGGCCCGGGCTAGGTATGGGAAGTGGGCTTGGTCAAAGGTGGGTTGAGTGAAGTGGGTCCTAGGGTTCAAATCTAGGCTCAATCGGGTGAAGGGAAGGGGTTCAAATGCAGGTCCCTACAAAGTTGGTAGAGTAGGGTTTAGGCGTTAAGTATGGGAAATGGAAATGGGAAATGGGGGTGGACTAGGGTAATTCGGGTGAGGGAAATGTGGCTGATGTTTAGGAGGAGATCCCAAGGTGGAATCGGCCTCCTAGAATGTAGAGTGAGGTGGCGGTGAGGTGGAGGCTATCTCCCAAAGAAGTAGGAGAGAGGCTAAGGTAAACGATGAAGTGTAGGGGGTGAGGGAGACAAATGTGGTGAGGTGGAGCAAGCTGGGGTGACTCGAGCTAAGGTGGGGGACAAGTGGCGCGAGGAGAGGGGACTGGGCAATCTAAAATGATATGGGTCTTCCTAACTAAGAGGGATTGGATTCCAAACGAAATCCAAAAAGGTGGGTTGAGCCCTCCAAATGTGGAGCACTTCCACCAAATGGGGAACACTCACACGAAAGGTGGAGGGAGAGCTGGACGAGATCTCCTCAATTCTCTCTAACACTATAGGATTTCTCCACGTGTCCTAGAAGGATGGTGAGGATTTGCGAAAGGCCAAAAAACGGATCCACTTACCGGAAATGGAGGAGTGAAACTCCAAGTCACCGGCGGCTAGGTGTGAACACACCTAGGAGCTCCCCTTGCCACTCAGTTTTCCCAAATGTGCCTTCCTCAATTGTAGCCCCACTTTTGCAAACTTGTAGGGGACGAGATCTTCAAGCTAGCACGCCCAAATGTTGGCCGGAATCTTCAGCAAAAGACCGGAATTGATGCAGCATTCGCCGGAATTCTAGAATTCCGGTGGAGGCTAGAACGTGCCCGTTTTGACTTCAATTTGGCCCAACTTGGCCGATTGCTTCCTTTTTCGTCGGTGATACTTTTAGTATCTATTTTTCGCTTGCACGTATATTTGCTCACTTTTACTTCTGATTTTCAGTGAAACGCCCAAGCACAAACCGAGGCCTATACTTGAGCTTTTTGAGAGGTTTCACCGGCCAAACTTCACCAAATCAAGGGGTAAGCACTAGAAGGTCCTAAGACGTCCTTGTGCCTTGTAAAAGCCGATTTAAAACAGACTTCCACCATCGGAATTTGACCCCGATCTCACGGGTTTATGCCGTGGGAATGAATCACCCCTTAGGTTGAATTCTATTCCAAAGCAACTCAACAAAATCCACAAATAGCCTTAAAATCTTGAGTACTAACCTTTTCAATTATTCCAACGTCGTTGCTACACGCCTTCTTGTTTCCAAGCTGGGGTAGCCTTCCCAATGCACGGGCTGGCCTTTAACCTTCATGGGGATGCCGGAGGTTGCACCTTGCTCGTGGCTGGTTGATGCAGCGTTCGCCGGAATTCTAGAATTCCAGCAGAGCCTAGAACGTGCCCGTTTTGACTTCAATTTGGCATGCAGCGTTCGCCGGAATTCTAGAATTCCAGCAGAGGCTAGAACGTGCCCGTTTTGACTTCAATTTGGCCCCAACTTGGCCGATTGCTTCCTTTTTCGTGGGTGATACTTTTAGTATCTATTTTTTGCTTGCACGTACATTTGCTCACTTTTGCTTCTGATTTATGGTGAAACGCCCAAGCACAAACCGAGGCCTATACTTGAGCTTTTTGAGAGGTTTCACCGGCCAAACTTCACCAAATCAAGGGGTAAGCACTAGAAGGTCCTAAGACATCCTTGTGCCTTGTAAAAGCCGATTTAAAACAGACTTCCACCGTCGGAATTTGACCCCGATCTCATGGGTTTACGCCGTGGGAATGAATCACCCCTTAGGTCGAATTCTACTCCGAAGCAACTCAACAAAATCCACAAATAGCCTTAAAATCTTGAGTACTAACCTTTTCAATTATTCCAACGTCGTTGCTACACGCCTTCTTGTTTCCAAGCTGGGGTAGCCTTCCCAATGTACGGGCTGGCCTTTAACCTTCGTGGGGATGCCGGAGGTTGCACCTTGCTCGTGGCTGGTTGATGCAGTGGGGAAAAACGGTGGCAAGGGACTCTTCACGCCGGAGCACAAGGAGTCCTTCTTCCTTCACCGTGGGCGAGTGGATGAAAAGAGACAAGAGAGTAAGAAAAAGAGAGAAAAAACCCTCAGTTTCGTGGAGGATGCTGGCTGGAATTCAGCAATGGAGGCCGAAATTCCCCCCAAATGTGAGACGAGGAAAAGAGAGAGAGACGTGGAGAAGAGAGTGCGCAAGGAAAAGAGAGAGGCTCGTGGAGAGGAGAGAGAGACGAATGTGGAAAATGAACTCAATATTCTTCAATTGCATACGAATCCAAAATGTGAACAAAATATTTATAGTTCTGAAGTAAAACGGATCTAAACAAGTGATCCGGATCTGAAAACTCAATCAAAATAACATAAGCAAATGACCTACTCAAAATCCAAAGCAAAAAACGCACAAAAGCAAACTCGAGACTTAAAGTATCATCTCTAAAACCGGTCCTCCTCTAGCCCACGCGTGCTTGGGCTTGACTCGGACCTAGAATTGCCTAGGCTCGCCCTAAACTGACCCTAAGTGATTGGGGTTTCGACCAAGACCTAGGCTGGACTTGACCTGGACCGGGCTAGACCCACCCCGCCTTGGTCTTCAAGAGCCTCGCTTAGAGTCGTTGCACTTCCTCCCGCTCCTCCCTCTGCTTCAACTCCCAGCTGATCTCTGAATTTTCCCTTGGTCTGAACTCGTTGCTCAACGCCTCCCACTCCTCCCTCTTGACCTCGGCTTGGGTCAACACGGCCTCGTTGGGCCTTAACCGTTTGAAGGGCAGCCTTGCCCGGCCCTCTCAGACTACTCTCGGCATCGTTAGTGGTTGCTCGAGGCCAAGTTGAAGGCTGACCCATATCAGATCCACCCTCCTGAGATGGAGCTTGTCCCCAAGCTCCTGTAGGGAATTGCAGTTTAATCTTTTCGAACAACTCCCATGAGGTACCACCAGCGATTCCTTCCCACTCAATTAAGACCTCATGTCGAGCTCTTCCATCTCTTGTGACCCATCTATGCTTAAGGATACGGTAGGGCCGGTGGCTTACATCAGGCAATGGTTCTTCTTGCTCTGGCACTGGCCCATGATGCGGCTTCAATCTAGAGACGTGGAAGACTAGGTGAACAAGGGCTGTAGGCAGTAAGGCGATTCGGTATGCTGCCTTTCCAATCTTCTGTAGAACTCGAAACGGTCCATAATATCTAGGCAAGTGCTTGGAGTAGGGTTGCCCTAGAAGTGATTTCTGCCTCATGGGCAGCCTTTTTAGCCAAACCATATCTCCTACTTCAAACTCTCTGTCCTTACGCCCCTTGTCATGGGCCTTTTTCATTCTTGTTTGAGCCCTTTCGATGTTTCTCTTCAATGTGGCTAGTATTTCATCTCTATTCCTTAAAGCACAATCGACTTCATCTTCCCTAGCTGTATCAACCTCATACCTTGGAATAGAAGTTGGGGGGTAGCCATAAAGAGCTTCATAGGGTGTCATGCCGGTTCCAGAATGCAGGCTGGTGTTATAGGACCACTCAGCCCATGATAGATATTTGACCCATGTGTTGGGCCTTTCCCCGGCGTAACACCTCAGATAGGTCTCTAGCGTCCGATTTACCACTTCGCTTTGCCCATCCGTTTGGGGATGATGGGTCGTGCTAAAATTGATCACTGTCCCAGCCATTTTCATGTACTCCCTCCAAAAAGCACTGAGGAAGATTGAATCGCGATCACAGACAATAGTCTGGGGCATACCATGCAGCTTTCCTATGTGTTTCTGGTAGACACTTGCGACCATTGGCCCATGGTAGTTCCTTGGCAGGGCCACGAAATGGCTATACTTTGTTAACCTGTCTACTATGACCAGCACTGCCTCTTTACCTTCAACACGTGGCATAGCATCAATGAAATCCATTGATACATCCTCCCATGGTTTATCTGGTATGGGCAAGGGGTTCAATTGCCCTGGAGGCTTGGTGGCCTCATATTTCTCACGCTGGCAGGTAGGGCATGCCTTCACATAGTTTCTGACGTCTAACTTCAAACCCTCCCACCAAAACTGTGCCTTTATTCGTCCCATAGTCTTTGTCACACCCTCGTGTCCAGCAATACTTGAATCATGAAAATGTTTGAGCAGCTCTTTCTTGAGAGGCGAGTCCTTAGGTACCAACGCCCTGTTTTTCATGCAAAGTATTTCGCCCCTTAGAGAATAGTTGGGGATTGACCCCAGATTTTGGCGTATGGACTGCTTGAAGAGCCTAAGGTTTAAATCTTGATCCTGCTCTCGTATCAGTCTGTCCCACAAGTCTATCTCTATTACCGAGAGAGTTCTTAATTGTTCTGGCATACGTGACAAGGAATCAGCCGCAGAGTTCTCAGTCCCCTTCTTGTATTCAATCATGAAGTCATAGCCAAGAAGCTTGGCCAACCACTTCTGCTGGGTAGGATTAGAGACACGCTGCTTCACCATGTATCTCAAACTACTTTGATCCCTTCTTACCACGAATTTCCACCCAATCAAGTAAGGTCTCCACTTATCAACTGCCAGTACTATAGCCAAAAGCTCCTTTTCATATGTTGAGAATGGTTTGGCCCTGTCTGTGAGGGCCTTGGACATGAAGGCGATCGGGTGGCCTTCTTGGCTCAAGATTGCTCCTATGCCAACATCACTGGCGTCGGTCTCAATCACGAAGTCTTTGGAGAAGTCTGGTAGGGCGAGTACAGGGGCACTCATCATTGCGGCCTTGAGTTTAATAAAGGCCTCCCTTGCTTTATCGGACCATGTAAATTCCCCCTTCTTCAACATGTGCGTCAAAGGAGAGGCTATCAAGCCGTAACCTTGGATGAATCTACGATAGTACCCTGTAAGACCCAAGAATCCTCTCATGCCACGAGGGTCTTTTGGCAAAGGCCATTGCTCCATGGCTTGAAGCTTTTCTGGATCAGCTCTCACCCCATCATGAGATACTATGTGCCCCAAATACCCAATAGAGGTCTGCCCAAAACTACATTTGGACATTTTAGCAAATAGGGTATTCTCCCTCAAGACTTTTAACACGGTGCGGAGATGTTCCACATGCTGCTCTACACTCTGACTGTACACCAGGATGTCATCAAAAAATACTAGCACGAAATCACGGAGGTATTGACGAAACACGTCATTCATACATCTTTGGAAGGTTGCTGGTGCGTTCGTGAGTCCGAACGGCATGTCCAAAAATTCATAGTGGCCGTCATGAGTGCGAAATGCCGTTTTAGAGATGTCCTCCTCATACATCCTGATTTGATGGTACCCCGATCTGAGATCAAGTTTGGAGAATATACGAGCTCTAGATAACTCATCCAAAAGTTCATCAATGACGGTTCTTCTTGACTAGAAGGACGGACGATGAAAAAGGGCTAGAACTGGGTCGTATGATGTTGCTTTCCCGCATTTCCTTAACTAATCTCTCGATTTCAGATTTTTGAGCATACCCATATCGATATGGCGAACGTTAACCGGCTTTGTGCCATTGGCCAAGACTATTCTGTGATCATAAGACCGTGGTGGTGGGAATCCATTAGGTTCCTCAAAAATGTCATCGAACTCACCCAAGACTTCCTGAATCTGACCGGGTACCTCCTCTTCTGACTTCTCTTGTAAGGTAGCCTCCTCTGCTACTGACACTAACCAGGCTGCAGGTCGTTGTATTGTGATTGCTTTTAAAGCTGCCTTGGGTTCCAAGCTGGGATTGATTGCCCTTAGCACAACTTCTTCCCCTCCACCCTCCTTAGGTAGGCACATCTCCATAGTGGAGAAGTCCCACCAAATCTTTCCTAGAGTCTTGAGCCATTTGACTCCAAGAATGACATCCACGCTGGGTTGGGGAACGACTAACAAGTCCACCTTGAAGGAAATCTTCTGCAATGTAAGCTCAACATCTGTACACTTACGGGTGCAGGGAAGGCACTCCCCATTTGCAACAAGTACACGTAGGGCTGGATGATTTTCTATTGTGCACTCTAATTCCTTGACGAGATGGTCACCCACAAAATTGTGAGTGGCCCCTGAATCGAGTAGAACAAGGACACTTCTGCTCCCAATCTGCCTTAACACTTGCATAGCGTCTGGCTGGTTGGGATCTGTCATCGCATGATAAGCACCATCAGGAGGTGGTTCCTCCTGCTTTTGAGGCTCTTCTCTAACCTCGGCCTCGTCAATCTCTTCAATCATAGGAGATTGGTCATCCTCCTTCTCGTCATCTACTTCTTGCTCCATAACCGTGTATACTCTAATGTGTTTGCACCTGTGAGTGGGGTCCCACTTCTCCTTGCACCAAAAGCATTGTTTATTCTTGATCATCTCCTCTCTTTCCTCACGAGTTAAGGATGGAGGTGCTCGACCCTTGTAGACGGGTTTGGGTTCTTCCTTTCTAGGTGGGGCTGACAGGAGTTTTTGTTGTTGTGAAATCTCCCTAACACGGATAGTCCCTGGGTTCCTCCATTGACGGTACAAAGCCTGTTTCTTTCGTTGCCTATCCTCGATGGATCGTGCCTTAGCAAAGCACTTTCTCAATTCTATGTTTGGCTCAGCCCGAATGTCTATTTGGATCTCTTCTTTTAGGCCCCCAACGAAGGCGGCGATGAGTGACTTAGGTGTCCAATCCACCATGCTTGCCAAATTCTCAAACTTAGCCTAATACTCTTGTACGGTCGAGGTCTATCTCAGGTTACGCAATTCTATATCATAGTCCACATATGAAGATTCCCCAAATCTGAGCATAAGAGCTTCCTTAAACTCTCCCCACGTATTGATGGGCTCCTTAAGCTTGAGCCACCTATACCATCACCTTGCTTCACCATCAAAGTGTAGAATTGATGTTTGAAGCCATTCTTCCTCTGGAATTAATTGGTAGGTCAAATACTCTTCCACTTGGAAGATCCAATCCAATGGTTCCTTTCCATTCAAACGAGGGAAATCAATGCGAACTTGAGGGATCCTTGGCTGGTTTCTCTGTACAGCTTGACGCTCTCTATAGGGTTCCCATGTTGGTGGTTCACGTTCAACTCTTTCACCCCATCTACGATCTGAATTCACATTTTCCCATTGAGTACCTCCAAATCTGGACTTATACTGACTCGTTTGTGGACCATAGGGGTCTCGGTACTCCAACTATGGCGAGAAATTTTGTCATCCTCCATTGTGGCCATTGTGCCCTCCATGGTGGCCATTGTAACCACCATTGTTCTCGTTATTCCTCCCTGTTGGCGACCTAGTTGGCCCTGCTTGTGATTGAAAAGGGTTAGGATCGGCATTTGAAGGGCCGCCCAACACACCTTTTCCTTTCTCCATATTTTGGGGAGAAGGGGGTCCAGGAGCGGACCTACGGCTGCTTTCTTGGTTAGAGGAGATTACACAAATCATTTCTTTTATCTCTTCAAGCTCATTGAGCTTGGACAACTGTTTCTTGTAATCGCTCATCTCATGGCGGATCCTTAGAACCTCATTCTCGATATGGACCATTCTTTCTATAGTGTGCATGTCCAACTCTGCGGAAGGCTGCTCCTCATGGATCGAATTCTCCTCCTCTTCCACGTCAGGAGAAAAAGCTACGACTTGCTTCTTCTTGCCCATTGTTGCGGGCAATTCAAACCATGAAATGCTGAAAGCAACTAATACTAGCAACTGCCAACTCAGAAAACCAACACTGACTCTACGAGAAATTCAAACTCTGACTCTGACACTGACAAGAAAACCAACTTCAATCTGCCCTGCGGACGCTCCAAAGGTTGCCGAATCTGTATACTCCTTTCAAGACGGTACTACTTGCTTCCCACTGGTCCAAGGAGGCTCTGATACCAAATTGGTAGGGTCTTGCCCGTGGCCGACCAAAGTCCCAAGCCGACGGCCGTGCCTACCCCCAAGATCACCCTGGACCAACCTGAAGACTTTCCTAGGACAAATCAAATACAAAGACACTACCCAGTCGAACAGGAACCCCGACTAAAACCCCAAATAGGTAAAGGAATACAAGAGAGGCTAACCCAATCCCAAAGCCAATCCTACTACAAGAAACTAATAGATGCGAGGCTAGTACAATGCGGAAGCGATACAATGCAAAATCTCTCACAACTCACTCAAACAAACCATCAAACCAAACCTAATCGAACAAACCACACCCACCCGTAGGAGGCTAGGTTGGCACGAGGTCGTGTCCTTGGCGCAGTGCCTCAGAGGTCCCTCAATGCTCAACAACGACCCAAGGTCAGGCTAAAAGCAAATGCAAAAGCAAAAACAACCTTTCACGTAACTATAGGGGGATCAAGAGAGTACCGGCCAAGGCAAGCTTGGCGAAATAATATCCAAGGACCAGAGGTGAGATTCCACACTCGGTTAATGCAGCAACACGGTAGAAGAGGGCCGGCTGCAGAAGCACAATCCAAGGTAAGAAGATGACGCCGGCGGTTAAAGAAGCCTTCTAGATCGCCCGGTTGTAGAGACTCTTCGCCGGAAGACGCCTAGGAGCACCACGGGAACTGGCCGGATGAAGTGGGGATATGCTGGAATCTTCGCCGGAAAGGTCGCTGGAAAAGTAGCAGCGGCAGCCGGAGTTGGCCGGAGATGGCTGAGGCAAGGCTCGCCGGTTTCAAGACTCGCAAGGATGCGATAGCGCGGTCTTCCTTGAAGACTAGGGTTGGAACCAGCTAGGTGCGTACCTTGGGCTTAGGTAGGCTTAGGTGGGTTCGGGTCCAGTGGGTCAAGGTGGGCCCGGGCTAGGTATGGGAAGTGGGCTTGGTCAAAGGTGGGTTGAGTGAAGTGGGTCCTAGGGTTCAAATGCATGTCCCTACAAAGTAGGTAGAGTAGGGTTTAGGCGTTAAGTATGGGAAATGGAAATGGGAAATGGGGGTGGACTAGGGTAATTCGGGTGAGGAAAATGTGGCTGATGTTTAGGAGGAGATCCCAAGGTGGAATCAGCCTCCTAGGAAGTAGAGTGAGGTGGCGGTGAGGTGGAGGCTATCTCCCAAAGAAGTAGGAGAGAGGCTAAGGTAAACGATGAAGTGTAGGGGGCGAGGGAGACAAATGTGGTGAGGTGGAGCAAGCTGGGGTGACTCGAGCTAAGGTGGGGGACAAGTGGCGCGAGGAGAGGGGACTGGGCAATCTAAAATGATATGGGTCTTCCTAACTAAGAGGGATTGGATTCCAAACGAAATCCAAAAAGGTGGGTCGAGCCCTCCAAATGTGGAGCACTTCCACCAAATGGAGAACACTCACACGAAAGGTGGAGGGAGAGCTGGACGAGATCTCCTCAATTCTCTTTAACACTCTAGGATTTCTCCACGTGTCCTAGAAGGATGGTGAGGATTTGCGAAAGGCCAAAAAACGGATCCACTTACCGGAAATGGAGGAGTGAAACTCCAAGTCACCGGCGGCTAGGTGTGAACACACCTAGGAGCTCCCCTTGCCACTCGGTTTTCCCAAATGTGCCTTCCTCAATTGTAGCCCCACTTTTGCAAACTTGTAGGGGACGAGATCTTCTAGCTAGCACGCCCAAATGTTGGCCGGAATCTTCAGCAAAAGACCGGAATTGATGCAGCGTTCGCCGGAATTCTAGAATTCCAGCAGAGGCTAGAACGTGCCCGTTTTGACTTCAATTTGGCCCCAACTTGGCCGATTGCTTCCTTTTTCGTGGGTGATACTTTTAGTATCTATTTTTTGCTTGCACGTACATTTGCTCACTTTTGCTTCTGATTTCTGGTGAAACGCCCAAGCACAAACCGAGGCCTATACTTGAGCTTTTTGAGAGGTTTCACCGGCCAAACTTCACCAAATCAAGGGGTAAGCACTAGAAGGTCCTAAGACGTCCTTGTGCCTTGTAAAAGCCGATTTAAAACAGACTTCCACCGTCGGAATTTGACCCCGATCTCATGGGTTTACGCCGTGGGAATGAATCACCCCTTAGGTCGAATTCTATTCCGAAGCAACTCAACAAAATCCACAAATAGCCTTAAAATCTTGAGTGTAACGCGCGGCGTTTGGGCGGAGCGGGTCGGGTCAGGGTCCAGACCCGGACCCTAGCCCCACGCGAGAGGAGCCCGACGCTGTCCCTCCTCCCTCGCATTCTCTTCTCCTTCGCTTTCCTCTTACCGTCTCTTCCTTACCCACGACCGGAGCTCAGGGAAGAAGGCGACGGCGGTGGCGGCGGCGGCGGCGACGGCGGTGGCGGCGGCGGCGGCGACGGCGGCGGCGGTGGCGGCGGCGGCGGCGACGGCGGCGGCGGCGGCGGTGGAGGCGGCGACGACGGCGGCGTTGAGGTGAACCCTGTCGTCCCCTGCCTCTTCCTCTCTTCTCTTTTCTTCTCCTTCCCGTTTTCTTTCCCTTCTCCCTCTCCCACCGTCTCTCGTCTCCCCTCTCCACCGAACGACCCTCCCTCTCCCACTGTCTCTCGTCTCCCCTCTCCACCGAACGACTCTCCCTCTCCCACTGTCACTCGTCTCACTCTCCACCGTCTCTCTCTCTTCTCTCCCGTCCTCTCCCCTCACTGCCTTCTTTTCCCCTTTTGACCGAACCCTCTCCCCATTTTCTGCTCGTTTTCTATTTTTCTCCAATCAAGTACTTTCTCTCACTGATTTTCACTGTGCTATCACTGTTGGATCCGTTTTCAGCTTGGGGATTTGTCTTCCCCCTCGTAACAGCAATTAGAGAAGGCCTTGGTAGTGGCGGCATTGGAGGATTTTAGCCGTTTGGGGACCACTTGGACGCGTGAGGTGGCTGCCGGGAGGATTACAACAGTTTAGACCTTCAATCGGGGTGAGCAAGGCGAAATTGAACCTATTTTATGATATATTTCTCTTTGGAACGCTCATAATTATTGGTTGAGCATGCTAGAGCTTTGAATTGATTATTTGGAACACATGTTAGTGATTTCGTTTTTGGGGAAAAGCTTGCGATTATGTTGGGAAGCGAAGATTCATATTTTGGATGATCATTTAAGCATGATAGATTAATTTTCGAAGCATTAGGGGAGACATGGTAGAGTTTGTGAGGTTGTGGGGAAGATTTAGGACCGTTTTAGTGAGCCTGTAGCACGCGTTTTTGTGAACGGGTGCATCTTGGAGTTAAATAGGGATAACGTACATAAGTTGGAAGTATCTTTGGGGTAGACGCCTTGATTTAAGAAAAATGGAATTTTGAGAAAGGCGTTAGTGATAGACGGATTGATGGCTTTGAGTTTTGGCATCTATTGGCACGGCTAGGAGTGGGAAGTGACCCTATTGGAGAACTTGTGGGTCGACACTACCCGTCGACACCCTCTTGAGGCGATGACGCGTGCCTCAATGACCTTGTTTTGTTTTTGTTTGAATTGTTGAGGCTTGTAGTAGGAATCTTATCTTGTGTTTGTGTCTGCAGGTTCACCGGGTACGTCCCGTCGACCTTGAGTTACCGGATTCGAAGCTCGAGGCATTTTGAAGATTCTTGTGAACGCGCCACAGGTATGGCGACATTCCAGGCAAATCCCTGCCTGGGCAAGTGAATGAATGTATGTTCCTAGGATCATGGGATCCTAGGATTTGTGATATGAATTGATTGAGTGTTCCGTGAATGAATATGTGTATGCATGTACATAAATTGATATATGATATGAATTGTTTTGAAAGGCTTATAGTAATTGTTTTGATAATGTTACGCATTGTATGTGCATGCTAGAATTGATAACTGTTTAGGACAGATGAGGCGGGGTATCGAGTCGAGTGTCTCCTCGACTCCAATTGTGCATTAGAAAGCATTCTAGAATGATAACTGCATAGGACAGCTACGAGCCCACCACAGATTGAGACTACTCTCTGTGGTTTGGCTAAGTTTTCAAAGATGTGATTGTTATGATGATGAATGTGAGTGTTATGTTTATTGAATACTCATTGCCGCGGGCAATGATGCAAATGTTTGCACAGTGGGTAGTTGTACCCATATTGTTATGACGGCTAGCCAAAACTGTTGTGGTTATGTGTAACCCTCGTGTGGAGGCAATTGGAGGTGTGGGTTCACTCGTGAAGTGAACCAACCTCAGGAGCTAGCCAGTTAAATGTGTTTGTGCAAGTATAAGTATAAGAATGAAAGAATAAGAGATGAGAGGCCAGTGGGATGTGACTATGTATATGGGAGTTGTCCCACTTTCGCCACTGGTCTCGCCTGTTCGGAGCGCAGGCGGTGCAAGACGCCAGGGTACTGTTGTGTGATGTGCTTGGAGCGTAGGCTCCCGCCTTCCCAACCTGGGTGTCCTAGGGAAGGCTGAGTATCTCTCCTTCGAATTCACACATCCATGGATGAGTGCTCTACCGCTGCAGCGGATAGATGGATCCATACTGTTTTGGGCCACCACGGGGGTTGTCTCTCGGCTGTGGGCCGCCCGCGGTGTGCACGTGCCTGTGTTTGCACCCACAGGAACTGTAAATTCACTGATAGTAATGAAACTGCAATGTATGTGATTGAAATATATAGGATTGTTGTGCATGTGACTGTTGTGCTTATGAATGCAAGTGACATGTTGATGATGCCTTGCATGTGATTGAAATTATGTTATTGTAGCCATTGAGTGGCGTCTGCATGTCGTGTCTTGACACGACATAATGATAGATTGTTCTGATGTTTGTTTGTGTACTGAGCCCGACCTAAGAGGGCTTGGACTTTTCCTGGCTTGTTGCCATACTGCGAAGGCTAAGCCTTCAGTTGTTTCTTTTTTTCAGGTTTTGGTGTACCCGGGGCAGCAGGCTGAGCAGATGGCTACACTCACGTCCTACTGGGGAGGTTTTGGGTTTTGTTTTGTTCTTGTAGTGCCGGCGCGTCGGGTTTTTGGTTTTACTGATGCCTTGTTTTGATGAGGCATCGATGTTGTGATTTTGGGGCATTTTTGTCAAATGTACAATTGAATTGAAATGCCATATAAAGGAAAGCTTGCCCCATTGTTTTGAATTGCTTGGCTCATCGTCTTTTTGAATTGTTGGGCAGTCACACCTCGATGCTTTATGTTTAGAAAAAAAAATAGTTTGAGGGTCAAAAAGGTCGGGGTGTGACAGTTTTGGTATCAGAGCCATGGCAAACCCCACTATGGATGTGAGTTAAAGCCTATTTGTGAAGCCGTGTTGCCCAGGTACGCATTCATTTGATTAGATTGTTATTGTGGTTATGCTTTTTCACGTATAAGTACGTAATGTGATCTATGTTTTGAACTTCGTGCTAATGCACGTTGTGATTTGATTTGTGAGATTAGTCATAGACTGGATTTGAGATTAAGGTTCTTGTTTGTATAGATGGAATATCATCGTAAGGGTAAGAAGCGAGCTGGGCCGTCCACAGAGGCACAGAGAGAGCCTAGTCCGGCCCATTCTGATGCGCATACCCCACGCGACGACAGTACGTCAGGGCGCCAGTATGCCCAATTGGGTGGGGGTGCTCAAACCCCACTGAGGCAGACTCCACCTGTGGATCAACAGTCTATTTTGCTGACCACGTTGCAAACACTGACCTCCCTTGTGCAGTCCATGGTCAGTAACCAAAGGAGTAATGCATCTCCTTCCGGAGACACCACTGCGCCACTTAAGGAGAAGGCATCAGCGGTGTCGTTTCAACAGTTCATGGCGATGCAGCCGCCTATCTTTTCAGGAGGGTGCAGTCACGATAAGGCAAAACAGTGGATTGAGGAAGTTGAACGCATCTTTGTGCTTCTGAAGATGCCTGAGAAAGACAAAGTGAACTATGGCACTTACCTGCTGAAAGGTGATGCCATGGATTGGTGGAAATCAACTCTTGAGATCCGGTATGCAGGCCAACCGTCAATTTCTTGGAAGCAGTTTAGAGATTCCTTCTTCAACACCTACTACCCGGTGCATGCTAGAGACAAGAACATGCAAGAGTTTCTTGATCTACAGCAAAATCAAATGAGCTTGGAGGAATATATTACAAGATATCGACACTTGGAGGCGTATTGCCCACACTTCTACACTACAGACGGAGCCAGGGCAGGCAAGTTTGTGCGTGGTCTGCGGGAGGGACTGCGAACCAAAGTTTTGACGAGCAGACCTCGTGACTTGGACGAGGCGGTCACTATGGCAAGATGTATAGAAGAAGACTGGGCGAGGACACAGAAGGATCACCAGAAGAAAGCAAGCCAGCATTCACAAGGTGGACGAACCCAGGTGAAGCGCCACCACTTTGCAGGCAGGACAAGGCCTTATGAGAGGCGGGATGATCGAACTTTCAGACGGAACCAGCCAACCCGTAGTGAGGCCACCCAGGGGTCAGTGGCTACTCCGACTTCTCAGAGGTGCCCTACTTGTTCGCGTGTGCACCCTGGAAAGCCGTGCTATCGAGAGATCGGAGCTTGCTTACACTGTGGAAGGATGGGGCACTTTATCAAGGATTGTCCCTTAAGGAAAGAAAGAGAGTTGAAGAAGCCAGAGGCCGGTCCTTCTAGCGCACGACAGACGACTGGACGTGTCTATGCTACTACCGTGGAGGAGCTTCAGGCACACGACCTTGTTGAAGGTACTTTACTTGTTGGTTCTCATATTGCTAGAGTGTTGTTTGATGCTGGGGCGACCCATTCATTTATATCTAGTCGATTTGCTACTTCACTAGAAGTGCCTGCTAGGAAGATGCCGTATGTTCTGAAAGTTGTTAGCCCTATGCATGCTCAAGAGTCGTGTAGTGAGTATCTATCTGATGTGGACGTGGAGATCCATCAACATCACTTACATGCACAGTTGGTGATCATGAGTTTTAACGAATTTGATGTGATTTTGGGCATGGATTGGTTATATGCACATTATGCTAATATAGATTGCAGGAAGAAGCAGATACAGTTGTTGACTGATGAAATGCAACCTGTGGAGTTCCATGCTCGTAAGGCCAGTCGAACTGATAAGATAATGGTGTCTGCATTGAAAGCTAAACGATTGATAGAAAATGGAAGTGTTGCCTTCTTGGTCAATGTGTTGACCAATGAGCCGGAACCGGTGAGGTTACCGGATGTGGCAATTGTGAGTGAGTACCCTGATGTGTTTCCGGAGGAACTGTCAAGTTTGCCTCCAACACGAGAAGTGGAGTTCAAGATAGAGTTGTCACCAGGGACAGCTCCTATTTCTAAGGCACCCTATCGTATGGCACCAGTAGAGTTAGAAGAATTGAAGAAGCAATTGCAGGAGCTCTTAGACAAGGGCTTCATCCGACCTAGTGTGTCACCATGGGGAGCACCAGTGTTGTTTGTGAAGAAGAAAGATGGGACAATGCGTTTGTGTATCGACTACCGCATGTTGAATCAAATCACCATCAAGAATAAGTATCCGCTTCCTAGAATTGAAGACTTGTTTGATCAGCTTAAGGATGCAAAGGTTTTCTCCAAGATCGATCTGAGGACAGGTTATCATCAACTCTTGATACGGGAGGAAGATGTTGCTAAGACTGCATTTCGAACCAGATATGGGCACTATGAATTCAGGGTCATGCCTTTTGGGTTGACCAATGCTCCCGCAGCGTTCATGGACCTCATGAATCGGGTTTTCCAAGAGTTCTTGGACCGATTTGTTATTGTTTTTGTGGATGATATTTTGGTGTACTCAGAGAGTGTGACAGAGCATAGAGATCACTTGAGAAGTGTATTGGGTCTTTTGCGCAAGTATAAGTTGTATGCCAAGTATTCAAAATGTGAATTTTGGCTAGAGAAGGTAAACTTTCTGGGTCACGTAATCTCTAAGGATGGAGTATCCGTCGATCCGGCTAAGGTCTCAGCTGTGCAGGACTGGAGGACGCCATGCAGTGTAACCGAGGTTAGAAGCTTTTTGGGATTGGCAGGATATTATCGCAGGTTCATACAAGACTTTTCGAAAATAGCTACACCAATGACTAAGCTATTGAGAAAAGGAGTGAAGTTTATTTGGAATGAAGAGTGTGAGAGGAGTTTTCAAACTCTGAAGGACAAGCTTACTGCTGCTCCTATTCTGACACTTCCATCAGGTCATTCGGGTTTTGTACTGTATACAGATGCATCAGGAATCGGTTATGGTTGTGTGCTGATGCAAAATGGCCGTGTGGTGGCTTATGCATCAAGGCAGTTGAAGACACACGAACAACACTATCCCACTCACGATTTGGAGTTGGGAGCAGTTGTGTTTGCACTAAAGATTTGGAGGCATTATCTCTATGGGGCAACATTTGAAGTGTTTACAGATCACAAGTCTTTGAAATATATATTCTCCCAAAGTGATCTTAATTTGAGGCAAAGAAGATGGATTGAATACCTAAAAGATTATGATTTCACGATATCATATCATCCAGGTAAGGCGAATGTGGTGGCTGATGCTTTGAGCAGGCAAGCTAAGGCAACGATGTATAGTATGTTAGCATGTTCTTGGAATTTGTTACAAGATGTGATAGCATGGCAACCTTACCTTTGTGGCGAGAACAAAGCAACGATGAGTGCCGTGATACAACACCCTTTGATGGAAGAGCTTGTATTGAAGCAAAAGGAAGATCCTGATTTTGCTAAGAACGTGGAAGAGTGTAAGAAGGTAGATGCTTTCTGGCATCAAGATGAAGAGGGTTCATTGTGGTTTCGACATAGATTGTGGGTCCCTAGAGATGAAGGGGTGAAGCGACGGTTGCTTGATGAAGCTCATAAATCTAAGTTTTCTATACACCCTGGCAGTACAAAGATGTTTCAGGATAAGAAGAGAAATTTTTGGTGGCCTGGAATGAAGCGTGAAATTGCAGAATATGTGGCAAAGTGCTTGGTTTGCCAACAAGTAAAAGCAGAGCATCAACGGCCCGGAGGCTTGTTGCAGAGAATCGATATCCCGGTGTGGAAATGGGAAGACATTACAATGGATTTTGTAGTTGGATTGCCTCACACCCGAAGACAGCATGATGCCATATGGGTGATTGTTGATCGACTGACGAAGTCCGCTCATTTTCTGTCTATTAGAATTAATCAGTCTTTGGAAAGTCTTGCAGAGTTATATATTGGCGAGATAGTGAGATTGCATGGTGTGCCAAGGTCTATCATTTCGGATCGAGATCCACGTTTTACCTCTAGATTTTGGGGGCATTTGCAGAAGGCTTTGGGTACCAAGCTTAAGCTAAGCACAGCGTTCCACCCCCAAACTGATGGGCAATCGGAGAGGACCATTCAGACCTTAGAGGACATGTTGCGTGCTTGTGTCTTAGAGTGGAAAGGAGAATGGGACAAACATGTGAAACTGGCAGAATTTGCATATAATAACAGTTACCACTCTAGTATTGGGATGGCACCTTTTGAGGCTTTGTATGGAAGGCCGTGCAGATCGCCAGCTTGTTGGACCGAATTGGGTGATGGAAAAATCGAAAACCCTTTAGTTTTGCAACACTACACCGACCAAGTGCAATTGATAAGGAAAAAGTTGTTGACTGCTCAGAGTAGATAGAAAAGCTATGCCGACATTCGTCGTAGAGAATTGACTTTTGAGGTGGGTGATCATGTGTTTTTGAAGATTTCCCCTACTAGAGGTGTTTTTCGTTTTGGTGTGAAGGGAAAGTTGAGCCCGAGGTTCGTAGGACCTTTTGAGATATTAGAGAAGATTGGCGAAGTGGCCTATAGATTGGCACTACCACCAGCCTGGAGTCATGTTCATGACGTTTTTCATGTTTCCATGCTTCGAAAGTACGTACCAGATCCGACACATGTGATTGATTTTCAAGGTATTCAGGTGCAAGATGATCTGACAATGGAAGAAAAACCTATTAGAATTGTGGATCGAAGAGAGCAAGTGCTTCGCACAAAGAGAATCCCTTTAGTGAAGGTGGAATGGCAGTACCATGGATTGAAGGAGAGCACATGGGAACCTGAGGAGGACGTGCGGAAGAGATATCCGCACTTGTTTTTGCATTGAGGTATGATCTAATTTCGAGGACGAAATTTTTTTGTTAGGAGGGTAGGATGTAACGCGCGGCGTTTGGGCGGAGCGGGTCGGGTCAGGGTCCAGACCCGGACCCTAGCCCCACGCGAGAGGAGCCCGACGCTGTCCCTCCTCCCTCGCATTCTCTTCTCCTTCGCTTTCCTCTTACCGTCTCTTCCTTACCCACGACCGGAGCTCAGGGAAGAAGGCGACGGTGACGGCGGCGGCGGCGACGGTGGCGGCGGCGGCGACGACGGCGGCGGCGGCGGCGACGGTGGCGGCGGCGGCGACGACGGCGGCGGCGGTGGCGACGACGGCGGCGGCGGCGGCGACGACGGCGGCGGCGGCGGCGACGACGGCGGCGTTGAGGTGAACCCTGTCGTCCCCTGCCTCTTCCTCTCTTCTCTTTTCTTCTCCTTCCCGTTTTCTTTCCCTTCTCCCTCTCCCACCGTCTCTCGTCTCCCCTCTCCACCGAACGACCCTCCCTCTCCCACTGTCTCTCGTCTCCCCTCTCCACCGAACGACTCTCCCTCTCCCACTGTCACTCGTCTCACTCTCCACCGTCTCTCTCTCTTCTCTCCCGTCCTCTCCCCTCACTGCCTTCTTTTCCCCTTTTGACCGAACCCTCTCCCCATTTTCTGCTCGTTTTCTATTTTTCTCCAATCAAGTACTTTCTCTCACTGATTTTCACTGTGCTATCACTGTTGGATCCGTTTTCAGCTTGGGGATTTGTCTTCCCCCTCGTAACAGCAATTAGAGAAGGCCTTGGTAGTGGCGGCATTGGAGGATTTTAGCCGTTTGGGGACCACTTGGACGCGTGAGGTGGCTGCCGGGAGGATTACAACAGTTTAGACCTTCAATCGGGGTGAGCAAGGCGAAATTGAACCTATTTTATGATATATTTCTCTTTGGAACGCTCATAATTATTGGTTGAGCATGCTAGAGCTTTGAATTGATTATTTGGAACACATGTTAGTGATTTCGTTTTTGGGGAAAAGCTTGCGATTATGTTGGGAAGCGAAGATTCATATTTTGGATGATCATTTAAGCATGATAGATTAATTTTCGAAGCATTAGGGGAGACATGGTAGAGTTTGTGAGGTTGTGGGGAAGATTTAGGACCGTTTTAGTGAGCCTGTAGCACGCGTTTTTGTGAACGGGTGCATCTTGGAGTTAAATAGGGATAACGTACATAAGTTGGAAGTATCTTTGGGGTAGACGCCTTGATTTAAGAAAAAGGGAATTTTGAGAAAGGCGTTAGTGATAGACGGATTGATGGCTTTGAGTTTTGGCATCTATTGGCACGGCTAGGAGTGGGAAGTGACCCTATTGGAGAACTTGTGGGTCGACACTACCCGTCAACACCCTCTTGAGGCGATGACGCGTGCCTCAATGACCTTGTTTTGTTTTTGTTTGAATTGTTGAGGCTTGTAGTAGGAATCTTATCTTGTGTTTGTGTCTGCAGGTTCACCGGGTACGTCCCGTCGACCTTGAGTTACCGGATTCGAAGCTCGAGGCATTTTGAAGATTCTTGTGAACGCGCCACAGGTATGGCGACATTCCAGGCAAATCCCTGCCTGGGCAAGTGAATGAATGTGTGTTCCTAGGATCATGGGATCCTAGGATTTGTGATATGAATTGATTGAGTGTTCCGTGAATGAATATGTGTATGCATGTACATAAATTGATATATGATATGAATTGTTTTGAAAGGCTTATAGTAATTGTTTTGATAATGTTACGCATTGTATGTGCATGCTAGAATTGATAACTGTTTAGGACAGATGAGGCGGGGTATCGAGTCGAGTGTCTCCTCGACCCCAATTGTGCATTAGAAAGCATTCTAGAATGATAACTGCATAGGACAGCTACGAGCCCACCACAGATTGAGACTACTCTCTGTGGTTTGGCTAAGTTTTCAAAGATGTGATTGTTATGATGATGAATGTGAGTGTTATGTTTATTGAATACTCATTTCCGCGGGCAATGATGCAAATGTTTGCACAGTGGGTAGTTGTACCCATATTGTTATGACGGCTAGCCAAAACTGTTGTGGTTATGTGTAACCCTCGTGTGGAGGCAATTGGAGGTGTGGGTTCACTCGTGAAGTGAACCAACCTCAGGAGCTAGCCAGTTAAATGTGTTTGTGCAAGTATAAGTATAAAAATGAAAGAATAAGAGATGAGAGGCCAGTGGGATGTGACTATGTATATGGGAGTTGTCCCACTTTCGCCACTGGTCTCGCCTGTTCGGAGCGCAGGCGGTGCAAGACCACAGGGTACTGTTGTGTGATGTGCTTGGAGCGTAGGCTCCCGCCTTCCCAACCTGGGTGTCCTAGGGAAGGCTGAGTATCTCTCCTTGGAATTCACACATCCATGGATGAGTGCTCTACCGCTGCAGCGGATAGATGGATCCATACTGTTCTGGGCCACCACGGGGGTTGTCTCTCGGCTGTGGGCCGCCCGCGGTGTGCACGTGCCTGTGTTTGCACCCACAGGAACTGTAAATTCACTGATAGTAATGAAACTGCAATGTATGTGATTGAAATATATAGGATTGTTGTGCATGTGACTGTTGTGCTTATGAATGCAAGTGACATGTTGATGATGCCTTGCATGTGATTGAAATTATGTTATTGTAGCCATTGAGTGGCGTCTGCATGTCGTGTCTTGACACGACATAATGATAGATTGTTCTGATGTTTGTTTGTGTACTGAGCCCGACCTAAGAGGGCTTGGACTTTTCCTGGCTTGTTGCCATACTGCGAAGGCTAAGCCTTCAGTTGTTTCTTTTTTTCAGGTTTTGGTGTACCCGGGGCAGCAGGCTGAGCAGATGGCTACACTCACGTCCTACTGGGGAGGTTTTGGGTTTTGTTTTGTTCTTGTAGTGCCGGCGCGTCGGGTTTTTGGTTTTACTGATGCCTTGTTTTGATGAGGCATCGATGTTGTGATTTTGGGGCATTTTTGTCAAATGTACAATTGAATTGAAATGCTATATAAAGGAAAGCTTGCCCCATTGTTTTGAATTGCTTGGCTCATCGTCTTTTTGAATTGTTGGGCAGTCACACCTCGATGCTTTATGTTTAGAAAAAAAAATAGTTTGAGGGTCAAAAAGGTCGGGGTGTGACATTGAGTACTAACCTTTTCAATTATTCCAATGTCGTTGCTACACGCCTTCTTGTTTCCAAGCTGGGGTAGCCTTCCCAATGTACGGGCTGGCCTTTAACCTTCGTGGGGATGCCGGAGGTTGCACCTTGCTCGTGGCTGGTTGATGCAGTGGGGAAAAACGGTGGCAAGGGACTCTTCATGCCGGAGCACAAGGAGTCCTTCTTCCTTCACCGTGGGCGAGTGGATGAAAAGAGACAAGAGAGTAAGAAAAAGAGAGAAAAAACCCTCGGTTTCGTGGAGGATGCTAGCTGGAATTCAGCAATGGAGGCCGAAATTCCCCCCAAATGTGAGACGAGGAAAAGAGAGAGAGACGTGGAGAAGAGAGTGCGCAAGGAAAAGAGAGAGGCTCGTGGAGAGGAGAGAGAGACGAATGTGGAAAATGAACTCAATATTCTTCAATTGCATACGAATCCAAAATGTGAACAAAATATTTATAGTTCTGAAGTAAAACGGATCTAAACAAGTGATCCGGATCTGAAAACTCAATCAAAATAACATAAGCAAATGACGTACTCAAAATCCAAAGCAAAAAATGCACAAAAGCAAACTCGAGACTTAAAGTCTCATCTCTAAAACCGGTCCTCCTCTAGCCCACGCGTGCTTGGGCTTGACTCGGACCTAGAATTGCCTAGGCTCGCCCTAGACTGACCCTAAGTGATTGGGGTTTTGACCAAGACCTAGGCTGGACTTGACCTGGACCGGGCTAGACCCACCCCGCCTTGGTCTTCAAGAGCCTCGCTTAGAGTCGTTGCACTTCCTCCCGCTCCTCCCTCTGCTTCAACTCCAAGCTGATCTGAATTTTCCCTTGGTCTGAACTCGTTGCTCAACGCCTCCCACTCTTCCCTCTTGACCCCGGCTTGGGTCAACACGGCCTCGTTGGGCCTTAACCGTTTGAAGGGCAGCCTTGCCCGGCCCTCTCAGACTGCTCTCGGCATCGTTAGTGGTTGCTCGAGGCGAAGTTGAAGGCAGGTACCCTAGCACCTTGAAGAACCACGTCAATGCTCTAGGGGGAGAATGAGAAGGATCCCATTGGAGAACCACGCTGAAAGCTCGAGAACCACCTCAAAACTCCATCAACATTTGCATTCGGGTTTCTTGGTTGAAGCCGAAGGAGAATGCTGCGGCGCAGCTACAACTCGAAACAGTAAGAGATTACAAAACACGGATTAATCCTAACTCTAATCTGTAGCTTACTGTTTAAGTGAACATTGGGCGGGAAACCGCCTGGGTCCTAGTTGAAGGTGCTATAGACCCACCCCACAGAAGACTCCAGAACTCTTGGGCAGTGCAGATCTGAAGCACGAGATCTGGATCGCTAATCTGGTCCGAGGAACATTTTGGAAGTTCTTGGGCGGCGTGGGCCTAGAGCACGAGATCTGGATCACCATTCTGGAGTGGAAGTTTGCTCCGAGGAACATTCTGGAAGGTATCCAACTAGCGTGGGTAGTCCTGGAGCACGTTGCGATCTGAATGGATGCGGTCCTGCTCCAAGGAACCTTCTGGAAGGCCTCTGGCTGCGCGGGCAAGCCTGGAGTAGGTCTGTTGTGCGTACGCAGATCTGCCCCAAGGAACCTTCTAGATAGTCCTTGGTTGGCGTGGGCAAGTATGGAACAGGTCAAGCTTTGCTGGTGCGGATCTGATCCTTCAAAACTTCTAAAACCTCACCTAAAGGTGCTGGCTGAATCAGGGATAGACTGAGTGCTAAAGCGTGGACCTGAGTCTAGTCTAAGGTCGCGTGCAGGCCTTTCTTCTTATGGAACGATCGAGCTGAGTTGACTCGAACTACTCTTGGTCCTCGCTGGAGCTGGTGTGTTGCAGCCGAGCCCTTCTTTGCCTGGTGCAGGCCTTGGTCTTTCGTGTGTGAGTGCAGCCTACCAAGGAGTAAAGTTGGTGCAGACGTGCGTGCTGGGGGTGCTCTCGTGGTTGCGCAGGCTTGTGACTTGGAACGTGGTATCGTGGCTAGATAGTTGTTAGCATGCCTGGTAGCCTCTGCGTGCACCGTGCCGACTGACCCTCGGCAGGGTTCGCAGCCACAAGCTCCTTTACCCTTGGTATGGTGCTGTCCTTGAGCCCGGATTGCAGCAACCTCTTGGCTACGGGTACTTGTCCTCATTACGCTCGAAATGGGCATGATAGCCTGACTAGACTGCATCGTAACCCTCTCAGCTACTGAGGCCTCCCACGTAGGCTGGCACTGCCCAAAGGCAGGTGCCTCTCAGCTAAGACCATTTAGTGCCTCGGCCATGCCTGGCCGAGTGACAGGGTCCATGCCCACATGGGCTGTTGTTCCATCCGAAGAAGGAAAGCACCCATGGGAGGGTGTGTGTAGTAGTAGCCCACCGAAGCTAGATGTTTGGCCGATGTGGCCACGCGCCTCTCAGTGGGATCTTCCTGTGGTCACCCTGATTGTCGGGTGGGGCTGCCGCGGAGCTCCGTAGTGGCGATGATCAGGTCAGGCAGAGACCGACATGCTCGTTTGTGTAAGACAGGAGCTGCAGTGCCGAAGGAGCCGTCTGAGTGGGCGGTGTCTAGTCTACGCACCTAGGCTTGAAGGCCTGACAGCTTTGCACGCAGCTGTGTGGACGGTTCTGCTGCAGCGTTCTCTCATCGAGCTGCCCGTGGTGAAGCAGATGTGGCATGGGTCGCATCACAGAGCGAGGGTTAGGGCAAGGGAGATGCATCGGGAAGAGCAGTCATCGACGTTTCCCCAAAATTTTTTGTAGACCCCTCTAAGATAAATAATCTCTTCTGTGCAGGAGAGAGTGCAAAGGGGCAGAGACGAGAGAGAGGGGCACAAACAAAATGAACACACCTGCACGGGTTTCCCCCGCCTTCCCAACGAAGATCAAGCAACTTGACCCCTGGCCATTCGGTCTCGTGCAATCGAAAGGCCAGATGAACCTTTTGGGTGTCGGGTTCAAATTATATATATATATATATATATATATATATATATATATATATATGGAAAGGTTGAGATTTGATGTCCCTGGATAAACTGAATGTCATCATTCAGTTTCTTTTATATATATATATATATATATATTATTATCACAAAAAACGAGGACGGGTATAATACGACAAAGTTTTATATATCGAGAATAAAACGAAAAAAGTTCAACAAATTTTTTTAAAAAATTAAAAATTTAATACATTTTAAAAATTATAAAAAATAATAATGAATAAAAAAAGATAAAAAATGAGAAAATAAAGGCAAAAAAAGGGAAAATAACGTATAATGCAGGTATTATACCGGTATTATACGTGTTTTTTGTTTTTTGACGTTTTTTTTTAAAAAAGAGAATAGTACGGGTATTATACGGCAGAACTGTTTTGGCTTTGAATACGTATTTTTTAAAAAAAAACACGTTTTTTGTGACAATGATATATATATATATATAGTTCTTCATGACCTCCTTCATGGTTAGAGCTGTTGACAAATCATAACCGATCATGTTACTCTATGCTCTGAGGGGAGGAAGTAGATTATACTACAAGATTATAGCAAAATACTTAACAAAAGTTTATGACTTGACCCGACTAAGTTTTCGAGTCAACTCGCTGATCCACTGACCTGGTCGACTACCAATCCGAGTTCAATGCTCAAGTAGCATTTGATTTGTAGGTAGGTTCTATAGTTGTTCTTGTAAGGTGGGTAAGTTGAAGTTGATGTGGATATCTTGAATATGTCTCTCTGGGAAACTTTTTTTTGGTCATTTGAAGAACGTCTTGTGCATAACTGAAAATCATTTTCCTTTGATTGTAATTAGATGGATATAATTTCATTAGAGCTAACCGTAAGCACTTCTTTTCAATGTGTGTACGATTATTAGCTCCTCTTTTGAATTTGACCCAGCTCGCTACTATTGTATAAGGTGGTAAATTTATAATTGACATGCATTTCTATTGTTTTGAATTGAAATATCCTTTTAAAGTGCCATATTGCTAAAATCTCATCCATTCGGATAATTAATATTTTTTTTTTAGTCATTAAGATAGCATTTTGTTAGATTAGGGTCATCATGGACCCAACACATTAGATCTAATCCTTCTAGAAAGTCAATCCATATGAGAGGCCTAGCTAGTTGAATCCACATTTTCATTAGGATCATATCTTATCTTCATTTGCATTATATTTATGGATTTATTTCATATATTTCATTTGTAGGACACCTATTTACAATGCATTTGTATTTGACCATGTTTGAGTGGGCCCATTTGGCTTACATTTTTAGGATTAACTTCTCCAAGGCCCATTCAACTTTATATGCTTTGTTTTAGATTGGAATAATTTTGCATTAGATAGATATTTATCTCATTTAGATTGCATTTTATATTAATTGGTTTAGCATTTCACTTTAAATAGTATTTGAGATTAGAGATTACAGGCTTAGTGAGACCTGCATTTCTAGGTGTCCCGAGGGTTGATCACCCTAGATCTTACATCCCTCTCTCTTGAGCGCCAGTTCTTCTTTCTCTTCTTTTCTGCACTTAAATTTACACTTTATCAACATTTAGTTAGATTTTAGTTAGTTCCATCATGTCTAGAGTGGACCCTATGGAGGTGACATGTTTGTGTAGGATTGTCTCTTAGTTGACATAAGTGCATGTAGGCACACACCTTCTGTTTCTTCTTTTCCTTTAGTTAGGTTTAGCCTCAATTCAAAGTAAGCATTAAGTTTGTTTAGTATAGCCAATTTGTGATTTTACATTTTTAGTTTATTTTATAATAGTATAAGTTTTATTTACATTTGTTTATATTCAAAGTATGCACGAAGGCTTTGATGTTTTTGGTGTGAGTTGCCTCCTAGGATTTCAAGGTTAAGGTGAGGACTTGCTTTCATTGAAGATTTATTTGGAAGATTTAGTGTACCTCATCCAAGAGGACTCGAGCTTTAGACTTAGGATTGCATTTGTTTGTTTGGAGTGATTTTAATTAGTGAGTTTGTATAGACATTTTGACATTTAGTTTTAATAAAGTTGAATTCAATTAATTCGATATCAGTCTTAAATTTTGTTCCCATGTTTGATCCATTCTCACTACTGCTATAGAGATAAACTAATATAAATTTTGTGCAATTTGACCTTGATTTTATTGAAAATATTGTTTTTAAGGAAATTCATTGCAAAAATGCAATGCAATTATACTTTAAGGTGCGTCATTTGTATCATTCACCAAAATGTTTTCATATGCATGTCTGCCTTAAGGTGCATCACTATGCAAATGTTCTATTTATTATTAGTAACTATGGCTGATTGAAATCCAACTTCATCATTGCTATCATATTCTTCATAACTACTAGATGATGAAGTACCACTGCTCGAGCTTAACTCAAGCTGAAGTTGACTAGTTTTGAGTTGATTCATATATATATATTTTTTTCTTTAAATGAAAATGAAAACAACATAAAAGGTATTAAAATTTATCAAAGATTACCTACATCCCCTAAAGATTGAGAATTAAGGAAGACACGAGTGGAGTCTAGTTTAAACAAGTCAAACACATGTAACTTGAACTCGACTCATTTGTAAATTAAACTTTAGCTCGAGCTCAGGCTCAACTCATTTATTAAAGGAGTTGAGCTTGAGTCATGCTCATGCCGGCGAGTTCGAGCGGAGCTTGGACATCTCTCTGCATATGTGCTTTCAAGCCCTCCTTCAGAACATGTAAGTTGCTTCGGTCTGTCACGGGACAGTCACGCAGCTTTCTCTCAAAAGAAAAAAAAGAAGAGAATTTTGAAATATTTTATTTAATAGCCACTTTTTGACATAAGTTTGGCGGTTAATTGAATGAAATCCAAACAGTAAGCTCGTGATTTAAAAAATTTTCATTATAGGAAAAGGGGTTTCACTTATTTGCTGCTTTGGTCTTTTGGGATTCTCTGGTTGGAAAGTGGTGCCGTTACAATACTAGAAGTGGGGGAATATACCAATTCATGGTAGGTAAAGTGGTCATCGAGAAGAGAAGGACTCGGCCGGCCTCCGCCTTCTCGGTTGCTTGGTGGAAACCGCACCCGGTAGCCCGAGGGTGGGAAGCCTATGTCACCATGATACGCCGGGTCGACCCTCGTACACGTACCGGTACGCCGGTACGTGGTGGTAACTTGGTTCCGACAAAATGAAAAAAAAAAAGGGAAACCACACGAACGACACTCGTCTTCTCCCTCTCCGCCTTTCGAGTTTCTTCCTTATTCCAACGGCTGGTGCTTGGGTTCAGTGATTTTTTGGGCAGCGGCGGCGGACGGCGACCCGCGACGGACGACCCGTGGACGGCGACGGCGACGGACGGTGAGTGGGCGACGTTCGTCGTTCGGCTTCTTCCTCGTACAGTTGTTAGGGTTCCTCTCCCCCTGATCCCTGGAGAGTCTCTTGGTTCGATCTTTGTCTCAATCAGCTGGCTCCTTTCCTCGCATTCAGTCAATCGGTAAGATGCGTCGATCCCCTGCTTTTCTTCCTCTTGATTGCCAAAGAGTGGAAAGCCATGATCCGTCCCTTTGATTTTTTTTTTCACACGAATTCCTATTTCAGTTGCTTTTCCATTTACAGAAAGAGAACCTTAATAAACATCCATTCCTTGTAGTATGCATATGCAACGAGTTTTTTTTTCCTTGAGAGAGTTTGTAAATTGTGGTATAGCTGAACGACTAAAAGCTTAACAACATCAGTTGTTTTGACCATCTGCTGTATCATCAGAATTATTGTACCTTTTTAAATTCATATTCTTGGTGCTCTTGTTTAATCTGCATGTGGTGGTTGCAAATGCTTTAATGAAAGGAACATTTTATGTTTTCTTTATGAGATTGTATGTAGAGAACTATGAACATTGTCTTAATGATGTGTTGATATCATTTGTTTTTTTCAAAATTTATAATTTTTTAATTAAAAAAATAATATTATCACCGTACCGCGTATCAAAATTTGCAAAAACGTCGTACCCTTACCCACACCAGCACCTGTACCCGTACCTAGGTGACATAGGTGAGAACTCTGAGAATCTGGATCTCCATTCATCGATCATCTTTCTTTGTTGCCTTCTTTTCTTGTGGTCTTCTCCCGACGTCTCTGTCGTGTTGACCCTTCCGATCGTCCTCCATGTAGGAAGGGGGCCTATGGACGGGTGCGACATGTGATCTCTCTATCTCTTTCTATTTTCGGTGAAAGAATAGCTGTTTCTCTTTCTTGGAGGGCAAACCTGTATCGGGTGTTCGCATCTTAATCAGTTCCTGATCAGAATTTGTCCTTTTCCAAAGAAGTGTTCATGTTTGTACCGTGGATTTTTTTGTCTCTTTGTTGTTCCCCATGAATTGGCACATTCGCGAGAAAACATCCAAGTCCTTGCAGCTTAATCTCGTTCGTGGGCTCCATGGTGGGCTTTTGCTACCATTTTTCTGCGTCTGTGGGTTTGTTGTCTTTATTCATCCCACCTACCATCCCTCCAATTCCTTGCTTTTTTGTTTCCAAATTTGTATGGGCCATCGTTATATGCGAGGAACCTTTTTGTCTAATTCGGATGATCATTGAAGCCAGTGTTGTATGTATCATATGATACAGAGATACGTATCGTATCGTTTAGTATTTACGATACGATACACCCTCCGTATCATAAATGAGGGGCGTATCTTTCTTGTATCGCACGTATCGTACCATACAGACTCCGTATCGTACGATACGGGACCCCACGAAGAAAACGCGTGGGAACCAGACTTTTCGTGCTGCGGCAGCTATTGCTCTCGCTGTTGCTCGCCGCCTGCATCACTAGCGCCTCCCAATGCGGCGACCGTTTGCTGCCTGCATCTCCGCCGCCGCTTCTTCCTTCTCCTCATCATCCACGATCCCTTCGTTGGCAGCATGCAGCGCGTCGCTCCCCTATTCTTTCGTGCTCATAGGACAGGGGCGGCAGAGCAACACCACCCGCTTCCTCCCTCCTCTATTCCCGCGCTGCTGTTTCCACTACCGATCTGCAATGCGCCCTCAAACGATTTGGGGATGAAAAGCACGAGGTCATTCTAGTGCGGCGGCAAATTGATCATACTTTGGCGGTTTCGGGATTTTTCTTATGAAGCAAAAAAAAAAAGAAAGGACAACCGACTTATTGTGATCGGTTTCGAGATTTATTCTTTAAATCAAATATGGATCTAACTAATCGGATCCAACATATACATATAGACTATAGTTGTCTCAAATCCGATATTAATGCCATCATTAGTTTGTATCAGTTCCTCAACTGCATGCAATATTATTCATGCACAATTAATTATTTAGAACAAACTTAGTTCATTTAATGATGAAGAACATATTATTCTTTATTTTTACTGATTTTTTATGATTTTTTTCGATTTTTTTCAATTTTTTTCTGATTTAATTTTTTTTTTAATTTATGATACGGTTACGATACGTTACGATACGGCGTATCTTAAAGCCAAAACGATACGGCTTACAATACACTTTTTATAACATTGGTTGGAACCACAAAATGGTAAAACTTGGTGGCGCTTCTGCTTTTAAGCTTCTGGGAGTGAGATACAATGACCTGGAGTTATAGATTTTGGATAGTCTTCACTGGTGTTGGAGTATTTTTCGTGCATAATTGCTGAAGAGAGGTTTAAGGAGTATTGCACCATTGGTTAGGACACTGTAAGGAAATTAACTGGTATAGATTTACTCTTAGCATCTCAAAATTTTACAGTTGAAAAAGGGAACAAGAAATGTTCTTTTAGCTCATGGATACATGATGGGTGCTCTTTCAAGATTCAGACATTGATTATAAGAACGTTTAGTTAGTTCGCTGTTGCTTGACATGCTGCACCATTAGTTTACCTTTTTTTTTTCCCTGAATTATTGCTGGATCTGTTTTAGCTGTCGATGTTGTTTGCTTGTATGTCCATATCAGCTGCTTTTTGCACTACTAAGATTTCTGTAGGTTCCCTTTCATGATTGAATATCAAGATATAACAATTTTGTCCTTAATGTTTGCGGGTCACAAAGCTTTTCTCATATTTTGACTGTATGCCTTTCAATGATGAGCTACCTTTCAAATTAATTGTGAAGGTCATGGAGCATGTCAATGTGATGCTGATATTGTTTGTCCTCTTATAACTGGAGATAGCTTCCTTTTTGTTCAGATAGTCTTCTGGTCTTCTTTCACAAAAATTGAGCAGTCTTTCCTGTCATGAATCATTTCCTTTGACATGCATTTCTACTGAGAGTTCACATGTTTCTCTTCCATATCCAAGTTGTACCACTTTGAAGCAGCATTCAATCGATTGTCCTTTGTGAGACATTCATCCTAAGTGCTTCCTTGTTCAGATAATCTTCTGGTCTTCTTTCACAAAAATTGAGCTGTCTTTCCTGTCAAGTGCTTCCTTTTTGTTCAGATAGTCTTCTGGTCTTCTTTCACAAAAATTGAGCAGTCTTTCCTGTCATGAATCATTTCCTTTGACATGCATTTGTACTGAGAGTTCACATGTTTCTCTTCCATATCCAAGTTGTACCACTTTGAAGCAGCATTCAATAGATTGTCCTTTGTGAGACATTCATCCTAAGTAAGTGCCAATATTGGTTGCTTAATGATGCAGATATGATTGCTTGGCTGCTTATGTACATATCCTCATCTAAAGGATTACTGTAGTTGCATGCTAGCTCTGTTTGGTTGTACCAGTTTGTAAGTCAGTGGTGTCAAGGCAGTCTGGTGCAGCCAAAGTACCTGACTGTTTTTGTCAAAATTTGGGTCACATCAAAGTCGGGCTAAACAAGATTATGCTAATCAGGTGAAATAGAAGGTGCTACAGTTGTCAAAATGTGCAATTGTTTTATTGGGAAATTCCATAGTATAGTTGATCGTTTGCAGCTAAAATTTAAACACGGAAACAGATATTTTTCTTATATGTATGTATATATCTATATATACTCTCCCTGCTAACATACTTGAAGTTGCACTATTGGACTCTAATTTTGAATGAGGCTGCATTGTGAGACAAGCTTCTGTGGGCTAAAGTTTTGTGCATATCATAGTAACTAGACCATTTTGTTCCAATACATAATGTAGTGTCTGGTGTCCCATATGTTACCATATGGGGTGGTATCATACAACATAAATAATATGCCTTGTGCCATGAATACAAATTTCACAATAAAAAAAGGACCCCTATCCATTTTTTTTTCTGGGTTATAAAACCCCCTTGTACTTGACTTGGATACCCTCTTAGGAGTTGCATGCGTGGGATCTCTTGTCATTTTAAAGAAGAAAACATCGTTCAAGGCTTGATCTATGCATAGGATTAATTTGTGGTTGAAAGAAGAGGTCTTTCCTTATCTTTGTGCATGACAACATGTTTCTACATCAAAAGTTACAAAATCTTCCACTTTTACCATACATTTCCTTTTTTTTGAATATATGGCTTCAAATGATCTTGCATGGCTATGGTTCATTCTACTAAGAGATGATAATCGGTTAAAACTAATTTGTAGGTTTTGTAAGAAAAAGAATCAGAGATCGGTGTGGTAATTGGCTAAACACCACTTAACAAAGACACATGAAAATGTGGCCCTATGCTCCTCTAGGGATTGGCCAGGAGCTGTGCAACGGTGGTGTATGCAGATCATTGATGGTCTTTGAGTCAAAAATTAGAAACAGAGATAGAAGATGGGATATAGTGAGCTCCCTAAAGTGGAGGATGAGGAGGATATTGAACTTTCTACTTTTGATCTTGTTGTTGTTAGTAAAAAATAAGATGTGATTAGTTCCAGGACAAAAGGGAAAAGGACATGGCATACAAGAAGTAGCTATAGCGAAAAAAGAAAAAAGAAAAAAAAGGAGCTGGAACAAGTTATATGTCTTGTAGGCTTGTAGCAAAACACCCAGTGACAGCTCAAGTACTTTTGCCTGAATCAGAAGTTCTTTATTTTCTTAAACTACTCTTGTGAGAGGCTCCATGTTCTTGCAAGGCACTACAGGATGATGTCATTGTGATCAAGGTGCTCAATAGTTGACACTGCAACTTGGAAGTTGAAGGTCTAGGGCCAGAAATCTTTAGTAGGAATAGAAACTTATGACCTTGAAAATATCTCGTGGGGCATGGAGCAATAATTGATGGCCATGAACACCAAACAAGAGGCCCAAGTGATAATGGCTAGCGCATTCCTAAGAATGGAGACTGGGCTATAGCCATTCATCAGTCTGGTCGAAGATGAAAATTCCTTGTGCAACCTTTGCCGAATCTTGGGAGGACATAGGACATGAATTCTTTCTGATGTGTCATGGTCATTCCAACGTCTACACCAAATAAATATTGCATGAGTATGTTTAGCATTTCTTCACACTACTCCTTGAACTTGAGAGATGTGAAGAAGCAAGGCAAGCTGTTTACTATGAGCAGCCTAAAGCTTTAGTCATGGGCAGTGACCATGAAGGTTGAAGGCTTGAAGCAGTGGACATGTGTATGTGACTCAGTGATCAAGGGCGATTTTGATGTCGTCCTTGACCGCCAAGTTCTTTGGCTAAAACAAGGTGGTTGCATATGCAGATATGCTTATCTCAAGTTCTTGCCATGGATGAACCATGGCCTTTGTTACTGTTGATACTTTGAGATCGAATTCTGCATTATAATTTCTATTGATTCTACAATTTCATGGGTAGAATCGTTTTCATGGATATATTCAAAATATCGTGCCAATATTTGGATTACTGAAGAAAATGAAAAAAATGGAAAATCTCGTGATACTCTTTTTTGAATTTATAGCCACAATGCTAGTGTTACCCATATCGCATGATATAGGCCCGTATCGTGCGATACGTATCGTACAAGTTTGAAAAACCTATACGATACACTTACGATACACGATACACTTGTGTATCGTAGGCGTATTGTCCGTATCGTGTGATAGGGGGCCGTTTCGTACGATACCATCAATACACCCCTATATCGTATTATACGAGGATAAAATGAATTTTTTATTTTTATTTTTTACAAAAAGACCTTTCACTTTATTTTTCTAAACATGTCTAAAAGTTGTGAGAGGGGGAAGTTTTACTAGTTTTTCTACAAAAATTGCACATTTATGTAATAAATCATTGATTTAGGGGAGAACTCGCTGGTGGAGAAGAAGGTTTACTCATGGCCCCATGGGGACGATGAGACCTTGAGTGATGATAATCATGATATATTATATTTTGTGAACTTGTAATGTAATCTAAAACACTTTAAAGTTTAAACATTAAAATTGTGATAGAGCTTATTATGTTATTAATATTATGAATTTCTTATTTCTGATTTCTAAATGTTTAATATATTATGGTTTATGAATGATGTGATGAGTTTTTTTGTATAGAACACATTTTTTCCGAAACTTTCTTTGCTTTGCCTGATTTTACTGATTTTTTCTAATTTTTCTCTATTTTTCATAATAATTTTTTTATGAATTAAAAATTAATTTACAATACGCTATGCTACTTTTATGATACATTACGATGCAGTGTATAGATCGGCCCGATCGATACACATTGTGATATGCCTTTTACAACATTACAAAATACATTTATTCTAGTGTCACAGATATCGCAATATTTTCAAAAACATCGCAATATTATCGCCAAAAATAAGAAAAACGAAAAAAGGGGGAAAAATCGTGATATTTTGAAAAAATTGGGAAACAATATTTATAGTGTTAATATCGCATTTTTTTTCATGATTTTTTCACGGTCTTTTCATTTTTCTATTTTTTAGCATTGATATTATCATGGATTCAAATATACACTTAAAATAAATGTATTTTCGTCATTTTTATTATCATTAAAACATTCCTTTTGTCACTGTTATATAGTTTCATTTATGCTTTCTTGTTAGTTTCTCATTTATTTCATTTATACCTAATTTTTTTAATTTTTTTTAAATTTCTGAGTTTTTCCTGAGATTTTTCCAAAAAATGCAACTTTGCCATTAAAAACCTGAGAAAAATCTCGCTGTTGAAAACCTGGGAACGATATTTGTGACAATGATTTATTCTGATATTTTTCCATTTAAAAGAAAATAAATGTGCAATCTCCACTCTCTCTCTCTCTCTTGCGTGCAACTTCTTGTCTCCCACTACGTGCATATTTATTTTGTGTGCGTGTGTGTGTGTGTGTGTGTGTGTGTGTGTGAGAAAGACAGAGAGAGAGAGAGATGCGTGGATGGTTCTATTAAGATTGACTATTAGACTCATCCATGTATGTCTTTCTCCCTTCAAAATTTGAGAAGCTATTATGGATTTTTTTTTTTGTAAGAAAATTAATACAAAGTTCCTAATTTCATAAAAGTGTTATTCTTTGCCTATTTTGTCTTTTTGCTTTTCTGATATTTTGCTAAGGAAAACAAATTTCTAAATGAACTTTACAGGAAGCTCTCGCCAAGAACAACCCGAGAATGATATTTATGCCTATGAGTGGAATAAAGCACAAACAGCGACTTGCCTTGCCACCTTTTGCGAAAACATTTGAAGACAAGGTAACAGACAGGAATGCTCTTCTAGAAGATGGACCATACCATTGAGGTAGTTTGTGGTGCTGAATTGCCTGCTCAAACTATTTATTGGGTGTCTCTGCTTGAGTTTGGTTTATAGAAGTGATTGATGAGTTGCTTAATTCTGGCTACATGAAGTCATCCAAGCATCTTTAAGAGCCCTGGTGTTGTTCAAAAGAAAATAACCATATATTTCACCAGCTGTAGAACTCTGAAGTCTGAACAAGGCTGCTACAGAAAACTAGTAACCGTGAGGTCTTTTTTGGTAGAACTTATGCAACATTGCTCATCAACTTTGAGTTTTGATTGGAATACAATCGAGTTCAGATCAAAGGAAGCTAAGTACTGCTTTTGTGACTCCTTGTGGTTTATGTGAGTATCACAGGCTGTTCTTAAAGCTGACAAATGGCCATAAAAAATTTCTGTACCTAAACAATTGGTTCTTCTGTTTGTAAATCGACGATTTTGTTGTTTCTACAGTTATAGCCTCTCTCTGAAGGGTATGTGCATCATCTTGGACTCATGTTTGGCAAACTAATAGGTCAACAACCTTATGTGCAAAAGAATGGGCACTCTTCCTTTTACGCTTTCTGAGTTAAGGGAACATCTGGATCTAGTTTTAAGGTTTGGATGATGGTTGAGTGGCCTGTCTCTAATAGATTAATGGAGTTTCTGTTGTTTTGGCTTGGCCAATTATGGTAGCTGCTTTGTGCTAGGATATTTGCATGTTCCTGCACTGTTCATTGACTCGGTAAAGGGCCGTATTGATGATCATGTTCTGTAGAAACTCAAAATGACACTCATTCATGGTGCTGTTTTCAAGATCTTAGGATTTTTCTGGCCTCTTTCGAGGTGAAACTAGATGCATTAAATGTACAACATAGTTTATCTGTAGGATGGCATCCTATGGGACTATGGAAATTGTAAAAACTAAGTGAAAGCTTATGTCAAATGGCTGCAGGGTGTGGGTGGAGATACATTTTCAAAAGAAAAAAAGGGTTCTGGACCTCTGGTCCATATATATATATATATATATATATATATATATATATAGGAATTGAAATCAGCCGGCTAAATGTTGCTGGATGGTTAAATTGTTAAAATCAGTTGCTAAAAATGTTTAGCCAGGGAACACTAGCAAGATTTTATGATATAGCAATGGTTTGTGTTGGTTTAATGGTGGTTTCACGATTACAGTTATGCAATATGGCTAACTGTAAAGGAATCCCCACATAAAATGACGATGGTGCCTTACCCATTAAAGGCGTGGAGTTGTGGCTTGCGCCAAAATGATTATGTGTGTGCTATGAGAAGACCTTGAGGTTTGGATTATGATTTGGTTTAGGTTATGTGTCTGCTTTCTCATACAATTACCTAAAATTAAGCTGATAGACAGTGTGTATCCCTGGGAGGTTGACCAATATGTGTTGTTGATCTTAGTGCCCTTGCTGGTCTAAATCTAAGGATTCATACATGGTGTACAATTGGATTTTCAAGCTTAAGCTGGTTGTAGGTGTCTCAGCCTTGGGTCTGAGCCTTTTCTAGTGCAAGATTGTTTTCGCCAGCCCAAGGAAACACTGGACAGGGGTTAGCTCTTCTTTTTAGAAAGGTTTAAAAAAGAAATGTCAGATTGTCTGGATCCGTGTTTGAACTTTGATGGTTTTAATGATGGGCTTAATGAGGTGCTTATCTTACCCAAGGGGGATGCAATTGTGCACTTGCATGAATATGATGAACACCATACATTTGGACTGAAGGTCTTATAGCTTAGGCTTTACAAGCTAGGTTGAGTTAGGATTAGTTCAAATTGAGTCTAGTTGAATGGAGCAACAAGTTGGTCTCAGGTTGCATGGTTATGCAGCTTATGCCTAATACAGGTCATGCCTAATAGGGAGGATGGGTGTGCGCAATGGCCTGAAGTTTGTGTTGCGGTGAATTAGCTTTAGGTAGTGCTGGTGGTTGAGTCCAACCTTCCAAGACAGTTTTGCTCAGTTCTGTTGCCATCACATGGAATTACACCTGATCCATAGATTGTTTGGTGCTAATTGTACTGCCTGCATCTTGTGCTTGTAAGGTGGCACTTTGGTTAAATCAACCTCTGCATCCTTAAGGTGTAACTTGTTTGTGCTTGTACTTATCGTGGCAACTTTGTGTGCCTGTTGATGTTATCCCATGTAGCTATGTGAGTCGAATTAATGACATTTATATGACCAAAGACTAACATGCAATTGCTACTGTGTATCCTCCTAAGATTGACATCATAGCTGTTTGTGTTGTAATTGCACGAGTGATTGATGAGGTGGGGAATACCGTCATGTATCTGGAGGTGCTTATCTTAAAGTTTGCAATGTAGGTTTCTTGCCATACTCCATAGGGCTGACCTAGCAGTTGCTTACCCGTTCAGGTTTTAGATGAAGCAGTGGAGCTGGGTGATACATGCTTTATCTAGGAGCAGGAGGCATATGCATTGGTGTAGTTGAGGAAGAGTTCACGTACTTGGATCCTACCTTACTACACCTTGCTAGCCAATGGCTGAACTAGTTTAATGCATAGACGAGACTAGGAGCAACCAAGAGTTTTGGAGGCCCAAAACATTGTTTGGTAACAATCACAAAAGATTATCTGTCTTGGTCAGATAGTATAGGTCGTGGATGGAGTGGCTTTGCGCACGGCTTAGTGTATTTGTCTGCAATCAGCAACCTTGTTGAGCTGGTTAGTTGTTACTGGCTGCCTGGACAAACGTAGCTGAACCTTAAGATGTGTTGAAAGAGTAAGGACCACAATGGTGCAATTCTGAGACCCATTGCTGAGAGATCAAGAGCACTTCCAAACAGCGAGCATGAGGGACCATATGCAAGGAAGGTTTGATTTTTGTGTGGGCAGCCTCAGTACTTGGTGAGACTTCTTGAAGGCTCTCAAAGTTCTCAAAGCTTGACAAGGTTGCCAAGAGTGTCTCGGTTATTGGCCAAGCATGTTTGAGGGTGGTATGACACTCGACCATCTTGAACTCTTAATATCGAGGGAAACATGTGAAGTCTCCCCAAGGCTGCTTGTGGCTCACCTCGTGTGTTTGCTGTGAAGGGCTAAACACCCTGATTGACTACTGTGTGCCAGTTCTCTGCCACTTGGTCAAGCTTTGCCCAATCCAAGCCATGCAAATTCTATGCATCAGAGTGGCCTGGGGTGGTTTAAGCTGGGGTAGTTAGAGCAAATCAAGCCCCTCCCAGAGCTGGCTAGTCAGTTGACGAGTTGTGTTATACTGGTCTGGCTACCCCATGAAATCTATGCGAATGACAACCCATTGCTGCCCTCTTAAACCCCTAAGGTGCATTTAGCTGGTAACCAATCTTGATGTGCAAATGTCAGAAATGACGCCATTTGCTTACTTCTCAATTCAGGTCCAGCTCTTTAATAATACAATTTTTCTAGTTCTTCTTTAAACTCTTCCGCTAGCAGCTATGGGATCATGAACTCTGGGAAGACTTCCAGCCATCACTTTAGGGGTTAAGACGGCCCTATCACACGTCTACCGAACACTAGGGTCAACTGAACCCAATTGGGTGACTGCTCTTTCCATTTCCCGCTCCCTTAGCCGGTTCTTGAGTATCGCCCATCCATCCTTGTTTACCGGAGTCCAATGCAGTCTGGGGTTCACCAGTGCATCCATCTACTTGTACCTAACATCTGATGCCTCCTCTATACCAATTCTTGCTTGAGGAAAGTGCTTGATTAACCCTATTCAAGTTCTAACCAAAGTCAGTTTCTAAACGCGCATGTGCAGAAATATGTAAACCGATCAGATCCACGACCTTGGGTCTCTACCCTAGCAAGCTATTGCCGAGTTTCCCAAGACAACTGTCACATTTTATTCTTCTTGTATCCAACTCTTAATCCCCATAATTGTGGCTGAGACAAGTCTTATTATCTAATCTCCATTGCCTGTGCAAAACCGAGAAAAATCACTTTGAACCCATTCCTCCTGACTCTAACAATAAACTTAAGTTTTCAGGTTTATATCTCCAGACCCCTTGTCCAATCGCGTTGGGGATTTGATATCTTGACAACCACATATTCCCCTACTGAAATCAGGCTTGTTGGGCAAGCAAAGTGGCAGGAGCTTCTGGGGAAAAAGTGTTTGTCCAGAAAATTCTGTGTGCTTTGTCTACCTGGAAGAATTCTGCAGTTGATAACTGCATGTCTATGTCAGTCTGTATATTGCGTCTATATGAGGGTCATGTCACTGGTGGTGCTGGAGGTTCTTGCTACTAAGCGAGCTGCATGAATGTGCAAAAATGCTTCCCTTTTGAATATGACGTATATATTTCGAAGTTTATAGTCAATGCTGTATGACGGATTTCACTGTACTTTATTTTCAAAAAGTAGCTTTTGGTCATGATATTTCTTGTGTGAAGACTGCTGTTATATCAGCAGAGCCTCCCAGCTGGCCCTCCCCACGTGCAAGGGCAGTAACTAGGGAAGAATGATTGGGCACATTGTCACATGAGTGCAGGCGTGGTAGGGTGCCTTCACATCTTTCTATCTATCTATATGTGCATTTGAGTAGCGTAAAGTATACTAACCATCAAATGCATACAGCCACACCTTTGTGATGTAAGCTGTCTATTTCCAATCATTAGTGCTGCGTTAGTAGAGGGAGTTGTGTCAGTCTTTGGTTCTATACAAAGGGGATATCTTGCAATAGTTACTGGTTGGAGAATAAATCTCTCTCAATGCTTCCTCCATTTTCCTTATCCCTATGTTGTTCCCTTTCCTTTTTTTGGCCCATGATAGTAGCTGTTTTAAGCAACCAACCTCAAAGCCATTGTCACAAAAAACGTGTACAGGTATTATACAACGAGGAAAAAGACGGGTATAATACGGCAAAGTTGTATATCTTGCGAATAAAACGGTAAAAAGACGGCAAATTTTTAAAAAATAAATAAAACATCCTGATAATTATATAAAAATAAAGTAAATGAGAAATTAAAAAAAAACATTGAAAAATGACTACATAAGCAACAAATTAAAATTAGATAATGAAAACTAACAGTCTGGCAAACACTAAAAGCACACTTTAGTACCCATTTCAGCAAATCAGTCGGCAAATCACGATCCCATTACTAGAAACAGCATTTTATAAAAAAGGAAATTCCAAAAAGAAAAAGAACAAGCCTATTCCTATACCAGAAGCCTTCGTCAAAAACATCGATCAAGTGACGATTAAAACAGCGAAACCGAAACAGAACACTGAATCGACCCCACAGCGGCACAATATCAACTATCAACTACTTCTTCAAGGGAACAGAAGCACTTCTAGAGATCGACGGATTTTTTCCAGCTTTATAAACACTAGGCATATTAGTGTTAAAGTAACAAGGATCCTGATGAAATTACTGGCAAGAAGGAAAATGCAGGGGAAACTAGTCCATGTAAACAAATTAAAAAAACGAACATGGAATAAAAAAAAATAAATCCACCGAATGAGAACCTCTCACCTCTCTTCCGTCTGGCATCCCCTCTTCAGTCAAATGCCTTCTTCAGCCGAATGAGAACGAGAGGGAGACGAAGGAGAGGATCGATTTTAAGTTTTTAACCTAAGCCCTCTTTTCCTATCTAAAAATACATTTTTGCCATTAAAAGGGGTGATCAACTTTAAAAAAGACCAACCTTTTTATAAATGTTACACGCTGTGCCATTTTTTAAAACTAACCTCGTGCCTTCAAAAAAATCGCGAAAGACGCGTTTTATACGCGTCTTTTATTTTTGCCGTTTTTTTGAAAAAAATGCGTCTTATTCCCGTTTTAGTTGCTAGAGAGGTTTTTGGCGTATAATACGCGTTTTTTTTTAAAAAAAGCCGTTTTTTGTGAATCAAAGCTCTTCCATCCATGGGTGCCATTCCTTGAGTCTGCACATCCCAAGATTGATCCCTTGTGTAAGCCCTTCCATTGGTGATTACCTCCTTTGAAGCCATAACCATGAAATAAAGGCCTTGATAATAGGCAGCGCTAGCATCCTATGTGGAACTCTGTAGGTGGCTATAGAACATGTGTGGGTAATATGCTTTTGTGGGTCCAGTAGGCCTTTGTGCTGTAAAGTTGGTGCCAATTTGCTTCCATGATCCTTCTGCTGGTTGAGTGTGCAGGCTGGTAGGCTAACTTTAGCATAGATTGGTTATGCCTCAAAAAGTAAAACCAAGAAAAAAGTTTCCCCTGTGACAACTACCTGCAGGAGAGTTGCTTAAATGTAAATACTATTGGGAATAGTTGTCCTACTCAAGTAGATAGTTGAATTAGCTTATTGGCTTCTGTGTATATTAGCAACTTATCGCTAGCCTTCCTTTGTTCTTCTTACTATTTGTTATAGTTGGTCTATAGGCTCCCAGGTGTTCCATTCATGGAACGTTTGCCTTTTCTATGTTAGAAGATCACATGCCATTCTTATTTTGCACCTTCTCTAGTAGACATTATGTTGATGATTTACTTACTGGACCTTTTGCATGTTCCTGTCACTTTTTCTTGGATTTTTCATGTGTCTCCTAATTGTTTGCCTATGAAGTCCTTTTTCCTGTTTGTTTTCCCTTCAAATGGAAACATAATTTGGGAAGGAAAGTTTGCTTACAAAGAGCGGCATGATCTGGTCTTGACATGAGGATATAAGCAAGGTGTGTTGCAAATTTCCTTAGATATTAGTATGACCTTTAAACTCTGAAGCTAAGTGTTACAAAAGTCGGAAAACCTGCCTTTTGATAACTTAGTGGGAAAATTCCTGTTTCAGTTTTGTGCCCTGAGTCCTTAGCCTAGCTATCTTTGAAGATCATAATGAACTTGGTAAATTTCTTTTTATGAATTATTGGTTTCTAATGTTTGATGTCTTTAGCTGTGTAAGGGTTCATCAGGTGATTTGGTCTTTTGATAGAAGTTGCACGTATGTAGACTATTAATCTGGCTTGAATCAGAGAATTAGCAATTTCCTCAGCTTGCTTTCCTGTCTTGTGCATAAATTCATACTCAAATTTCCAATTTTTTGAAGTCCACAGCAGTTCTTTCCCCCAAACTTCAATTTTCTTAGGTCCTAAATGAGTAATATTTTCATGAATCTTTGCAGGTTATAAGAAAAAGGTGTTTCAGGTGTTTCTGATTATTAAATCAGGTAAAGTTTCTTAAGCCTTTTTCATGGCAGAGAGGGCTTGCGTAAAGCGTCTGCAGAAGGAATACCGTGCACTATGTAAGGTATTATTTTCCTCTCATTTTATTCTTTTTGCTGTATACCATGCATTATGCATGGTAATGTTTTTTTCCCTCTTTATTTTATTTTACTTTATTTGGTGCATGTTAGCTTTAGAGTTACACAAAAATTTTGATGTTTTAATCACTTTGTAATAATGTAGTTTGGTGCTTTTAAGATTTTTCATGCCGTTGAACATCTATATCTACATTATATTTCTTGAAAATTGCTGAACTTCTTTCTGCTTAAGATCCATCAATCCTTTGTTATTGTCCTCCTGTTTCCAGTGGCATATATGTTCATTGTCATTTTTTTGTGATATGCCTTTAGTATCTTAATAACTTTGTGGTTTTCTGAATTTGTAGGAGCCAGTTCCACACATTTTAGCTCGTCCAAATCCGAATGATATCCTCGAGTGGCGTAAGTACAATAGTTTTTGTGAAGTTTATAGTTTTCTGGATTTTCATATCTCATGTTGTCAGCATCTGTACTTTTAGCCTTATTATCTGTCCCTTCTAAAGTTAATGGTTAAAATGACATGACTGTAGTGCAATTTTTCCACAAAATGATATACAAGAAAAAATCCAATTCCAAAAGATATCTTTTTGGCAGTATTATTATCATGACATCTTTACAATGCAGGATACTTTTATTTATTAGTTTTTAATTTCTGTCGAAGATCTTGACACATTTATGCTTTAGTCCAGTGTCACAGGTCTTGCCTTTCTATCAGCATTCTTTTTCTCGAGTACATGATAATTTGATTTTGGCATTGTTTTGCAAAATATAATAATTTTTTAATGTTTTCCATTTTCTTTTTTTTTTTGCTGCATTTTTTGGAAGAGAACACTGATGTTTGTGACAATACTCTAGACTGCTATCTTGTTTTCCTTTTTGACTACTTTTTCTCTTTTGTCCTTTGAACATTTCTTCTGTTGTTCCTTTCTGCAACTTGGATCTTGTTGACGTGACCTTGGTTTTGCAATTTTTCAGATTATGTATTAGAAGGGAGTGAAGGAACACCATTTGCAGGTAAGTGAGCTTTGAAATGAGCAATATACAGCACTATACGTGCACATTCATTTGGTTGGGGGGAGGTGTGAGAGTGAGTTTGTGATGTAGTTGGAAGTTACTAAAAAAATGCATTGAACCTTTCCATGAATCAAGTCAAAGGAGGCTTTATTGTCACAGTCACCCTTATGAACAGCATAAAGATGCTAGTAAACAATCACCTACATTTGGCATTAAGGTTCACTACATAAAAAAGATAATGATGCCATTGAAAACAATTACTTGGAGACACAGGGTCCTCAAGAGGGAGTAATCCGTCCTTTATATGCAAGGAAGGGAGGACTAGCTGTTGGACCAGATTGGTCAAAGTATATTCTTGATCTGAAATAAAGACTGACAAAATAGTACCTCAAAAAAGGAGAAAAGATAAAAATAAAATTTATCCTCATGATGTATAGATTAATGTCTATATTATAACAACAAACACATATATACTTCAAGTATATATACACGTCATTATGCATATAGACAATACATATTTATTTACATAAATTTTAGCAGTTACATGTCTCGTATTTGTAATTCCCTGGATTGCGATCCAAAAACTGATTTTTCTTGATCCCATTTAGGTGGTATTTACTATGGAAAAGTAAAATTTCCCTCTGACTATCCGTTCAAACCCCCAGGAATCAGGTATGTTAGTGGTAATTCAAATTGAACTGATTATGGAATAGTGAGAAGTCATGTTATTGCTTCATTGCTGCCTAAGAACATTAAAGTTCTGATGGTTTTTTTTTTTCTTTTTCTTTTGGTGGTAGCATGATTACACCTAATGGCCGGTTTGCTACACAGAAAAGAATTTGCATGTCTATGAGTGACTGTAAGTTTATTCATTTAAGTTCATGTGCTTTGCCTTGTATTGTTTCATGTGGTTTTCACATATTGGGTGATATATTCTTCCTTTTTTGCTTCAGTTCATCCGGAGACGTGGAATCCCATGTGGTCAGTGTCAAGGTGTGTTGCTTACCTCTTCTATTTGCATATATTATCTGAATTTATGTTTTTATGGTTTACCTTTTAACATTTGCTCACCTTTTTTTCTAACTTTCGTACTTTTTTTTATCAGCATACTTACGGGGCTTCTTTCATTCATGGTAAGTGATTAAGTTATCATAGAGAAATGTTTCTGCAGTTTTCTGGCTATTAGGTACACCAATATCACCAAAATATCACAATATTACTACCTTTATGAAGCTAGTTAACAATTCTGGGAAAATGCAATGACATTTTCAAGTATTGCTGGAAACACATATTTTTGGATCATCCAAGATATGCTCCTCAGGTTTTCAAGAAGGTCCACACTTTCATATGTTTATTTGCGTGACTTTGTTTTGATTCTATGGCAGGAAGGCATACTTGCTTCTTATATGTTTCTTCATTAAAGAACTAAGTAACATATGAAACCATGTTGTACTTTGTATTTAATTGCAATATGTTTAGTTTTTGAGGAAAACCATCTCTTGCAAAGAACTTCGGGAGAAACCTTGCTGAGGAATTGCTGGTGACAGCACTAGAACTGTGCTTGGCAGCTTTCCTCAAGTATAGACAGGAAGTTCTTCACAAGAGGCCATGTTTTAACCTTTTGCGAAGTTTATTGCATAGGTTGCATTTTTTAGTACTATAGGCAGGACTTTGTTATTCATAATAGACTATGTGCTGTCTTTTGGTGAATTTTATAGCATATGTCACTTCAAATATGAATTATCCGGCACTACTAGGAAATTTGATAATTTCCTCTTTAGTGTTTATCATTATCAACTCTGCAAACATGCACATACTCAACACATGTTTGTGGACATAGATGCTCTTTAAAGTTGATGTGTGCTGGAACATGAACTTGTAAATCTATTTTGTAAGGTAGGAATTAGCAACCTGGTTTTAGACTTAGTTAATTTGGCTTTTGGCTAAGGAGTTTCCAGTGTATTTTGTCAATCTGGTTACAAGTGACACCAACTACGCTGGGAACCAGAGTCCTATCATATTTTCAATTTTGTATTTTCATTTCTTAGAAGTTTTTCTTAGGGCTTTCCCTTTTTCGTGTTGAATAATTCCAGGAGTACTTGAGTTGTAGCTTAACGATGTTCATTTTACTCCTTATAGATGGACAATAGTCCTACCACCGGCAGCGTGTCTACCACTGTTGCTGAAAAGCAAAGACTTGCACGTGCTTCACTTGCATTCAACTGTAAGAGGTAAATGATTACTGCCATTGACAAAGTTTACCTTGCTCTTGGAATTTTCTCGGATGACTGATTTTCTGTTGGTTTAGGTTTCATGAAGGCTGTCTTTCAGTAATCTCATGTTCTGTTTCTGTTTTGCAGTCCAATGTTCAGAAAAATGTTCCCTGAATATGTGGAGCAGTACAACCAGTTACAAAATGCAGAAAAACTAAATTCAGATAGATTGGCAGAGAAAGAACAGCCTCATGCTGCATCTGAAACTGAAGGCAAGGAAAAAGAAGATAATGGAGTACTTGACAAAAGGAATCAGCGGCATACTAGCAAAATCCCATTTTGGCTACTGTTTTTTATATTCTCTGTTCTTTGTGCGATTATGGCGTTGCCACTTCTACTGATTTGACTTCTGATGATGCTCTAGAATCAAGGTGCCTTGGTCCTATTTGTTTCAGATGTTGAACTCATCAAATGATTAAGGTCGGTCCCAAAGCATTTCCAACTATGGATTGCTTAGGATTTACACCTTGTGACCAGATGAATCTCTATTGACTGGTGTACTGACGCAAGGATCGTTAGACATCAATGGAAATCTGGAACACGTTATCATCTCATATACATAGGACATTGGGTGTGCCTCCCCCAATTTCTTGGTGTGATATTTTTTGGACTTGGTTATGTAATTGTCTCTTAACGAAGTTGGTAGCTGTGATTCTTCTGTAGCCTCTCATCACATCCTTTAGCAACTAATAATAGCTGGTTGCTGTCACGTGATTGTTCTGGTTTTTGTCTATCCATACATAATTGTGTTTGAAAGCTTCTTAAATTGGGCCGTACCCTCGCATCTTACAGCTGTATCCATGAGACACGGGCAGGCTCTCTTGGTTAGTGTCAGACACCCTCAATCTTGTGGCAGACTTTCAGTGATTTTGTGAGGACTCTTGAAAGGAAAAAGTTGTACTAAAGACAGCAAAGAAGCTTTTTGTCACACTAAAGTTCGAGCCTATCTGAATTAATGAAAATTTGTGGTTTTGCTTGATATATTTAAATCAGGTTATGGCCAGCAATAAATCGCCAGCAATAAATCGAATGCATTTGAAAGTCGCTCACTTATGAAATAGGGACCGGTTTTACGTGGCAAAAATTGATTAAGGGTGTTGTCAAAAGACGGTCTTTCTTCTGAATATTGAAGTAAATCCTTTTTCTTTTGTAAGTTGTTAACCTGTGTACTTTGTCCTTTTTTTTTTGTCTCTACTGCATGAGGGTTTCTTTGAGATGGCAGAGGCAATAATGTGAATTTAGCAAAATCAAGGCTTGCCCTAGACGAGGTTCTTGACGGTTTGATTTGCCAAGAACTTGTTTATCTTAAAAAGCCAAAATAACTAGGCCCAATTTTTGGGGACAAGCATTGGGAGGGTGGTGGAGGGCTCCCTTCTGCCGGAGCCAAGGCAGACAGCGGTGAAGAAGAAATGCATGGTTTTATGAACATGTACCAGGAACAATATATTTTGACTTGTGTGAAAACTAAAAAAGGTTTTAGGTTTAGCTTTAAAAAAGACTTACATATGCATCTTTAATCTGCAACGCATTTGCAAGAAACACTGTAAGATTTTGAATGTTACCTAATAACCACCTAAAATTCATGTCTAATCTTCAGGTGACCGCTTTAGTTATTCCTATCTGGTTAACTAATGTCGGGTTGAGTTGGTAAATTGTGATGTCTATACTACCCCCTAATTCTTCACAAACAGAAAGACTGAGATGTCCCCCACACTCTCTGTCTCTAAAATCATTATCTTACCTTTATGGTGCCCCTTCATCCACATACACTAATTCACACCATTGGAATCCTACTAAAAATTCTCCCCAAGAGCACAACCTGGAGCTTGATTAACGACAAAATTCATTCAAGAAGTTGCACAAATGACTTCTCAAGGTCAGTCACTGAAAGTATGAGTGTACATGAAGTAACATGATCTTCCTTAACTCATACAAATTGACAAAAGAACAAAAACATACATTTCTCTTGGTTTCTCATTAACACTAACCTTAACAGGATAGGCAAAGCAAAAAAAAAAAAAATGCCATAGGCCAAACTCTTTTCCTCCAAAAGAATCATCAGATTCAATAAAGGAAAACCAAAGAAGTAGAGAAGAGAACATATTCTTGGGAGTGAGTATATCACCACAAGAGATTTAAAAATCAGTGATGCTGCTTTTGCACTGCAAATATTGATCTACGACGCAAAAAGGAGCGTTCATGTGGTGTCATTGAAAGTGACGTCACTGCTAAAATAGCGACACTTTTGTGCATCATCATTGTTGCCAGTAGCGATGCTTTTGTACATCATCGCTGCTTTAGGTAGTGACATTCTTGTTCGTTGTGCATGCAATCAGTACCACTATCATACATTGTTGCAGTTGCCATTAACGATGCTCTTATACATCGTCACACTTGCAATTGGTGATGCTCTTGTACATCGTTATAGTTGCAATTGACGATGCTCTTGTATATCATCGCAATACTTTGCAGTGATGGATCAAGTCATGTCATTGCTACAAGCAGCGATTCTCTTTAAAATAGTTGCAGTTGCAAGTAGCGACGATCATAGACATCGTTGGAGCTACTTCCGATGAAGCAGCATGTCATGTCGCTAATGTTAATGTCGTTGATTGGTAGTGTGTTAGCAGGTTTCAATATGCATATCCATTGCTAGAGCCAATTACCTATCATTTCAATGTCGAGAGAGAGATAGTACTAATAAAGAATAATATTGTACTATTAAAAATAATATTTACATATTATCAAATAAATGTTCACATATTGGGTTTGTGTACGTACAACATTGAGGAGGCCTATTGGTGTGACAGATCAAAAAATCTAAGTGGTGTCTCCAACATTACAAAGTCCGGAGCCAGGCAAACCTTCCTCAAAGTTGTATTACATGTCAAGAAGGCGTAGATCAATCTTTGCAGGAGCCTTGTACTTCAGATTAAATTTCAACCAAGGAAGACCGGCTACAATCAGGTTTGACCTCAACTTTCTGAAAAGGCGACACATCAAGTTATAAGTATCAGGAATAGTCCACAAGGAATGATAATAGTGGATAAGGTATACAGGACCTACTTAATGCAGTATAAAATGGTATTGTAGTCCTGTGATCGAAAAACCTGCACTAGAATATTCTTCACACATCAGGAAAATAATACAAGGTTAGATATATGACTAACTACATGTTCATTGAGCCTGACAAAATATATGTGTGCAAAAAAGAGTCAACCAAAGAGAAAAGAGGATGAAAAGAGTTCATATTGATTGCCCAACCATGAGCACCAATCCTCAGAATTCCCAATGTTTATCCTATATTCTTATGTCAAGGATCATTTAGAGCAGTTTTAAGTAGTGGTTTTCTGATGAATAGCTATTGGACACGTTCAAAATGAATAAATATATAATAACAAAGGTACACATTAAACATCGTTTAACTGATATTTCCCAAAAAAAAAACCTCAAAAATGTAATACTTGGACAACAAGGGTTTCTTCGATATTCTGGAATTTGGGATCTTTTATCTTTTTCTAATAACATACTCACTTCAAAGCAACACCATTACCTAACACAAATTAAAATTTAACTGGGAGAAATGGCTTTAACATGTCCTGAATTTTCCAATCAAATGGGTTCAAGCTTGATGCTTCCAACTTCAATAGAATTTCATCTTTCCTTGGAGATGGTATTGGAACCTCCACATGCTGCAAAATTAAATAGTGCAATATAATATTGCATAAACCAACAGCATATGCAAGAATTAAATAAAAAGTTCAAACTCCTGCATTTCGTAATTAATTCATTTGAATTGTTTTATATTTATTCTCAAAGGCTGTTACACAAAAACGAAATGTTGATCCGGTTGTAACTTTCTTCCATTAAGGAGTGATAGAAGAAATATCTGAAAATGAAACATGAATTCCCAACCAATTGTCCCCTGGCCTAGTGGTAGTACTGAATAACCTCATATGCAAAGGTTGAGGGCATGAAAGCTGGTATAATAAGGAGTAAAAGAGGGAAGAAGCACACGTTCCAAATAATAAAAATAAATTGTATGAACCAAATCTGCATTGGTACTTGAAGTTCTATTACGTAATTTAAGGTTCCACTTCATGGCAATATTTTTTTCGGAACAAAAGAAAGTAGAAAAGCTAAACATTGTATGTTCCTGTTTCCAATTTTACCTACTGGCTATGTCACACGGGTGCGGATGCGATACGGGTATGGATACGGGGATACGGGTGCGGATACGGTAATTTTCAAATTTTTTGGATACGAGGACACAGCTACATTAAATATTCTAAAAAATGATAACAATAAAAAACACATTAAATTAATAGTTCACTCTTACAATCTTGTGAGAAAATGTGTTTTATCACAAAAGTACTGAATATTTGAAAGGATTGTTCATGGAAATAATTGGATGCATCACAAAAAATTAATAAAATGAAAAAAAAACATTAAATTTTTATTTTTTATTTTTTGCCGTGTCCTAGCCGAGTCCCGTGTCGGAATCGCCATGTCGGCGAGTCGACATGGGTACGCGGCCTCTTTAGCCGCATTCCGTGTGACATAGCCTACTGGAAGATGTGCTACTGACTTTCTTAGATTCTTATTTGCAGTGGGAGGAACTTGAAGGAGAGTTTGATCAGTTGTATTAGAGGAGAAAGATTTTGAGGATCACATAAACGAGTCATATGTAACTAATAATGGCTTTTCATATGTCTAACTTGGCAGAAAATATTGTATTTATGGAATCACACGTTATAAGAGAAGTTGATACAAGCTCCTAGGAGCCAGGATTTGGATACCTGACAGTTAAAGTAGGTCCCTTCACGCTCAAGGTTTCTTGCTGGTCGCTTTACCCATGTGAGAAAGATGATTGATTTGGGCTTTCTCCTTTCTAACCTTCTTTGCTTGTACAAAATGGTTTTTGGAAGGGTTACTGACATACCTCATCCTTTCTGCTACTTGGAAATTTGCCATTGACCATCAAGAAAAATGCAGAAAAGCAGATTCACCAAAATGGCACAGTATTGTGAAGGGTTCCATGATTCTACCTGAGATAATTATCTTGCAAGAATCTCATGGGGCTGTGATGCACTGGAATGCAAAGAACAAGAAATTTTTTCTTTAATATTTTTGGAAGGAATTAATGGCGTGCTTTAACAAGCAAACATCATAGTCAAACCTCTCCACTATCAATCCAAGTCAATAATTAAGGTATAGTAAATGTAACGAGTGGCGTTTTGGCAGTTTGGGCTGGATCAAGGTCCACACCCGGGCTCGAATTCCACCCACGTGAAGAGGAAGGCCTGATGCTAGGCTCTCCCTCTTTGTCTCCCTGGCTGGTTCCACCCGCTGTAACGAGCGGCATTTTGGCAGAGGTGAAAGGTGGTGCTGAGGTAAGCCCCACTCGATTTCTCTCATTCTCTTCTTTCTTTTCCTTCTTTCTGGCCCTCTATCGCATATCTGCTCTTCTCCCTCTCTGTCCCAAGTCCTCTTGCCCTCCTCATCTCTCATCGTCCCTCGCCTTCTGCTCTCTCCCTCTCGCCAGCCTCCTCTCACCCTCACCATCCCTCATCGTCTCTTTCTCTCTGCTCTCTCTTCCGCAAGTCTTCTCTCACCCCCATCATCTCTCACTTCACACCTCTCTTTGCACTCTCCCTCAACCGAGCCTTCTCTCTCCGACTTCCCTAGGTCTCCCGCACTCTTCCCCTTTCACCTGTCTTTTTCTCCCCCCTATTTGTCTATCTGTCTCACGTGTCTTTGCTCAGCTGAACCATCTCCCTCTCAACCGAATCCTCTCTTCTCTCATTACATCTATCTTTCACTCTTTCTTTTGCTCATTCTCACCCTCTTTGATGTCATTTACCTTTTTATGTCATTGGGTTAAATTGCAGGTAGGAAATACGTCTTTCCCCTCCTATCAGTCTTTCCTCTCCTATCAGCAAATAGACCATCCATGTTGGAGACAACAACAACATATGACCTTGGCTGTTAGGGGAGTGGTCGAGTGTTTGGGGTAGCTTCTGGGGACACTATAGCAGCTAGGACTCTAAAAGAGGGGTGAGCAAGGCCTAATCGTGCCTATTTTCTCTAATGTTTTAGTTTAAGTGCATGAATAATTCATATTTGAACATGAGATTCAAGATTGAATGATTTAAGGCACAGCATAGAGATTTTATTATATAGGAGAAGGTTTAAGACTGTTTTGGGGGGAGAAGGATCTATGTATATTTTGTTGGATCTCACGACGCATGTGGGGAGGGAGCACCGATATTTCTTTGTAGGTTAAATTTAAATTTTGGAGGGAAAAACAGAACATTTAAGAATTACAAATGGTGATGCCTCAACTAGGTGTTAAGTTCCTATTGAGTGTCTAATTTATTGATAATGTACCTAAGGATGCATTTGGGAAGGTTCACGCTTAATGATCTCTTAAATATGAAAAAAAACTTAAAGAAATGTTCTATAGGTCGATTCAACCTATCAGTATCTGCTCGAGTTGATAACCTACACCTCAGTGGTCTTATTTCTTATTTAAATAGATTTTAAATCGAAATGATTGAAAAACTTATCACTTTGAGTTTTTTGCAGGTGCATCAGGCACGTCGGGTAGACCTTAGGCAACATTATTCAAAGTTCGAGGTGAATTTAGGTGTTTGTGATGACGTGCGACAAGTATAGCAACATTCCAGGAAAATCTCTGCCTAAGGCCAAATATAGAGTGTGTTTTTTTGAGATCATTGGATCTTATAATAGTGTTTTATTTGAAATAATGTGTGATATAATGTGCTCATTGCATTTGTCGTTGCATGTGTGAGATTAACTGATTATAAGATGTATTGATTGTTTTAAAATTATTATGCGATGACATATGCATGTTAGAAATTATAATTGCTTAGGTCAGATTAGGTAGAGTATCGAGTCGAGTATTTTCTCAACTCTATTTGTGCATCAGTGAGCATCCTAACATGATATTTGCATATGACAACTATAAACCAATCACGGATGAAGACTACTCTCCATGGTTAGGTCTAAGTTTTTGTATGATGTAATTGTCTTGTTTGACTGATGTGAATACTATGAGATTTTTGTTTGCATTACCGTTGGACAGTGATCCAATTGAATGAACTTGAAGAGTAATACTCATAAAGTATGATGACTAGCTCAGAGTATTGGTTGAATGTGTAATCCTCTTATGAAGGCGTTTTGAGGTATGGGTGCACTTGTGGAGTGAACCAACCTCGTGTGCTAGCCGGTCTTATTGTGAATATGCTCTCATAATAATAAATTAATAAAGAATAATTGATGGAATGTGAGTTGGTTATGGCAATATGTTCAGGACATGTCCCCCCCTCATCGTTGGTCTCAACTGATCAGCGCGTAGGTGGTGCAAGGCCTTAGGATATCGTTGTGTAATGTGCTTGGAGCGTTGAGCTCCTCCTGCTTTCTCAACCTGAGTGTCCTAGGAAAGATTGAACAACTCTCATTGGAATTCACACATCCATATATGATTGCTCTACCATTGCAGCGTGAACAGATCTGTATCATCTCGAGCCACCATGAGGATTGTCTCCTGACTGTAGGACACCCGTGGTGTGCACGCACTTGTGTTTTACACTCATAGGAGCTGTCAATTCACTGAATTGAATGTAAATGAAATAAATGTAAATGAAATGAATATAAATGAAGCAAATATGAATGAAGTGAATATGACTATTAAGTGTGTTAATTGTGATCATTCAATGATCCCTACATGTCGTTGAATATATAAGGGACTACCATGACAAGTTATGTGACTGCATGCACTTATCATGTTATCATAGTAATATGTTTCGTTATATGTTAGACTCCATATTTGAGCCACTTATTTTAAGGGGTTAGGGATTTATCTGGTTTGCTATCATACAACGAAAGATAAACTTGTTGTTGTTTACCTTTTTCAGGTTGTGGTGAACTGGGGCAATAGGTTGATTAGATGGCTCTGCTCATATCCTACTGGAGATATTTTGAGTCCATAGTCATACTAGCGCGACATGTTTTGGTCTTATTGACAATGTATTGTTTTTTTTTAGACATTAATGTTATGGTTTTGAAGACATTTTTGTCATGTGTATCATTGATAAATATGAAATCATTTTGTATGAACTGAATTTGCTACATAATGGAATGTTTGCCTCATTGTCATTTTGCTTTGCATTACTCCTTTTTAATTGTTGTGTCGTTGCACCTCGACATGTTATGTTTAAAAAAAAAAATTAGGGTTCAAAAGGTCGGGGTGCACTATGGATGTTGACTAAAACCTATCTATGAAGCTGTGTTGTCCAGTTTCATGCTACTGGATTGATCTCTTATCATAGTTTTGATTGTCACTATGATATATACGCATAGAATAGATTGATACTTTGAAATATTGTGATGATGCATCTTTGCAATTTGACTTAAAAGACTTGTCATGAACTTGGTAATAAGAATAGAGATTCTTACTTGTACAAATAGACTACCAACATAGGGGGAAGAAGCAGGGTGGGCAGGCTAGTGAGGCACAGAGAGGGCCGAGTTCGGCCCATTTAGATGTATATACCCCACTAGATAATAGTACGTTAAGGCAACCATTTGCTCAAACTGGTGTGGGTGCCCAAATGCCACCAATGCAGACTCCACCTATAGGTTAGTAGGCTATATTGCTGATGACTTTACAGATGCTGACCTCTCTAGTACAGTCGATGGTCAGTAACCATAGGAGCCATGCATATCCTACATGTGACACCACTACACTGTCTAAGGAGAAGGTGACTTTCAATCATTTAAATAGTTCATATCGATGCAACCGTCTGTCTTGACTGGAGATGGCAACCCAAATGCGACAAATGAGTGGATTGAAGAGGTAGAACACATCTTTGAACTTCTCAAGATGTCAGAAGGAGATAAAGTGAATGGCTCGTACTTATTGAAGGCTAAGTCACATGGGTACTTCAGTAAAGTCCACGTACCCGTACCCAGAAAGGGTACTTTGACACTTGGGTACCTATAGATCCAAACTGCTTAATTTTACTTTGATTTAATTTTTTTCACCCTACTTTTTATTCTATTATTTGGATGTGAAAATTCGATTGATGTTCATATTTGACTAGGGAGCTGCTTGGTTGTTCATATGTTTAAAGTTTTTCATAGGTTTCTTAAACACACTGCTGCAAGAGCCATTGATATATATTTTCTATGTTATTTATTTGTTTATGTTGATGTATATTCTTTATTTTGATACATATTTTCTAAGCATTGCTTATTGTTTATATATATATATATGGCCGTACCCCCACACCCAAGTTTTTTGAAAATGGTCAGTACCCGTACCCGCACCAGCACTCGTACCCGTACCTATGTGACATAGATTGAAGGGTGATGCCAAGCGGTGGTGGCAATCAACCCATGAGATTCAGTTTGCAGGTCAATAACCAATCTCATGAAAACACTTCAGAGATTCATTCTTCAACACCTACTTCCCAGCACATGCAAGAAACCAAAAAATATAAGAGTTCTTTGACTTGCAACAAAATCACATGAGCTTGAAGCAGTATGTTACTAAGTATCGACACTTAGAGGTGTATTGCCCACATCTCTACCACTGATGAGGCTAGAGTATATAAGTTTGCGCATCAGTTACATGACAGCAAAGCAAGGTGATGCCTAGCCGGCCCTGCAATTTGGACGTGGTGGTCACCATTGCTAGATGCATGGACAAGGATTGGCAAGGACACAGAGGAACAACACCATAAGAAGTTGGGCCAACACTCACATAGTGGGTGGATGCAGACCAAGCACAACTACTTCGCGAGTAGGGCAAAGTTTTATGGGAGGTGAGACGACAGACCATTCAAGCAGAACATGCCTATCTGCAGTGACACTACACAGTAGACAATGACTACTTTGATTCTGCCGAGGTGTCTCACTTGCTTACTTGTGCACCTTGGGAAACCATGTTATCGGGGGACCAGAGCATGTTTACACTGTGGAAGGATGAGACACTTAATCAAAAACTACCCCAAAATGCGAGAAAAAAGAGTTGAAGAAGCCCAAGGCCGGTCCTTCAAGTACACAAAATACTACCGGTTGTGTCAATGCAACTACCATAGAGGAGCTTCAAGAGCACGATCTTATTGAAAGTATATTACTTGTTGGTTCTCACATTGCAAAAGTGTTATTTGATGCAGGGGCGACTCATTCTTTCATAGCTAGACGATTTGCTACTTTACTAGAAGTGTCGACTAAGATGATGTCATGTGTCTTAAAAGTGGTAAGCCCTATACATGCTCAAGATTGGAGTAGCTAGAATCTACTTGATGTGGATGTAGAGAACCATCAGCACCATTTGCTTGCACAGTTGATGATTATAAGTCTCAACGGATTTGATGTTATTTTGAGTATGGATTGACTATATATGCATTATGCCAATGTAGATTACAGAAAGAAGTAGATACAACTCATAAGATGCAACCAGTGAAATTCCAAGCTCGAAAAACTAGTCAAACTAATAAGATAATGGTATCTACACTAAAGGCTAAACGATTGTTAGAAAAGGAGAGTGTTGCAATCTTGGTCAATGTGTTGACCAGTAAAGTTAGGAGATGTGGCCATTGTGAATGAGTATCCCGATGTGTTTCTTGAAGAGTTAACGAGTTTGCCTATAACATAGAAAGTCAAATTTAAGATAGAGTTGTTACCAGGGATAACCTATATTTCTAAGGCATTATACTGCATAGCACCGATAGAGTTAGGAGAATTGAAGAAACAACTATAGAAGCTCTTAGATGAGGGTTTCATTCGACCCAGCGTGTCACCTTGGGGAGCACCTGTGTTGTTTGTTAAGAAGAAGGATGAGATGATGTGTTTGTGTATAGATTACCGCATATTGAATCAAGTCAACATCAAGAATAAATATCCACTTTTTAGAATTGAGGACTTGTTCGATCAGCTCAAAAATGCAAAGGTATTCTCCAAAATTGATTTGAGAACAGGTTATCACCAGCTTTTGATACAGGAGGAAAATGTTACTAAGAATACCTTTCGAACTAGATATGGACATTATGGATTCAGGGTCACGTCTTTTTGGGTTGATCAATGCACCTGCAGCATTTATGGACCTCATGAATCAAGTTTTTCAAGACTACTTGAATCGATTTGTTATTATATTTATGGATTATATTTTGATGTATTTAGTTAGCGATGTTGAGTAGAGAGATCACTTAAGAAGTGTATTGGGGATTTTGTGTAAGTATAAGTTATATGCAAAGTACTCAAAATATGAATTTTGGCTAGAGAATATAAACTTTCTTGGTCATGTGATATTGAAGGATGAAGTTTCTGTAGACCCAGGTAAGGCATCGGCAGTACAAGACTAGAGGACGCCACACAGTGTAACTGAGGTTAGAAGCTACTTGAAATTGGCAGGGTACTATACAAGACTTTTCGAAAACAGTTGCTCCCATAACTAAACTATTAAGAAAAGGAGTAAAGTTCGTTTGGGATGAGGAGTTCGAGAAGAGTCTCCAAACTCTGAAGTTCAAGCTTACCACCACACCTATCTTGACACTTTCATATGGTAAATCTGGAATTGTGGTATACTAATGCATCGGGAATATATTATGGCTGTATATTGTTGCAACATGGTCATGTGGTGGCTTATGCATCTAGAAAGTTGAAGACACATAAGAAATATTATCTCACTCATGGTTTGAAATTGTGAGCGGTAGTATTGGCACTGAAGATATAGAGACACTATATCTATAGGATAGTGTTTGAGGTGTTTACAGACCACATGTTGTTGAAGTACATATTATCCCAAAAAGATTTCAATGAGGCAAAGAAGTGGATCGAGTATTTAAAGTATTATGATTTCAAAATATCATATCATCTGAAAAAAAGAAATGTAGTGGTTGATGCTTTGAGAAGACATGATGAGGCAACGATATGTAGTATGATGAATCATTTTTTGACATTGTTGCAAGATGTAATAGCATCACAGCCTCACTTATGTGATGGGAACAAAGCAATTATGACTGCCTTAATACGACATCAATTGTTGAAAGCGCTTATAATGAAGCAAAAAGAAGACCCTGATTTTGCTAGAAACACAAAAATGAAGATGATTCATTGTGGTTTGGACAAAGATTGTGGGTCCCTAGAGATGAATGGGTATAACGTTCTCCCTTTCATCCTCCTGAGTTTTCTCATGGCTCACCCTCACCGTGTCTCATTCTTGTCTCTCTCTCTCTCTCTCTCTCTCTCTCTCTCTCTCTCTATTCTCCCTGACCCACTCTCTTGCCTCACTGACTCCCCCTTGTCTTTGCATGCTCCCCCTCAACTATTTTTTCCATTGCCCTTATTCTCGCTCTCTCTCTCACTCTCTCTCTCTCTATTTATCTCTATCATTGTCCCTCTCTCCCGTGTGTCTCCCTCAGCTGAACCCTCTGTCGTCCTCTCACCCATTCTCTCACTCTCAAACTCAATCTCTCTGCTTAGCAAAACCCTCTCCCTCCCAACCGAATGATGAGTTTCTCTTGATAGATTTTTTTTTCTCTCTCTCTCTCTCATGCTCTCTTAATCATTCTCACTCTCTTTAGGGTTGTTTTGGATTTGTAGTTGGAGGAATGTGTCTTTCCCCTTATACCAACAAATGGGGGGTGTTGGTGGTGACGGTAGCAGATAGCTTTTGGCTTTTTGTGATCGGTCGAACGTTTGGATTAGTTGTTGGGGATGCTTACAGTAGTGGGGACTCTATAAGAGGGGTGAGCGATAACTTAAGTCTATTTTGTCTAATGTTCTCCTTAAGTACATGAACAACTATTGTTTGAGCATGTTAGATTCAAGATTGAATGATTTAGGGTGCATGATAAAGATTTTATTACATTGGAGAAGGTTTATGCTAGTTTTTGGAAGGGCATTAACCGATGCTATATTTTATTAAATTTTGTGATGCTTGTGGGAATGTTCGGTCACATATGAAATTATGATTTGAAGGGACGACAAAACATGTAGATTATTAAGGTTTAAACATACTCTAGGATGCAATAATAATGCTCGTTTCATGTGAATTCGATTAATTTTACACTTACTAGTGAGCTGCTAATGTTGTCGTCATCAAATTGACAAAGGAGAAACATGATTGTCGGGATGATGCCTCAACTAAAAAAGCAAGTTGAGAAACATGCTACTGATAGGTTGAATCAATCATAACCTCTAAAGGATGAGAAAAACTTGTTGGAGGGTTCTACAGGCTGATTTTACCTTACAATGTCCTCTTGAGACGATAACCTACAACTTGATGGTCTTACTTCTTACCTATTGAATTTTTGCAGGTGAATAGGGTAAATCGAGCAGAACCTAAGTGATATGATCTGGAGCTCGAGGTGGTTTTGGATATTTGTGGAGATGCATGGTGGCATTCTAGGCAAATCTCTACTTGGGGCCAAATATGGAGCGTGTGTTATGTTCCCAAGTGTGGGCTTTTCAGGATTGTTGGATCCTAGGATTGTGTTATGTTTGAATGATGTGTGATATAATGTGTTTATTGCCATAGGAATGCACGTGTGAGATTGATTGATTGACTGTTTTTAAAATATTACACGATGGCATATGCATACTAGGAATTATAATTGCTTAGGACAGATTAGGCAGAGTATTAAGTCAAGTATTTTTTTTTTCTTGATTGTGTGTTAATGAACATCCTAGCATGATATTTGCATAGGGTAGCTACAAGCCAATCATGGATTGAGACTACTCTCTGTGGTTCGACTAAGTTTTTGTATGAAGTGATTGTTATAGTTTGACTGTTGTAAATGTTATGAGATTTTTCTTTGCATTGCCATTGGATAATGATTTGATTGAATGGACTTAATGAGTAGAAGTGCTAATAAAGTATGATTTAGCTAGTTAAGAGCATTGATTGAATGTGTAACCTTCTTAAGGAGGCAATTTGGGGTCTACTGCACTCATGAAGTGAACCAACCTTGTGTGCTAGCCAATCCTATCATAAATGTGTTCTTATAATGATAAATTAAGAAAGAATAATTGATTGGAGGCTAGTAGTGTCATACCTAGACCTTTTTCTTCTCCAAATACTTTTTTTTAATAACATGTTGAGGTGCGACAACGCAACAATTGAAATGGAGCAAATCAAAATAATAATGAGACAAAGATTCCATTATGTAACATAAATAGTTAATACAAGATGACTTCACATTTATCAATGACACACATGACAAAAATGCCCCCATAACGAAAACATCGATGTCTAAATCAAAACAAGACATCAATGAGACAAATATGATGCAGTGTTATGACTATAGACTCAAAATCTCTCTAGTAGGATATGAACGGAGACATCTGATCAACCTATTGTCTTGGGTCTGCCAAAACCTATAAAAGATAAACAACAGAAGGCTTAGCCTTCGCAGTATCCTGACAAACCAGATAAACCCCTAATCCTCGAAGGTAAGGACTCAAATTTGGAGTATAACATATAAAGAAGCATAATCATTATAATAGCATGATACATGCATTGAATCATATAACTCGTCATAGGAGTTCCTCACATGTTTTACAATATATAGAGATCGCTCAATAGCTACAATCAACAAACTTATTAGTTATATTCAATTTAAACACATTTATTTCATTCACATTCATTTCATTTACATTTGATTCAATGAATTGACAACTCAAGTGGGTGCAAAACACAAACACATGCATACTACGGGCAACACAATCCCCATGGTGGCTCGAAATAATACAGATCCATTCACACTACAATAGTATAACAATCAACCATGGATGTGTGAATTTCAATGAGAGTTGTTCTGCTTTCCCTAGGACACCTAGGTTGGAAAGGTGGAGCTTAACGCTCCAAGCACATCAAACAACGATATCTTGGGGCTTTGTACGGCCTATGCTCCAAGTAGGCGAGATCAATGGTGAGGGAGGAACGTATCCCAAACATATTTCTATAATCTATTGACCTCCAATCAATTATTCTTTCTTAACTTATCATTATGAGAGCACATTCACAATAGGATCGGATAGCACATGAGGTTGGTCCACTTCACAAGTGCACCCATACCTCAAATCACCTCCATAAGAGGGTCACACATTCAATCAATGCTATTAGCTAGCCAGATCATACTTTATGGGTACTTCTACTCATTAAGTCCATCCAATCGAATCACTCCCTAACAATAATGCAAAACAAAAATTTCATAACATTCACAATAGTCAAACCATAACAATCACTTCATACAAAAACTTAGCCGAACCACCGAGAATAATCTCGATCTATGATTGGCTCGTAGGTGTCCTATGCAAATATCGAGCTAGGATGCTTACTAATACACAATCGGGGTAGAGGAGATACTCTACTCGATACCCCACCTAATTTGTCCTAAGCAATTATAATTATTAGTATGCATATGTCATCACATGATATTTTTAAAAAGCCAATCAATTGCATAATCACTCAATCTCACACATGCATCCATAAGACAATAAGCACGTTATATCAGACATCATTCAAACAAAATACAATCATAGGATCCAGCGATCCCGAAAACCCACACTTGGGAACATGACACACTCCATCTTTGACTCTAGGCAGGAATTTGCCTCGAATGCCACCATACCTATCACACGTCTCTACAAATACCCAAAATTGCATCGAGATCCGAATCCAGTCACTCAAGGCTTACTCGATGTGCCTGGTTCACCTTTAAAAATTCAAAGTGATAAGTTTTTCCATTCACTTTGTCTAAAATTTATTTAGGTAAGAAGTAAGACGATTGAGACATATGTTATTGTCTTAAGAAGGTGCCAAAACTTAGAATCTGCCCATAGAACCCTCCAATAAGTTTTTTCTATCTTTTGAAGGTTATAATCGATTGATTTAAACTCCAAGACCTCGATTCAACCTGTCAATAGTATGTTTTCTTAACTTGCTTTCTTAGTTGAGGAGTCATCCCAGCAATCATGTTTCTCATTCGTCAATTCGATGATGACAACTCTAGCTCACTAGTAAAAGCATAAAATAATCAAATCTCTATGAGACAAGCATTATTATCACACCCTAGTGTATGCCCGAACCCTAATAATTTACATGTTCCATTGTTCCTTTAAATCGCAATTTGACATGTTGATCAACATAAGTACTCTTTCCCCACAAGCGACAAAATATTCATTGCAACAATAGCTTGCTTCAAACGTTCGTTAAAACAATTGTAAACCTTCTTCACATTATCAAAATTTCTACCATGCTCCCTAACCACATCGAATATTAACCCATCATTCTAAAATGATAATTATATACATTGTTAAGGCAAAAACCTAATAAAATTAAGCTTATTTAGCCGTACCCACCCTTCTACAGAGTCTTAGCTGCTGTAGGTGTCCCTGGCAGCCACCCCAAACTCTCAATCAATCACCAAACGCCAAAGACTACATGTTGCCGTCAGCTCCAACACACCCTATTTGCTGGTATGAGGGGAAAGACACATTCTTCCAACTACCAAATCCAAAAGAGCACTGAAGAGAGTGAGAATGAGCATGATGGAGAGTGAGAGTGAGGTTTGATGAGATAAGAGAGCATTTGGTTGAGAGGGAGAGCCAAAATAGAGAGAGATGTCTTAGCTGAAGGAGGTAGGTGAAGGAGGTACGTGAGAGAGTTTGTATGAGGGAGTTTGAACGAGAATGAGGGAATAGGTAAGAGGATGACAAAGGGTTCGACTGAGGGAGACAGACATGGGAGAGAGAGTGACAATGATATAGAGGAACCGAGCGAGAGACAAAGGGCAAGATTGATGGCAAGGATTCACAGGCAAGGAAGAAAAAGAAACAAAAACAGATGAGAGGGGGAGAGTGCGGAAGACCAGTGGAAGTCCGTGAGAGAGGGCTCGGTTCAGGGAGAATACATCAAGAGAATGAGAGTGAGACACAGTGAGGGTGAGAGAAAGTTGGTGGGCAAAAGAGCAGAGGACGAGGGAGAACACGGGATAGAGAGGGGAAGAGCGTAGGAGAACAGAGATGAGATAGAAGACAAAAGAGATTGAAAAATCTGGAGGGAGGATTGTTGGACGAGGAAGAAAAAGAAAGAAAAACAGATGAGGGGGCAGATGCGGGTGACTAGAGGGAGTCCGTGAGAGATGGCTTGGTTGAGGAAGAATACAACTAGAGAGTGAGAGTGAGACATGGTGAGGGCAAGAGAAAGAGCAGAGGACAAGGCACAACACTGGACAAAAGGGGAAGAGTTAAGGAAAACAAAGATGAAATAGGGGGCGAGAATGAGAGAGCAGGCTGAAGAGATAGAGAGACGAAGCCCTGAACAGTGAGAGGGACGAAGAGAGAGACCCCCAATGGAGGCTTTCCTCTTCACGTGCGTGAAATTTGAGTTTGGGTCTGGACCCGAATCCAGACCTGACCTGCTAATGCGCTAAACATTACATCCTACCCTCAAATAAAATTTTGTTGTTGAAATTTAGATCATACCTCAATGTGAGAACATGTGTGGATATTTCTTTTGCATATGAGCTTCAAGCACCAATGTGCTCTCCTTCAACCCATGGTGTTGCCATTCCACTTTTATTGGAGGAATTCTCTTAGTGCGAAGTACTTGTTTTTTTTATCCACGATTCTAATAGGCTTTTCATCCATTGTCAAGTCATCATAAATCGTCAATCATGTGTGTAGGATCTGGCATATACTTTCAAAGCAAGATGTGGAAAATGTCATAAACAAGAACCAACTTTGGTAGTAGCGTCAATTTGTACTTTTTTAATATTTCAAAATGCCCATTGAACTTCGGGCTTAACTTTTCGTTAACACTGAATCTAAAAATGCCTTTAATAGATGAAATTTTCAAAACACATGTTCACCAACCTCAAAAGCTAACTCTCTACATCGAATGTCAGCATAACTCTTCTATCTACTTTGAGCTGTCAATAACTTCTTCTTTATCAATTGTATTTGATCGATGTTATGCTACAATACCAAAGGGTTTTCGATCTTGCCATAACCCTTGATCCAACAATTTGGTGATCTGTTAGGCCTTCCATATAAAGCTTCAGAAAATGTCATGCCAATATTAAAGTGGTAACTGTTATTATATGTAAACTCTACCAACTTCACATGTTTATCTCATTCTTCTTTCTAGTCTAAAATACAAGCATGTAACGTGTCTTCTAAGGTATGGATGGTCCTCTCAGATTCCCATCAGTTCAGGGGTGGAATGTTGTGCTTAACTTATGCTTGGTACTCAATGCATTTTGTAATTACCTCTAAAAAAGTAAAAATATGGATCTTGATTTGCAATAATAAATTTTGGTACCCCATTTTGTCTTACTATCTCATCAATATACAACTCTGCGAAACATTCCAAAGACTAATTGATTTTGATTGGCAGAAAATGAGCTAACTTTGTAAGTCGATCAAAGATCACCTATATGACAAAATGTTGTTTCATGGTGTGGGGCAAACTTACCATGAAATCCATCATAATGTCATCTTATTTCTACACTAGAATATCTATCCTCTGCAACAATCCTCATAGCTACTGATGTTCAAGTTTGACCGGCTGGCAAACTAAGTATTTTGCCACACATTCTGTAATTTCGCGATTCATTCTAGGCCACCAATAATTTTGTTTTATATAAGCAACTAACGCTTCACCCTTTCATTTCTAGGGACCCACAATCTTTATCAAGACCACAAAGAACCATCCCCATCCCCATCCTGATACGAAAGAGAATTTGTCTTCTCACTTTCTTTCATTTTTTAACAAAATCAGGTTCTTCCTTTTGCTTCAATATAAGCTCCTCCAACAATGGATATCATATCAAGACTGTTATAGTGAGATTACCATGCTATCACATCTTGCAACAATGTCGAAGAGTGATTAATCACACTACATATCTTTGCCTCTTCATGTTTGCTCAAAGCATCGATCACCACATTCTCTTTTTTCTGATGATATGATATTTTGAAATCATAATCCATTAAATACTCAATCCATCTTCTTTGCTTCAGATTGAAATCTTTTTGAGAGAATATGTACTTCAATGACTTGTGGTCCGTAAACACCTCAAACACGGCCCCATAAAGATAGTGTCTCTATATCTTCAGTGTGAATACTACCACTCCCAATTTCAAATCATGAGCAGGATAATGTTTCTCATGAGTCTTCAACTGTCTAGATGCATAAGCTATCATATGCCCATGTTGCATCAATACATAGTCATAAATGATTCCCGATGCATCGCTATATACCACAAATCCAAAATTACCAGATGGATGCATTAAGAAAAGTGTGGTGATAAGTTTGTCCTTCAAAGTTTGGAGACTCTTCTCGTACTCCTCATTCCAAACGAACTTCACTCCTTTTCTTAATAACTTAGTGTAACGCTAGACTTTTGCAGGTGGGTTGGATCGGGTCCAGACCCGGACCCGAACCCACCTGTGTGAGAGCTCGATGCGAGGGCTCTTCTCCAGTGCCTTCCTCAACGTCTCCCTCTTCTTCGTTCTCTCGTTTTATCGGTGGGAGGATGTCACAGTGAAGCTGGAGGCGGAAGGAACAGTGTCGATGAATGTGAAGACGGTGGTGGCAGCGGCGGTGCGTAGGTAAGCCCGTCGGTCTCTCTCTCTCTCTGTCTCTTCTTTCCTCTTCTTCCCCCTCACCTTTGCTCTCCCTTTGCCCACACTCTCTCACTGCTCGAGCTCTCCTCCTGTCTCTCTTGTTTCCTCCACTCTCTCTCCCTCACGCTCCCCCCTCCACCCAAACTCTCTCATCTCCTTCCTCGCACGCCCTCTCTCCTGCATTTTTCCCTCTGCCACTCTTTTGTCTCTCCCCTCTGTCTGAACTCCCTCTCTCAGTCTCCCCTCTCTGTCAGCACCCTCTCTCTGCCCACGTTCTCTCTACCCGCACTCTCCCTCTCTGCATGCTCTCTTTCTCTCGCACCTGCCCTTTTCTCTCTCGCTCGAACCCTTAGTTTCCCCTCTCTCACTGTCTCCCTACATGTGTTGCCTCTCTTCCACTCCCATCCACTTGTGTCCTCTCTCTCACTCGTCTTCAGCGTCCCTCACAACTACCGTGGACCCCTTCTAACGATAGACCCCTCTCTTAAACTCCATTTTCATTGATTTTCACTCTTTCGTGGCTGTGGGATTGGATTGCAGCTTGGGGACGCATTTTCCCCCCTTATAACAGTGAATTGAAGGCATTGGTGGCGACATTGGTGCCTAGTCGAACATTTGAGGCGGCTGTCGGGAACACTATAACAGTTTGGACTCTAAGGTTGGGGTGAGCAAGGCCTAATCAAGTCTAAATTGTTAAATAATTTATGTTAGCGCATATATAATTATTGATTGAGCATGCTAGACTTAAGATTTGATGATTTAGAATGCATGCTAGCGACTTTGCTTTTTTGGGGAAGGTCTAGGACTATTTTGGAGGGGCGCTGATCCATGTCTACAAATGATCTTTTTAGTATGATGAGTTAATATTCAAAGCAATTGGAAAGCATGGTAGAGATTTTGATATTGTGGGGAAGGCTTAGAACCGTTATTGCGAACACGTGGCGCATGGTATTGTCGATGTATGTATTATGTGTTGGTTGGGAAAGAGTACGTAAGTTGGGTGTAATTATTAGAAAGATGTCTTAACTAAAAAAATCAAGTGAGAAATGTATTAGTGATAGATTGATCGAGGCTTTGAGTTTAGACGCTTGGTCACAACCTCAAAGAGTCGGGAAGAGGCCAATTGGAGGGCTTTGGGTCGATATTACCCGTCGACACCCTCGTGAGGCGATGACCTTTGCCTCAGTGATTATGTTTCATACTTGTATAGAATGTAAAAGTGAAGCAAGTACAAACCTTATTACTTGCTTATGTTTGCAGGTACACTAGGCACGTAGAGTAGACCTTGAGCAACAAGAATTGAAGCTCGAGACATTTAGGGTGTTTTGTCAACATGCGACAGGCATGGTGGCATTCCAGACAAATCCTTGCCTAGGGCCAACTTTTGAATGTGTGTTTCCAGGATCGTTGGATCCTATGATTGTGATGTGATTGAATGAATGTATGCATGAGACTTGAATGCTTATGTGATTAGTTTTGTTTTAAAATTACTACACAATTGCATTTGCTTGCTAGCAACAATAACTACTTAGGACAGATGATGTGGGGTATCGAGTCAGGTATCTTCTCGACCCCAATTGTGCATTAGAAAGCATCTCAGAATGATAATTGCCTAGGACAGCTACAAGCTAGTCACATATAGAGACTACTCTTTGTGGTTTGGCTAAGTTTTGAAAGATGTAATTGATGTGTGTGACTAATGTAAATGTCGTGATATATTGTACATGCATTGTCGTGGGCATGAATGCAAATGAATGAAATTGAAGTGTAGTTGTACCCGTAATGTTATGACGGCTAGCTAAGAATGTTAACTATATGTGTAGCCCTCGTGTGGAGGCAATTAGAGATATGGGTGCACTCGCGAAGTGAACCAACCTCATGAGCTAGCCGGTCATTTTGTGAATGTGCTATCATAATGATAAGTAAGAAAAAATAAGAGATGAGAGGCCAGTGAGTTGTAGCAATGTGTTTGGGAGATGTCCTGCCTTTGCCACTGGTTTCGTCTGCTCGGAGCGCAGGCACTGCAAGACCCTAGGGCACCATTGTGTAATGTGCTTGGAGCATTGGGCTCCCGCCTTCCCAAACTGGGTGTCCTAAGGAAAGGCTGAGCAACTCTTCTTGAAATTCACACATTCAGGAATGATTGTTCTTTCGCAGCAGCCGTGGTATGGGCATTGAGATTCCTTTACATGCCGTGGTATATGTGATGCCGTGGTATATGTGAAGGGTTTTCCATGACAAATCATGTGACTGCATGCCCCATCACAGCATGATAGTGGTTTGCTTTCGTAATTGTTATATTCTAGATTTGAGCCCTTACCTAAGAGGGTTAGAGATTTACCTGGCTTGTTGCCATACTACGAAGACTAAGCCTTCTGTTGTTTTTTTTTTAGGTTTTGGTAGACCCGAGACAACATGTTGATTAAATGGCTCTACTCACATCTTATTGGGAAGATTTTGGGTCTATTGTTGTGTCGACTTATCATGTTTTGGTCTTATTGATGTCTTGTTTTTGTTAGACATCAATGTTGTAATTTGTGACATTTTTGTCATACGTTTTGTTGAGAAATATGAACTGAATTTTGTATGAACTGAATTTATTATCTAATGGAAAGTTTGCTTCATTGTCTTTAACTTGCATAACTCATTCCCTTTTAAATTGTTGTGTCATCGCACCTCAACGTTTTATGTTTTAACAAAAAAAAAATTATTTGGGAGTCAAAGTATTGGGGTGTGACACTTAGTCATAGGCTTAGCTATTTTTGAAAAGTTTTTTATAAATCTGTTTTTGTAACCTGCTACTCCCAAGAAACTTTTAACCTCAGTTATGCTGCATGGCATCCTCCAGTCATGTACTACCAAGACCTTAGTAGGGTCTATAGAAACTCTATCATTCGATATCAGATGACCAACAAAGTTAACCTTCTCTTGTTAAAATTTGCATTTTAAGTACTTGACATATAACTTATGTTTGCACAAAATCCCCAACACACTCTTTAGGTGATCTTTGTGCTTTGTCTCACTATCTGAATATACCAAAATATCATCTTCAAATGCAATAACAAATTGGTCCAAGTAGTCTTGAAAAACCAATTCATGAGGTCCATAAATGTTGCAGGTGCATTGGTCAACCCAAAAAGTGTGACCCTACATTCATAGTGCCTATATCTAGTTTGAAAGACAGTCTTAGCAACATCTTCCTCTTGTATCAAAAGCCGGTGATAACCTGTCTTTAGATCAATCTTGAAGAACATCTTTGCATTCATGAGCTTATTGAACAAGTCTGCAATTCTAGAAAGCAGATACTTATTCTTGATAGTGACTTGATTAAAAATGCTGTAATCAATGCATAAGCACATCATTCCATTCTTCTTCTTAACAAACAACACGGGTGCTCCCTAAAGTGATATGCTAGGTCGAATGAAACCCTTATCTGACAGCTCATGTAGTTGCTTGTTCAATTCTTCTAGTTTGCTGATGCCATACAGTATAGTGCCTTAGAAATGAGGGCTGTCCTTGGTAAAATCTCTATCTTAAATACAACTTTTCATGTTAGAGGCAAACTAGTTAACTCTTCAAGAAACACTTTGGGGTACTCATTTACAATGGCTACATCCTCTAGCTTCACTAGCTTAGTCTCACTAGTCAACACGTTGATCAAGAATGCACCACTTCTTTTTCCTAGCAATCTTTTAGTCTTTAGTGTTGACACAATTATCTTACTAGTTCCACTGGCTTTTCGAGCATGAAATTCCACTAACTGCATCTCATGAGTCAACAACGGTATCTGGTTCTTTCTACAATCTATATTGACATAATGTATATATAGCCAATCCATGCCCAGAATAACATCAAACCAAGTGAGACTTATGATCACCAACTATACAGGCAAATAATGTTGATGGATCACTATATCCACATCAAGTAGATACTAGCTACACAAATCTTGAGCATGCATAGGGCCGACTATTTTTAAGACATACAATATCATCTTAGTCGACACATCTAGTGAAGTGGCAAATCGACTAGATATGAAAGAATGAGTCGCCTCTGCATCAAATAACAATCTAGCAATGTGAGAATCTACATTGCATTTTATCCAATCTTTAACATGGGCACCAAAGGAAGAAAGCAAGGTTTCATTTTCAATTATCATTAAGTTGTAGACAATTGTGCAATTCATTTATGGGACATGCAGTTTGAAGATTCATCAGTTTGTTACTGCAACCATGGTTACTGCCATAGTGTCTTGATTTATGCTGTAGAAAACATTTATGTTCTGTTCTACTGTCATATTCCTTTCTTTTGATGCAGTTTCCTAGTCATACTAGAACTTTTTCTCTCATCAATTTGCTAGTCATAGCAGGGCTTTGTGCAAACCTTGTTAGTTATGCCAAGTGCCTCATACAAAATAGCACAACTGTGCCTTGTGGATCTGCTAAAAAACTTGGTTGCTTATAAAGGTTTCTGCTTCTAGTAGGTCATGTTTTAGATGCTTTTCAACTCACATTTGGCTGTACTGTTTTAACGTTTGAATATTCTTTATTTTGTCCATGTAGTTTGATTTATCTGGTGGTAATATAGATTGTAATATAGACTCTTCTAGCTAGCTTCCTATTTTTCTAAGCTGGGACAGCTGCACTAGGTTCCCACTATCAATAAACGTGTTCTGTAGGTCATGTTCTCCAAGAATCAATTCTAATATGTATGATATGCTATCTTTTTTTAGCACGTTCCTACCGGTAGACAAGAATCATGCATTATGAAGTGAATGCATCAATTGTTTCCCAAGAGCTGCTGAAGTGTTTTTTTTTACTTTCATTTATACAAACTTCTTTGACCATTTTGCAGTTTGATTGCCGGAGACCTGCTGAGTACAGGAGACCTAGATTAGTAAGGAAGAAGACTATCAATAGAGCTTATGGTGGAGTTTTGTCAGTTAATGTTCTAGATGGATACATGCCTTTCTTCCTAGGTTTATAATATGTGTATCATGGACAGTATGTCGTTATTGTTTTTCATCTTAAATTTGCTTCCTTTGTCGCAAGGTCATCCTGGCTTTCATCATAGTTGAAGAGCTGAAAATTGTTAAGAATGCATTAATCCTAGGCTAGAAAACACCCAACTAGTTTGTTATTTTTTTGTACAATTGAATAATATTTATTTATTGGTTGTTATCAAGTATTTTTTATACTGATTTTGTATATTTGATCATTTTTAAAATTTTTATGAGATTGTAACTTACAGAACTGCTAAGTGAATTTTCAGTCTCAAGCCACCAACATAGTGTTTCCATATTATTTTTATAATTATTTTTTATCCCAACTGTTTTTTTTTTGTTGGATTTTGAAATTGATTGAATTGTGCTTTAGGTTAGAAGGTTTGCAGCAGTATATGTGAATCTAACAGTCTGCCAATTCCAAAATTTTAATTCCATTTCAATCAAACAAGACATTTTTTTAGTTCTAAAAACAAAGCTCCAAGTTATCAAACACAAGTGGAAATCAAAATTGGATGGAACTGGAATGAAACATTTTCAAATGAAATTTTGATACTGAAAATCAAAAGCGCCCTTAGAATCCAAAGGAACACCAATAATCGCTGTCAGGCTTGGAAGAGAAGCTTGCACCCCTCCAGACTGAAGACTAGCAATCAACCCTCTAGACCTCAGTTTCCCATAATGCTATCATGTCCGGACAATGCTGATGAATTTTCAACTCACTAATGGTAATTCCAAATGCTTAAACATATGCAATTTCAAAACGATATTTACATGCCACATATGAACAGGAAAGATTTCATCTTGATTATTGTGACATTGGAGTCCAATGACAACCAATATGGAGCACAATATGTACAGGAAACACTAAATCATCTACCCCATTTGAGGCTCTAAGTCCAAGAAGGACAAGGGGATCCAAAGAATGTCATGACTATTTAGCCCTCAGACGTATGTTGAATTCGGTCATGTATTTTCACTGATCCAATAGCATGTCCACCAAGGATATCTTGAAAAGAATGCTGGTGCTGGCAAACGTTAGTCTGCTAGAGGTGCCTTTGACTCTGTTCCTTTATCTGTTTATTTTCCTGAAGTGCAAAACCCTATCTCCATTTTGCATCTTATGGGTCAGGGAAAATGAAAAACAAGATATTCCAGGAAAATGGTCAGGACTATGTACAGTTACACAGGGTCTCTCCATGGATAACCCATTGCACGAAACTATCTGACAACTCGTGTATATTGGAAGATCTGTCCTGCAAAGCTTGCTCTATCACTGTCGCATCTTCTTCCTGCAACAATGGCAACCAAATCACCTCATGAGATCACTCAGAGAAAACCTCAACAAACTAAATAGGTCTGGTAGGAATTCCAATTGTTCCCATTAATTATGATCATGAAAGACAAGAATAATCAGATAAAAATTGATGAGAGAGCTGGAGGTTTGAAGAAGGCATGATAAACCAAACTGCCATTCAACAGATTTTCTGACATGGAGGCCAACACTGACCTTCATGCTTCCTCCCTGCTCACTTTGGGATATCGTTTCAGCAGGGACACCGGTTATCACATTCTCCAATGATTGGCCAGCAACAGGGGAATTGGTGAGTGCAGATCTGCAGCCAGGGCAGCCAAATTGTATATTTCATAACTCAAGTACCCCAGAAATTAAGAGAAGAGGAAGACTCATAATAGGCAAGCTATTGATTATGCAAAAACTTAAATCATCTTTAAGCACAGGACCACCTACGGTAGCAAAATGTGGCTGACATAAGTCCCACATAAATGTGAAGGCAACTTGAAGGACATTCCTTTGCTGAACAACTGCTTGAATGCACTTACCTATTCTGCTAAAAGAGACCTGAGAAATGTATCACTCTCTCTAACATGTCATCCCCTTTTTCTGGTTGAGTGGGGATGCAACCAAACATCGCCTAGTAGAACCTTGAAAATTTGTTGGTCGAACAAGGACTCAAGAAATAGAAGCTGACTCACACAATATAAGCAAACTAAAGCTTGAGGTCACACACCTAGTTACACTGAGTAGTTCTCCTAAAGTCTGTACACGAGAAAATGATTAGAATGCCCATACCAACATGGTGCAACTCATCACTGTTATGGGAAGTACCTTGACAATTTGAACCTAACAGTGAGCTTGATGTATCAGGTTGAATGAGTTACAGATTAGTTTCCCTTGATCCAGGTTCGTATTGTCTCATTCAAACTAAACGTACAATCTTGAAGCTAGAGACTTTTCTTTGTATGGAACTACCTTCTGCCTATTATAAGCAAGACTTAGAGAACACCCTTTGCTAGAACGATAAACCATGAACATGCGAAGGCTAAGACAGGAATCAGTGGGTTGGATCCAAGACTTGGAACGTCATAAGAGTAATCCAATGTTCACCTAAAATAAATAATGCTTAAAAATTTGTACTTGCTGCACCAGAACAAATAGGTGGATTGTCAGTTGTTTGCTGTCCTATAATCAATTCAATAGATCCTAAAGCTTATGCTGGGCCAAAAACTTCACGTGCAATTATCAAATTAATTTGGTACTACTGTAGACCAACAGACATGGAGTTGTAACAGGTTTACACCTCTGACAAATATGAATAAACAAAAAAAACTCAAGTAGAGTTAGATGCATCAATGGCCAGCTAGGACAGCAGATTAATAAAATATTAGAACTTCAATGGACAATACTTGCAGCTTAATAAAAAAATTCCAAGAAGAAATGGCTAATAGTTCTGATCAAATAAACAAAAGATGCTTTACTGAAGAAAATGATAAACTGGCAATGCAGAGCCATTGGGAAAAGATGATAAGAGGATGAGGCATGCTATGCTACTCCAAATATATGTATTTGTGTGTGTGTGTGTAACTATCCATGCAACAAAGTTTGGTTTGGGCAACAGAAATAATTTAATTGTATACTAATTCTTCATCAGAAACATTTGATTCTTTACACCAATAACAATGTGCAAAGAAAGAGAACAAAAAATGAGAAAGAATGTAATAGAAGAAAGTAATTCTAAGGGTTCCTCATGAATATCAGCTCAACACTACAAAGATAATTCTAACAGTATGAACAGATACTTGCCCTTCATAAGTTTCATCCTCACAAGAGTTACCAGATGATGACAACCAATCAATGCCTACGAAATTTGAGCTGCTTAGAATGCTCCCAGGGCTGTGCTCACTTACAGCGCTGTTAAAGTAAGAATCTCTATTTGCATCTGGAAAGAGTTGTCTGCATGCCGCCGTTGCCACGAATCTACTGGCAAAATAGGAAATGGGATACTTTTAACAATAACATAGAATACTACTTGACATAAAATAATACAAAGAACGTATTTGGCAAGTACACGTGGCATAGTGCACCACATGGCATCTTAAATTTTGACCTTAACTTTTAAACAATTTGTTTTCCACATTTTTGTGTGTAACATGCATACATGCACACACACAATGCAATATATATATATATATATATATATATATATATATATATATATATAGAGAGAGAGAGAGAGAGAGAGAGAGAGAGAGAGAGAGAGAGAAAATTGAATGGTGACTTTGGCTTTTCAGAGTCACCAGTAATCTAATCAAGGCTGTCCAATCCAACATGATGAACGGTTAAGAAAAAAAAAAAGAGAAAAAGGTGATGGGAATTTTCATCATCTAATATTAGTCTACACATTTTTCTCCTTGTTTTTCTCTCAACCATCCGTTTGCTTCAAATGGCAATTAGACACGTCTTTTTAAAAAAAACTAAAAAATAAAAAACGTGAAAAAATGTGTATTATATGCATTTTTTCGTATTTTTTATTAACTTTTATTTTTTTATAATTTTCAGGATTTATTAAATGTTTTAAACTTTTTATAAAATTGCTGAGATTTTTCAGAGAAATACAACATTTCCATATTATACCCAAGAAATTCATCACCGTATAATACTTGTACACGATATATGTGACAATATATATATATATATATATATATATATATATATATATATATATAAGACGATTGTTCCATGCAGCACCTTCACCCAGACATAACTGGGATGTGGCTACTCTTTTGAAGAGTTCAAGTAACTTAGCTCAAATTACCTGATTACAGACATACGCTCTAACAATTTGAAAGCTAGCCTAAAATTAAATGTTAACCTCAAAAAAGTCGGAGCTTTCATTAAAAAACATGGTCCAGTTTTATACTCAGCAAATGAACCATAAGAAATGGTCTATCGTGTCAAATTTGTAGAAAATAACAAAGAAATTAAATATTATTAGGAACTTAAAACATCCATATTTGACTAAAGATATTATATATATATATATATATATATGAGTCCTCTTCCTTTTCCTTTTTAACTTCATAAGGAAGACAAAGGGAAAAAGAAAAAAGAAAAGCTGCATGCTATGACAGGCCCTCCTCTCAGTTTGTTTTTTTTCAGTTACTTTTTATCAGAAAAAAAGTGAGCCTTATGTGGCATGCTTTCCCCTCATTGTCACTGTTCCAGAAACCAACTCAAGCAGTGAGAACGAAGAACCCTGACATCAGGCTCCCTCATCACTTCTGTAAATAGGACAATAGGAGAAGGAACCTGAGATATCAAGTTTCTCTCTCTATCAGAAGAAAAAAAATGAATGGGCCAGCAGATTCCTTCCTCATTCATTTCCTTATTCCTTATAAATTGCAAGTTGTATCAATGCAGCTAGAGGAGGAAACTCAACCATGTAGCACAGATCCTAGTCAACTTGATGGAATCATGAGCCATGGTATGAAACATGAACTTATAAGAGGTAGCTCCACCAGAAAATATATATTGCATAGTCCATAGAAAGTAATGAAAGCCGGGAAATAAAGTTTAATGAACCTGGAGCCGGAAACTTCACCATCACTTGTCATTTCCGGAGTGAAATCAGATAGACCCTTGCCAGATTCTTTTTGTACATTTCTTTCATACAAAGCCAAATTAGAATATACATGCTTCTTAACACCAACACGCTTGGCAGGGTATAAAGGTGTTTCTTCACAGAGAATATTGCCATCTGATAAGGACCTTCTGAAGAATGTTCTGCAAGAGCAAAAGACAAAAAGTGAAGTCAGCATTAAAAAAGAAAAAGAAGGAACTGTAAACATCACAGGCTTATTTAATTTGTCCATGTTATAAAGATGAACAAACTGTATTTGGTGAAAAGATATCTAAGAAAGACATGATGAATGAAAAAGGAAGCATATTTATCTACACTAAAAGATCTTGAAGACATGGCCAATTTTCAACAAAGCAGCTCTAAGATTCAACAAAGATATCTCTTTCAGTCATCTGAAGAAAAATGGTTATTTATATAGTAGCTTAATGTTTTGGTAGTTAAACAGATCACTCTAACAAGAAACAAACAAAACAGGGACACAAACAGTTATAATAGCAGATACAGTAACAGTGGTTAACTGAACAAATTCCATTTCCATAGGAATAAATATCATTCTCGAATTTTTATTGGGAAGGTTTTCTTGGGTATTTTTTGGCAAAGCCGCTTTTCTTTTGAAAAAATCTTGGAGATTTAAAAAAAAAACATAAAAAAATCAAAATGTATACAATAAATGTGAAACTACTAAGACATAAAAAATCATCTAGTTAATGACAAAAATCAGAAAGGAATAAACATCATATTGCATCTACAAGGTCACATTAAATACCTAAAACAAGAGGAAATAAAACAATGAAACAAAAGTTGAAAAAAATGAAAACAGAAACTGAAAAAAATGGAAAAATCATGATAAATAATTTTTGACGTTTTACTCAAAATATCATGATTTTTTCTTTCTTTTTTGTTTTTATTATTTTTTTGGTTTATATCGCAATATTTGTGGCTATAATGAATTCATTATTTTCTTCTGTTGCTGCATTATTTGGTTTCCACTAAAAGCTTGTGTGCATAGAACATTAGCAAAGCATTTATTTTTGAGTTTATGACAAATGTACTGAAAGATCATTAAGATTGTACCAAAATTTATTTTTCATGAAAATAAAAAATCCTAACATTTTCTGAGACAATTATTTCAGTCATAGTCTTGACTAAACATGTGCTTTGTTTTGTTAAGCTGTTTACAGCTTATTTGTACTTCATGATCTAGAGGCAAGCTTATCCAAAAGGGTCTTTCATCTGCTTTTATACATCTGCCACATAAAGGATGAACTCCTTTTTTGTCTTATCTCCATCACTTAGTTCACTATTCCACTCTGTAGGAATTTTTTCTTTAAAACAACAAACCAATGGCACATGAATGCATGAAGTGTAGGTGTGACAAGTATATATATATATAATGAGGAATGGTGACTCCTGTTGAAATTAGAAAGTTTATGTTTAAGTTTGGCAGGTTTTTGATTATTTAAAAGTTGGAGTCTTCTTTAGTCATTTACATCTTTATGTGTCTCTGATGTGTAAAGACTCCAGCCGACCCCTATTCTCTCTTTAAATAAGAGATTAGGGTTAGCAATAAAGTACGACAGTTTTATTCTCTCTCTCTCTCTCTCTCTCTCTCTCTCGTTCCCTCTCTCTTCTCCATTGTTGACAACAACTCCAACTATCCAGAATCACACAGGACTTCAATCAGGACCGTCCGACTGCATCAGATAGACAGCCTTTTTTTTTTTTTTTCTCAACCTTCCTCTACTACTATAGAGGGAAGGGGAGCCCCAGTGGCTTCCCACCTCCTGTCACTAGTGGGCCCAATGGGGCTCTGCCAGGCAGCATTGCCCAATGGAGCCCTGGCAAGCCCGCTGGCTACAATATGAGGGGAGCCGTTGTGGCCTCCTTCCTTCTACCTGAAGGGTAGAGGGAGATTGAAAAAAAAAAAAGGAAAACAAAAAGAAAAGCCTAATGGACAGCCCTGATTGGAGCGTTGGGTGACTCTAGATAGCTAGAGTCACTCAGCACTCCAATCAAAGTCATCTTATCACTTCAAATGGATGGCCTTGAACTTTTTTGTTTAATCTTCAGTACAGGGAAGGGAAGCCCACCAGCAACACGAATGGGGAAGCCGTAAGGGCTCGGGAAAATAAAAGAAAAAAGGAAAATGTCAAGGCCCTGATTGGAGTGCTGGGTGACTGGATAGCCAAAGTCACCATTCTATCTCTCTCTATCTCTCTATATATACACACACACACATATATCACAAAGAGCATGTCCAATACCTAGGACACACTAAAAATGCTAAAAAAACCAGTAAACAGGCATAAATAGATGTGAGCTTCATCACACTACAAGGCACACATCATTATCAAGCTCACCTCACAGGTAAGGCTCACACTCTATTTCATTTGGTCCAATAAGGGTCAAAACTTTTTTTTTAACAAAATTTTGATTTCTTTTAATTAAAAATGTGCAAAAGAAAAGGGTCAACCAGTGATGAATTAGCATTCCCCTTTAAACATTCTAACATTGGCACTTGTGGGACTGGGCTATAATCTTCAATCCCCATCCATCAAGGAGATAGTGATACCAACTTGCATTTTCTCTTACTTTTTTTTTCCTTCTTTTCATTATTTTTCCCTTATATTTTTTCCTCCTCTGCTTTTGTTTCCTCCTTTATTCTTCCTCTATTCTTCCTTCATCTTTCTTTCTCCTCTTGCTATATATCATTGGTTGGCTGATAAATATTGTTTGTGTTGTATCATTTCCAACGTGTTGTTCTATGAGATCTTTTTAGTAGGCTCTCAAGATCACATTTTTCATTTTTTTCTTATTTCTTTTTTTTTTGTTTTTTGCGGTTTTTCTTTCCGCTGCTAAAATTGCAGATGAACTAGCCATTGGCTAGTCCCCAGCAGCTAGTTTTTTTTTGCCAAGGGAGCTAACCAACAGCTAGTGCCCCCTTTGCATTTGTTGCATGTAGATAGGGGAAACCTGATCTCCTAAGGTGTGTTGCTTGTGAAGCCATTTTCATGGTTTTTTTTTTTTTCATTCTCCTTTCTTTTCTTCCTTGTGAAGAGACTTTTGAGTGCCTTACGTGATTACTTATGTTTGTGAATATTATACAATTTTAAGGAATTCCAACAAGATTTTGTTGAATTATTGGAAGGACATCCTTTATATTTGGTTGTATCATTGTAGGACAAAAATGACTGAAAATGAAAAGCTTTTACATACAAGTGTTGTAAATGTCCTGTACATTCTCAAGCTCCCAACCTATTTTCAACAAGAGATATGGAAGATAGTATATTTTGCCTGAGGAGAAATCAAAGCCAAAACCATTTTATTTGAAAGTGAGCTTGTGGAAATTACACAAGGAATTCAAGTACAACACTTCAATGGGAGAAGGCTATCACATGATTGTGTTTGGCTCGTTGTTGATAATACAACTAAAATCTATGTGACATGGACACCCCTGTTTGGGGGAGGTAACCATGTTGACAAGAATCGACCTGGGTACTATAGCATGCAGTCTATGGACATATGTTATATTTGGGTCGCATATTCTGGTCTAGATCTGGACCCGATCCAGTGTGTTACTGTTGGCCCTATTTAACATGTGTAAAAATGAAAATATAAGAGAGAGAGTGTGTGGTTGCTAGTGGGCACCAGTCCTCCTCACCTGTGGTTTTTTCCCTCTATTGAAGGGTTTTCCACGTTACATCTGTGTTTGTTCATCGTTCTACTTGTTTTTATTGTTTCTACATGGTATCAGAGCCGAGTTGGTTCTGAGTTTTCGATTGTGGTCATGTTGGGGAAGAGATCGTGTTGTTACTGTTCTGTTTGGACAGAGGATTCCTTATCACCATTTGAGTGGTGATCGTCTGCCGCCGTGGAGTTCTGGTGGAGGTTCTGCGGTCTGCCCACTGGTTACTGTTCCTTGCACCCTCCTGTTGTTCAAGTTCCAGCGTCCATGGGTCGTCATCGCCTACCTCTGACTCGAGCATATGTTGTCCGCCCGATGCTCCCGGTCGCTCGTCAGTCGTCCACAACACCTCCAGACGCCTGACCTTGCCCTGCCATCGCTGTGCAGCCCGACGCCCGATCTTGCCCTGCCATTGCCATCCAGCCTGACATCTGACCTTGCCCTTGCCATTGCTGTCCAGCCCGACAGCCAGACCCTACGGTCGTCGTCTAGCCTTTGCTCCATTGCCCTTAGCGTTGCCTAGCTCCTGCTCCATCGCCCTCAGCATCGATCGACCTTCTGCTCCGTCGTCCTCTGCATCGCCCAACCTTCTACTATGTAGCCCAGCTTTCTGCTCTGCCCAGCTTCTGCTCTGTCGGGTACTGATCGCCGTGAAGTTCTGGCATCTATTGCTCTCACACCTGACAGTTTGAAGGCTGTCTGTGTCGCCCCGTGAAGCCTGTGGAGCTCTGTTGTCGACTGCTGCTTCCTGTTGTTCCCTGCCACTGCTCACCATTGACTGTTGCCGGTTCTCTGTCGCTGCTCCCTGTTGATGCCTGTCTCCAGCAGTCGCCTAATCTGCTTAGCGCTGCCACCCGTGCTCCCTGCATCATCTGCCTCTCCTTCCAGCCACTATCGGAGCCAGAGGTCACCTCCCACTGTCATGCCCGCTGCCTTCCTGCACAACTGTTTTTGCTTCTCCATGTTTTTCTGCAATGCTGATCTTGATCATGGCAGAATCGTCTTCTTCTATGGTCAATATAGACCATGCTGACGTTGGGGCCTCTAGAACTGAAAATATTCCAGTTCAAGTTACTACTATTCACCTTACCAAAGAAAACTACCTTCAGTGGTCTGCTGCCATCACCATGGGGATCGCAGGTCGAGGCAGAATTGCTTATATAAACAGGAGAAAGATTGAACCAACTGAGACGAATGTTGCTTGGGACACATGGTTTCTTGAGGACAACCAAGTTAAAACTTGGATTGTCAACTCTGTGTCCCCCGAGATTCAGTCCCTCATTCTTCGCAAGAGGACTACGAGAGATATGTGGGTTATACTTGAACAGATGTATGGCCAGAAGAAGAAAGATGTTCGATTGTATCAGTTGATGAAGGATGTCTATTCTCTACGGCAAGGTGAACACTCTGTTGCAGATTTCTATGCAGCCTTAAAAACTAAATGGGAGGAACTTGAATACTATTCTGATGATATGTGGGATTGTCCCCAAGATCAGGTGCGTCATTTAGCCAAGGAATGGAAGAATAAGGTGTTCCTATTTTTAGCAGGCTTGAATGATGACTTTGAGGGTATACAAAGTCAAATCCTTAATTATGAAGAACTGCTTAGTATTGAAGATGTTTATTCCTGTGTAGAGGCTGAGGAGCAAAGATGCCTTGTTATTACTAGAAAAAGGGGGATCACATCTCATATAATGAGAGGTCTGCCCTTGTTAGCCGTGGCCCTGTAGGAGTTGCCCGACCTCCTCGCAAGTGCACTCACTGCAAGAAGACTGGTCATACTATGGATTTTTGTTGGGATCTCCATCCAGAAAAGAAGAATAGTCGAGGGAGACCTTCTATTGGGAAGAAATCTAGTTCTGATGCTATCAACTTTAGTGGAGGGAAAACCTATCTCTGCTGAACAAATTCGTGAGCTTCGTGCTTATCTAAGTAAGATTGATGTTGGTCAGGCCGAAGTGTCAGATGATGTGAAAGGTTAACCATGCTTTGGTCATCTCTAGCGAAAAAGGTAATTCTTGTATGGGAGAATGGATTGTTGATAGTGGTGCCACACATCACATGACTGACAATCTTAAACTCTTTCATGAGTACAAGTTGTCATCAAGGAAGGAACGTGTTTCTCTTGCCGATGGTTCCTTTATCTCTGTGGCAGGAAAAGGGAGTCTTTCTTTGTTGAACAAGTTTTTTGTGCATGGTGTCTTACATGTTCCTCATCTTCCCTTGAATCTTTTGTTTGTCCGCAAGATTACAAAGGAATTGAATTGTGAACTCATATTCTCTACAAATCGTTGTGTTTTGCAGGACTTGGTGATAGAGAAGAGGATTGGGATTGGTTTGGTGTCTGAAGGCTTATATCGACTTTCCATCTGTGTCGCCACAGCTCTTATGACAGCAGTTAACATGACAGAGAAGAAGAGAGAAGATTGTCTTCAATCATTTTTTGTATTGGCATGAATGCTTGGGGCATCTCCCGTTTGGGATTTTAAAACAGTTATTTCCAGATTTATGTTCTAGTTTGGAAATATCTATGATATCTTGTTGTGATGTATGTTAGTTTGCTAAACATGTTAGGGCTTCATACCCTGTTTCCAATAGTCGTGCTAATGAAGTTTTTTCCTTGATCCTTTCTGATGTGTGGGGGCCTTCGAGAATTCATACCCATTGTGGTTTTCAATATTTTATAACTTTTATAGATGATTACTCAAGGAGTACCTTTGTTTATTTGCTGAAAGATCGTAGTGAAGTGCCTCGTGTCATAGAGACCCTCATTCTTCTTGTGGAGACCAAATATGGTGGGTCTGTTAAGACCTTTCGGTTTGATAATGGTCGTGAGTATGTGTGTCAAGTTGTAGAGGATTTCCTTCGAAAAAGGGAGATTGTTCATCAGACATCGTGTAGCTATACCCCTCAGTTGAATAACATTTATAATAGGTGGTGTTTTGAATATTTAAAAGGTGTTTTAACAGCTTTTATTAATAGTGCTTCCAGTCTTGGACTATTTTTGTAATTTCTTCTTTTTACCCTAATTCTCATTTAACGTGAGAAGTGGGCAGCTTAATGAATTATATCGTGCAGTTTTCTCTCTCTCTCTCTCCCTCTCCTCGTCTCTCTTGATCTCTCGCAACATGGTATCAGAGCAGGGGAAGTTACCACTGGCGACTGTGAAACTTTCAGCAACCTTCTCCTCTTCGGCAATCGCTCTCCCTCCTCTCTCCTCTCTCCTCTCTCCTCTCTTCCTTCATCTGTTCTGGTCGGCAACATCAGCAAGGAGCGTGGGAAGGAGTCTGTCCACGCTCAGAAATATGCGTGAATAGACTCCAACTGTGGATGGCGCAGCTATGTGGGAGTCTGCGTCTTTTAATATCTTATGGATTGACATAAGATGGTGGAGCAGCCAAATGAAGAACTGCTGGTTGAGGAGTCGTGGATGCTGATGCAGAAGTCGTCATCAGTGGTGGACAGCAATCTGCTGTGTGGGAAGAAGTGCTGCGCATCTAAACGTGAGTAGAATCATTTTTGGTAATCGTGGTGTGGCTGTTGTCTGGACAGAAATCTGCTGTGTGGGAAGAAGCACTGCCCATCTACACATGAGTGAATTTATTTTGTAGTCGTGGAGTGGCTATCAGCCATGGACAGCAACCTGCTGTGTATTTTGTAGTCGTGGAGTGAGCCATGGACAGCAACCTGCTGTGTGGTTATTTATATTTTATTTGGAAGAACTGCTGCTCATCTACACAAAATTTTTTTTACTGTCGCACTAGTCCTTGTTTTTTTTTATCAGCCTTATTCTGCTCTATATATTCTCTTTCGGCTGAACTATTGTGGACAGATTTACAATGGCTGAAAATCTCAAACCTGATTTCTCTCATGATTTTAAAATTGGGGGCAATCCATTCTCATACGGTTCTACAGTTAAATTGGATGGTCTTAATTATGAAATCTGGTCGAGGTCATTCATGATGTCAGTCACTAGACATCGAAAAAAATATTTACTTGAGGAAGATGAACCAGTTATCAAGACTGGAAAGTATGCTTCGTGGGAAGAGGATAACAACATGGTTATGTCTTGGATCATGAGTAGTGTGGACTCTTCTATTTCTCCTACCATTGCCTATTATACTACTGCTCAGGAGATGTGGGATTTTTTACGTGAGACTTATTCACATGACAAGAATATGAGCAAGGTATTCCAGGTAGAGGAAGAACTATACAAACTACAATAGGGTGATATGAGTTTGCCCCAATATTTTGCAGCAGTCAAGACCACTTTTGAGCGACTAAAATCCTTTCGGCCTCCATGTACGTCGTGCTATAAGACTCATTATGAGCAAAGTATGGTTTCCAAGTTTTTGGCAAGTCTTTCTCCAGAATATTCAGTGGAAAAGACACAAATGCTCACTGGGAGTGATATCCCTGGTTTGGCAGAGGCATGTAATAGGCTAAGTCGTCTGGCGGTTACTCTACCGCATTCTGTCAGTGACACACCCACATCAGCATCGGCTGCATCTAATGGGCATGGGTCAAGTTCTTCCTCTATCTCTAGAGGAAGGGGCACAGGTAGGGGGTTCGGAGGACGTGGCAGATTTCACTGTACCCATTATGGGAAAATCAGTCATCTTGTGGACAGGTGCTGGAATATCTATGGTCGACCATCTGAAGGCTCACAGGGAAGAGGGTCTAAGACTCCCACAGGTAGAGGTACTTCATCTTCAGTTCCTACGGGAATGGCTCAGGCAGCAGCCATTGGAGAGAATCCATCTACATCTGAGTCTTTCTCTCTTAGCCTGAATAAGGCAGAGTATGACCATATATTATCTCAAAGAGCTGCTTCATCTTCCACATTAGTCTCTGCCTCGTCTAGAATAGTTGGTTCTGCTCTTTCCTCAGTTTCACACGACCCAGGTATAGTTTGGATGATTGATTCAGGTGCCTCAAGGCAGTTTTGTAGTCGGCCGCATTTGTTCTCTTCCTTGACCAAGTTTGATCGGCCACAGTTTGTTAAATTAGCCGATGGTAGGTTCTCTCCCATTATGGGAAGTGGTGATGTTAAAATCTCCCATTCATTAAGTTTATCAAATGTTTTATATACTCCAGAGTTTCCTACAAACCTATTGACAGTACAACAGCTAACATCTAGTTTGCCATGTAAAGTCATGTTTGACCCTAATTCTTGTGTATTTGAGGACTTACAAACTGGAAAGATGATTGGTGGAGGGTATGAGCAAGGGAGAGTCTACCTTTTGTCGACATCTATGGATTCTACAGCTATTTCTATGTCTCAAAAACCCACTCCATATCAATGGCTCCTGCGGTTGGGTCATCCTTCTCCATCGAAGTGCGTCATGTTCTTCCCTTATGTCTATGTACGACACCTTTGAGTGTGAAGCTTGTCAACTTGGCAAACACACTCGAAGTAGTTTTCCTTCAAGTGTAAGTCCATCCAGTTAGAGTCTTTTTGATCTTCTTCATGTTGATGTGTGGGGGCCTAGTCGGGCTGCTAGTAGGTCTAAGTTTCGTTATTACCTAGTCATTGTTGATGATTATTCTAGAGTCAGTTGGGTGTTTTTGTTTTGAAAGAGAGGTCTGATGTCATATGTATTCTCAAAAATTTCATTCTAAAAATAAAGACTCAATTTTCTTCTATTGTCAAATGCATTCGCACTGATAATGCCTTAGAGTTCAAAGCCTCCAACTTAAGGCAATTTTACCACAATCATGGTATTCGACAACAGTTTACATGTCCTCACACGTCCCAACAAAATAGGGTTGCTGAGAGAAAACATCACCAACTTCTAGACATGGCTCGTACTCCTATGTTGCACTCTCATCTCCCTGCGGGTTTTAGGGGAGATGCCATAACTTTTGCTTGTTACCTGATCAATCGTTTACCATCCTCAGCTATTCAAAATGAAATTTCCATCCAAAGAATGTTTCCCAATCGACCATTATTTCACCTTCCTCCAAAGGTGTTTGGTTGTATGTGTTTTGTTCATGTTCTAGGCACACACAGGGATAAACTTGCAGCTCAGTCCATCAAGTGTGTTTTCATTGGCTATCATTCTCATAAAAAAGGCTACAAATGTTTTGATCCCTTAACTCATAAAGAATTTATCAGTGCGGATGTTACCTTCTTTGAGTCTCAACCTTATTATATCTCCTCTTGTCCTCCACAACAGGTGTCACCTTCCGTTCCTCTTCCCATTCCTCCCATCCCATTGGATTCAGTTCCTTTTCACCTTGAGTCTCCCCCCAATAGTCGCTTTACAAATCCTCCATAGACTTATATCCATCGACATAAGGCTCCCACTGTCTCTCCACCAATGTCTCCTCAGGAGGTAAGCTCTCATGAAAACTTAGAATATGGCAGTCATGGCTCTGATGGGGCTGATGACCTTCCCATAGCTCTTCGCAAAGGTAAACGACAGTGTACTCTTCATCCTATATCTCAATCTGTTTCTACTGATCATATTGGTGGTAGCCTGCAACAGTTCGTGTCAGCCTTGTCAGGGTACTTTGTTCCCTCTAGTCACCAACAGGCAGTACTTGACCCGAAGTTGTGGCAAGCTATGCAAGATGAGATGGAGACTCTACTACAACGAGGGACATGGGACTTGGTTGATCCTCCATCTGGTTGTGATGTCGTTGGCTCCAAATGAGTTTTCACTATCAAGTATTTATCTAATGGCTCAGTGAAACGCTACAAAGCTCATCTTGTAGCCAAAGGGTATACACAAACATATGGTGTTGATTTCTTTGAGACTTTCTCACCTATAGCTAGGATGGGGACCATACGTTTTCTTGTGTCAGTCGCAGTGCATTATGATTGACCCTTATATCAGTTGGATGTCAAAAATGTTTTCTTATATGGGGATCTTGGTGAGACTGTTTACATGCAGCAACCCCCTGGCTTTGAACATCAAAGCGAGTTTGGTAAGGAGTGTAGGTTGGAGAAAGCTATCTATGGATTGAAACAAAGTCCTCGTGCTTGGCTTTACAAATTCTCTAAAGTGGTGTTAAAATGTGGCTTTACGAGGTCTCAACTGGACCATTCGTTGTTCATCAAGAAAGGATCTAGAGGTACAGTTGTGCTAGTGGTGTATGTTGATGATATTGTTTTGACAGGTGAATGTGAGCAGGAGGTAGCTCTAACAAAGTAGTTCTTGCAAAAATACTTTGTTACCAAAGATCTTAGTCAGCTACGGTATTTTCTTGGCATTGAAGTTGCTCGTAGCAAGGAAGAAGTTGTGTTGTCGCAAAGGAAGTATGTTCTTGATCTTTTACAAGACACAGAGATGCTAGGAGCTAAACCAGCAACTCTTCCTATGAATCCACAGGTACATCTATATGAGGATGACTCGAAAGATGTAGCTTCACAAGCCTACAGGTTGTTGATTGGTAAGCTTCTTTATGTGACAGTGAGTTGACCAGATATTAGCTCTGCCGTGGGAAAATTGAGCCAATTCATGAAAAAACCAAAACAATCACATTGGGATGCAGCTATGTTGATTGTCAAATATTTGAAGTCCTCCCATGGCAAAGGCCTTTTCTTCAAAAAAGATACATCTCTTGATGTTGAAGCTTACAGTGATGCAGATTATGCAAGCTCAATTGATGATAGGAAGTTTACCACAGGGTTTTGTGTGTTTGTGGGAGGAAATCTCAATTCCTGGAGGAGTAAGAAACAAAGTGTTGTTTCTAGGTCTAGTGCGGAGTCAGAATATCATGTGATGGCTCAAATTGCTGCCGAAATGACTTGGTCTAGGTCCCTACTTGAGAGTCTTGGTATTCCAACTTCTTTGCCTATGAAAATGTTTTGTGATAATAGAGCTGCCACATACATTGCCAATAATCCTGTATTTTATGAGAGGACAAAACACATTGAAGTTGATTGTCATTGTATTCGTGATATGGTTCAAGGGAGAAACATCTCCACTATACATGTAGCCTCAGAGGATCAAACAGCTGATATCTTTACTAAAGCATTGTCTATTGCAGAGTTCTCTAGACGTTGTAACAAGCTGGGCATGATTAACATCTACGCTCCAGCTTCAGGGGGAGTGTTGAATAACATTTATAATAGGTGGTCTTTTGAATATTTAAAAGGTGTATTAACATCTTTTATTGATAGTTCTTCTAGTCTTGGACTGTTTTTGTAATTTCTTATTTTTACCCTAATTCTCATTTAACGTGAGAAGTGAGCAGCTTAATGAATTAGATCGTGCAGTTTTCTCTCTCTCTCTCTCAACCTCTCCTCGTCTCTCTTGATCTCTCGCAACACCCTCCTCAAAACGAGGTCGCTGAGAGGAAAAATCGTCAGCTGCATAATGCCACTAGAGCCCTCTTGTTTCAAAGGAATCTCCCAAAACATTATTGGGGAGATGCTGTTCTCACTAGTGCATATTTGATTAACCATATGCCTAGTCGTGTGCTAAATGGGCAGACCCCCCACTCTATGCTCCCAGGGAATCATCAACCCTCCCTCCTCGTGTCTTTGGATGTGTTTGCTTTATTCATGATTGTTGAAATTAGAGGAGTTTATGTTTCTAGGTGGTTCTTTGTAATATTAAAGAGTTATAAGATCTCTTTAATATTTTCTTGATTTTAGATTGATGTAATCTTAAATCTCCTTTCTACCCTAATCTCTTTATAATAGAGATTAGGGTTAGTGAATAGAGTACGTTTTCTCTCCCCAACTCCCACGGCTTCAACTCTTTCTCTCTCTCTCCACGTCTCAACGCTGCAACATGGTATCAGAGTAGCGGACGTGACTGGTGACTTGAAGCAAACAACCGGCGACAGGCAACGGATGTCCATGAATCTGGCAACGTGAAGCAAACAGCCGGCGACCCTCCTTCTCCTCTCAGGCTTTATCTCTTCCACCTCTTCCATCTCCTTCCCTTCTTATGTTTCTTTCTCCTTCACTTCTCGTCTGTTCTAGTTTATTGATTTCCATCAACAAAACAGTGTGGATGAGTCTATTCACGCTAGGAGATATGCGTGAATAGACTCCAGCCATGGATTTTCAGAAGTATATATATATATATTATCGCAGCAAGGTGGGAGTCTGTGCTGATTAATCTCTTATGGTCTGATGTGTTCTATGATCAAAGCAGCCAAGTGGAGGACTGCTCTCTATGATTTTTGTGGCAGTTTATGTTGATTGTTTTATTTGCTGTCGCTATTCATGATTTGTGAAAAATAATATGTGGTATAGCAGCGTTAGATGCATAAATAAACAAGTTGTTGGTTGGAGCAAACAATACAAGCAGTGGGGATCCTTTTTTAGTTGTGGGCTTGCTGTTAGCAGCATTTTTTGTCTTCAAATTGCTGCTTTTTTTTGTCGTGGTGTTGCTGTCAACAGTTGGACAGCAGGTTGGTTGTTGCTGCGCATCTAACGTTGCCGTGTGGGACATTTGTTCTTGCTTATCAGTCTCTTTCTCAATATATATATATATATATATATATATATATATATATGTTCATTTTCTTCCTGGTGGTGGTTGATCTCTTGTGGATAGATTTGTGATGGCTGAAAATCCCAAAACTGATTTTTCTCATGAGGTTAAAAGTGGAGGAAATCTATTCTCTTATGGTTCTACTGTAAAGTTAGATGGATCTAACTATGAGATTTGGTCTCGTGTGTTTATGATGTCTATGATTGGACATCAGAAGGAGCATGTTATAGAAGAAAATGAGCCTGTTGAAAAGAGTGGAAAATATGGTTCATAGAAGGGAGATAATAATATTGTCATGTCGTGGATCATGAATAGTGTGCAACCACAGATTGCATCAACTATTGCATACTACATCTCAACCAAAAAAATGTGGGATTTCTTGAAACAAACTTACTCAAATGACAAGAATGTTAGCAAGATATTGCAGGTGGAGGAGGAATTACTTAATTTGCAACAGGGTGACCAAAGTCTTACTCAGTACTTCGCTTCCCTCAAGTCCATCCATGAACGACTTAAAGCACTACGTTTTCCATGTCCAACATGTCATAAGACTCATGGTGAACAGTCTATGGTTGCGAAGTTTCTACAAGGTCTCTCCCCTGAATATGCAGTAGCAAAGGCTCAGATGTTGACTGGAGCAGAAATCCCTGACCTAGCTGAAGCCTACAACAGACTTAGTCGTCTTGTTGTGACCCTTTCTCAGCCATCTAGTGATATCCATGTCTCTGCCTTGGTAGCCTCAGGAGGTCGTGGATGCAGTTCATTCAGGGGAGAGGCATAGGTCGAGGGTCAGGAGGAGGTCGGAGGAGATTTCAGTGCACTTATTGTAGGAAAATAGGACATTTAGAAGACAGATGTTGGGATAAACATGGTCGTCTTTCTGTTACATCCCTAGGAAGAAATGTTGCATCTAAGCAGGGCAAAACTTTTTTACAGTCTCCTATTGGGTCTGTTCAGACAGCTTCATCAGTTGTAAATGGGTCTTTATCTCCTTCTCACCCTGAGACAGTGACTGTGAGTATCAATAAGTCAGAGTATGAGGACTTCCTACCACACAGATCTACGCAGCCGTCGACCTCTACAGTCATGATAGACATTGCTATGTCTCTTGATACTATCCCACATGATATAGGTACTACTTGGATTATTGATTCAGGAGCATCGATACACTTTTGTAGTAGATCTTCTATGTTTACTGTGCTACACTCATTACCTCACCTCAGACATGTCATGTGAAACATGCAGATGGTTGATGGTCACCTATTACAGGTTATGGTGATATCAAAATTTCTCAGTCCATGAGTATTCCTAATATGTTATATGCTCATAAGTTTCCAACAAATTTGTTATCAGTTGGACAATTGATTAATTACTTACATTGTCGTGTTACATTTGACTATGGTTTATGTTCATTTTAGGACTTGCAAACTGGGAAGATGATTGGTGGAGGCTATGAGAAAGGGGGCATCTACTTCCTATCGGATCCAGTGGGTATTGCAGTATCATCGATCACCTCACCTCACCGTCCTTCTCCTTCCAGTGGCATCTCAGACTTGGTCATCCATCTGTCTCCAAGCTCCGTCACCTTCTTCCTCATCTTTCAGTACCAGAGTCATTCCAGTGTGAAGCCTGTCAACTTGGAAAACACACTCGTAGTAGTTAATTCATCAAGTCTTAGTCCGTCCAGTTGTGGACTTTTTGATCTTCTTCAAGTTGATGTATGGGGTCCTAGTAGAGTTGCTAGTAGGTCAAGATTTCGGTATTTTCTTGTCATTGTTGATGATTATTCTCGAGTCACTTGGGTCTTCCTTTTGAAGGAAAGGTCTGAAGTAGTATGTACTCTCAAAAATCTTATTATTGAAATAAAGACCCAGTTTGGTATTCTTGTTAAAAGCATTCGCACTGATAATGCCCTTGAATTCAATGCCTCTACCTTAATATACCTTAATGAAGTTTTACTCTGATAATGACATTTGTCCTCAGTTTACTTGTCCCCATACCTCCCAACAAAATGGAGTAGCTGAATGTAAACATCGCCAACTTTTAAATGTGGCTCGTTCCCTAATGCTTCACACTAATTTACCTGCATATTTTTGGAGAGATGCCATCCTCACTGCCTGTTATTTAACCAACCATTTACCCTCATCCTCCATTGAGAACAAGGTTCCCATTAAACTTGAGCATCCACAACGACCCTTATTTCCTCCCATTAAACTTGAGCAACCACAACGACCTTTATTTCCAGTGGCTCCCAAAGTATTTGGTTGCACATGTTTTGTTCACATACTTGGACCCACACGTGATAAATTGGGTGCCCAAGCCATTAAGTGTATCTTTATAGGCTACTCTAGAAACCATAAAGGCTACAAATGCCTTGACCCCTTGACTCTAAAGAAGTATATCAATGCGGATGTCACATTCTTTGAGTCTCAGCCTTATTATAGTTCCTCTCCCATCCTTACTGAAATGCCACCATCACCAAACCCACTACCTATTCCTCCAATTCCTTTGGAGTCATTCTCTTTTGAATCTCCTTCTAAAGACTCTCCGGCTATCGTGTCCAAGTTTCATGATCCTCCACTAGTCTACACACGTCGACAAGACCCTTCTCATGATCCTTCGCCAACCGCTTCTCAGGAGGTAAATTCATTTGAAGTGAGTAGCCCTAGTCCATCTGATCCCTGTCAAGACTTACCCATCGTTCTTCGCAAAGGTAGGCGACAATGTACTTTGCATCCTATATCTCATTTTGTGTCTACTGACGGTGTTGGTAAAAGTATGCAACAGTTTATTCAAGCTCTGGCTGCTCATACAGTTCCTACATGTTACCAACAAGCTTTATTAGATACTCAATGGAGACAGGCTATGCAGGATGAGATGGATGCCTTAGTTCAGCGAGGCACCTGGGAACTTGTTGATCCTCCTGACATTGTTGGTTCTAAGTGGGTATTCACAGTGAAATATAATTTTGATGGTTCTATGGAACAATACAAAGCTCGGTTGGTTGTTAAGGGCTACACGCAGACCTACGGTGTGGATTTCTTTGAGACATTTTCTCCGGTTGCTCGGTTGAGAACCATTCGTCTTATCATTTTTGGGGTTGTACACCATGACTGGCACATGTACCAGCTTGATGTCAAAAAAAATTTTTTTACGGTGATCTCAATGAGACTGTCTATATGCAACAACCACCAGGGTTTGAACGATAGGGGGAGTGTGGCAAAGTGTGCAAACTGAAGAAAACTATTTATGGACTCAAGCAGAGTCCTCATGCGTGGTTTCACAAGTTTTTCGAGGTAGTCTCAAAGTGTAGCTTTGCGAGATCTCCTTTTGATCATTCTCAGTCTATCAAGAAGGCTTCCAGGGGTATAACCATCATAGTGGTTTATGTTGATGATATTATCCTGACAGGTGACTCCGATCAAGAAATTTCTGATGCAAAGCTGTTTCTTCAAAAACACTTTGTGATGAAAGATCTTGGTCCACTACGATATTTCTTGAGAATAGAGGTTGCTCGCAATAGGGATGGTGTTGTTCTCTCTCAACGGAAGTATGTTCTTGATTTATTGCAGGACACATGGATGCTAGGAACTAAACTGGCTAATTTACTTATGAATCCACGTATACACCTTCATGATGACCAAACAAAATTAGTGGATTCTCGATCTTACAGGTCCCTTATTGGAAAACTACTCTATGTTACTGTGACAAGATCAGACATTAGCTTTGTAGTGGGAAAACTAAGTCAATTTATGAAAAAACCCAGGAAAGTTCATTGGGATGCTGCTTTGATGGTGGTTAAATATATGAAATCGTCTCCTGGCAAAGGCCTTTTGTTCAAAAAAGGCAAGACCCTGGAAGTGGAAGCCTATAGTGATGCTGACTATGCTGGCTCAGTCGAAGACAGGAAATCTACCACAAGATGTATATTTTTGGGAGGCAACCTCATATTATGGAGAAGCAAAAAACAAGGCGTGGTGTCAAGATCTAGTGTAGAATCCGAATATAGAGCTATGGCTCAAACTGCAGCAGAAATGACTTGGGCTATATCCATGTTATCTAGCCTAAGTGTGTCGATTCCACTTCCCATGAAGATAGATGTATTGTGACATTCGAGCAACCACATACATTGCAAACAATCTAGTTTTTCATGAGAGAACTAAACATATTGAAGGTGACTGCCATTACATTCGGGATCTCGTTCAAGGAGGAACCATTGCCACTATTCATGTTCCTTCAGAAGATCAAGCTGCAGATGTCTTCACCAAAGCTCTCCCTATTGGTGATTTCTCTAAATGTTGTGGCAAGCTGAACATGTTTAATATGTATGCTCGAGCTTGAGGAGGAGTGTTGAAATTAAAGGAGTTTATGTTTCTAGGTGGTTCTTTGTAATATTAAAGAGTTATAAGATCTCTTTAATATTTTCTTTATTTTAGATTGATGTCATCTGTAAATTTCCATTCTACCCTAATCTCTTTATAATAGAGATTAGGGTTAGTGAATAGAGTACGTTTTCTCTCCCCAACTCTCACGACTTCAACTCTTTCTCACTTTCTCTCCATGTCTCAAGGCTGCAACAACGATCACAGCCCTAATGTTAGAAAACTGGATCCAAGGTTGATTAAGGGAATATTTGTTGGGCATCCTCCTACTCAAAAGGGGGGCTATAAGTGTCTGGGGAAGAGTATTCTCCAAGTCAGGAGATTCAATTTATAGATTTTTTGAAGTACAAGCAGGAAGAGAGTCCACCGGTTGCAGATGTGCTTGAACATGAGAGGAATGAAGGGTGCTCCACTGGGACGGACGAGCAACGTAACCGCTTGTTTGGGCAGGTGTACTCTAGGTGAAGAGTTTGTACAGATAAGGTAACTGATGGTGAGAATACTTGTCACACCCCGACCTTTTTACCCTCAAACTATATTTTTTTTTTCAAAACATAAAGCATCGAGGTGTGACTACCAAACAATTCAAATTGACGATGAGCCAAGCAATTCAAAACAATGGGGCGAACTTTCATTAATATAACCCTTTTGTTTCATACAAATTCACATCTATGTGCATGACCAAAATGCCCCAAAATCAATAACATTGATGCCTAACAAAAAGAAGACATCAATAAAACCAAAACATGACGCGCCGGCACTACAAACGACAATCCCAAAACCACCCCAGTAGGACGTGAGTGAAGCCATCCGCTCAACCTGTTGCCCCGGGTCCGCCAAAACCTGAAAAAGAAAACAACTGAAGGCTCAGCCTTCGCAGTATGACAACAAGCCAGAAAAATGCCAAACCCTCTATCTTGGCATCACCCTTCAACAAATAGGAGCCATAGTTCACTCTATCTTCTTCTGGCACCTTCAGAAGCCCAAAAATACGTTCAACCTCTTCAATCCAGTCCTTTGCCTTGTCATGACTGCCCCCTCCTGAAAAGATAGGCGGCTGCATCGCCATAAACTGTTGATAAGACACTGTCGTTGCCTTCTCCCGAATTGGAGCACTGGTGTCCCCCGAAGGAGATGCGTTACTCCTCTGATTACCGACCATAGACTGCACTAACGTGGTCAGCGTCTGCAACGTGGTCAGCAATATAGTCTGTTGATCCACTGGCGGAGTCTGTCTCGGTGGGGTTTGGGCACCCCCACCTAGCTGGGCATACTGGGGCTCTGACGCACTGTCACCCCGCGGAGTATGCGCATCAGAATGGGTTGGGCTGGGCTCTCTATGTGCCTCTGAAGACGGCCCAGCTCGCTTCTTACCCCTACGATGATATTCCATCTGTACAAACAAGATCTTAAATTCTCAAATCACGACCAATACCAAACTCACAAGTCAAATCACAACGTGCATTAGCACGAAGTTCAAAACACAGATCACATTACATACCTATACTTGAAAAAAAATCAAAACTACAATAACCAACTAATCAAACAAATGCGTACCTGGGCAACACGGCTTCACAGATAGACTTTAACTCACATCCATAATGGGGTTTGCCATGGCTCTGATACCAAAACTGTCACACCCCGACCTTTTTACCCTCAAACTATATTTTTTTTTTCAAAACATAAAGCATCGAGGTGTGACTACCAAACAATTCAAATTGACGATGAGCCAAGCAATTCAAAACAATGGGGCGAACATAAAGCATTAATATAACACTTTTGTTTCATACAAATTCACATCTATGTGCATTACCAAAATGCCCCAAAATCAATAACATTGATGCCTAACAAAAAGAAGACATCAATAAAACCAAAACATGATGCGCCGGCACTACAAACGACAATCCCAAAACCACCCCAGTAGGACGTGAGTGAAGCCATCCGCTCAACCTGTTGCCCCGGGTCCGCCAAAACCTGAAAAAGAAAACAACTGAAGGCTCAGCCTTCGCAGTATGGCAACAAGCCAGAAAAATGCCAAACCCTCTCAAGTAAGGCTCAAATAAAGGGACAAATATCAACCCATCTATCGTCATGTCGCGTCTGAGTGCGACACGTAAAAGCCACTTGATGGCCACACTAACCCAACATCAGTCACATGCGAAGCATGCTTAAACATAACACTTGCATTCATATCAATCACATATACGTCAGTCACATGCATTCTGTCAAACACTTTGCATTTTCATTAACTTTAGTGCATTAACAGTTCCTGTGGGTGCAACACAGGCACGTGCACACCGCGGGCGGCCTACAGCCGAGAGACAACCCCCGTGGTGGCCCATAACAGTATGGATCCATTTCACCCGCTGCAGCGGTAGAGCACTCATCCCTGGATGTGTGACGTCCAAGGTGAGATACTCAGCCTTCCCTAGGACACCCAGGTTGGGAAGGCAGGAGCTCAACGCTCCAAGCACAACACACAACAGAACCCTGGGGCCTTGCACCGCCTGCGCTCTGACAGGCGAGACCAGTGGCAATCAAGGGGGACGTCTCCCAAACACATAGCCACATCCCACTGGTCTCTCATCTCTTAGTTATTCATTCTTATCATTATAGTTACACATTCATAAGATGACTGGCTAGCACACGAGGTCAGTACACTTCCCGAGTGCACCCACACCTCCGATTACCTCCACATGAGGTCTATACATACAGTAACAGTCATTGCTAGCCGTCATACCATACGGGTACAACTACCCTCCAAAACATCCATTTGCATCATTGCCCATGGCAATGCATATGCAACAACATACACATTCATATCAATCATCACATCAATCCTCACATCAATCATGTCAATCACCTCTTCGAAAAACTTAGCCAATCCACAGAGAGTAGTCTCGATCTGCGGTTGGCTCGTAGCTGTCCTATGCAGTTATCATTCTATGATGCTTTCTAATGCACAATTGGGGTCGAGGAGACACTCGACTCGATACCCCACCTCATCTGTCCTAAACAGATATCAATTCTAGCATGCACATGCCAATGCGTAACATTTTTAAATCGAATGACTAATAATCTTTCTAACCCATTCATATCATGTAAGCAACATACACATACTCAATCACAAAACAGTCAATCAATTAACATCACAATCCTAGGATCCCTTGATCCTAGGAGCACCCAATCACACAATTGCCCCAGGCAGGAATTTGCCTGGAAAGTTGCCATACATGTGGCGCGCTCACCAAATTCTTCAAAATGCCTCAAGCTTCGAACTCAAGGTCGACGGGATGAGCCCGGTGCACCTGCAAACATAAACAAGAATAAGGTTTCTACTAGATACCTACACCAATCAAATAGAAACGAACAGATACAAAAATAAAATCCTTGAGGCACGTGTCAGCGCCTCAAGAGGGTATCGACAGGTAGTGTCGACCAACGGGCTCTCCACAAGGCCTCCTCCTTTACGTCTTGACGTTGCCTTGACTTATCAAAGCCTTCAACCATCAATTAAACCATCACTAATTCCTTTCTCAATAACGTTCTTTAAGTAAGGCATCAACCTCAAGTCACATCCCAATACGCATATATCCCTAAATAACTTCATGATACACCTGTTTACCGAAGTCTGCGCTACACTCCCTAAGACGGTTCTAAATCTTCCCCACAACCACACAATCTCTACCATGCTTCCCTAAAGCTTCGAAAATTAATCCATCATGCTAAAACGATCATTAAGTACATGAATCATCACTTTCCAACGCAAATCCTAAGTTTCCCCCAAAAACAAAATTACTAACATGCGTCCCAAAATCATCAATTCTAAGCTCTAGCATGCTCGAACCATAATTATACATGCTCTAAAAGATAAATACTCATCATTTTGAGCTTGATTAGGTATTGCTCACCCCAAAACAAGCGTCCAAACTGCTACAACCCTTCTAGCAACCACTTCACACGTCCGATCAAGTGCCAATGCTCGAGATTGCTTGCTGTCGCTGCTCACTACACACCCTACTAGCAGGTAAGAGGGGAAAACGTCCCCTAAACTGCAAACCAACCCCAAACGCCCAAAAAGTTTAACACAAACTCTGTTGCTAGGAAAGACCCACGGTAGTAGTGGGGGAAAAAAACTGAAATAAACAAAGAAAAGGGACGCTGACAGAGAGGAGAGACAGAGAGAGGAAGGGTTCGGTCAAGGGGGAAAACGGCCATGGGGTGAGAAGAGAGAGAAAGAGCAGGCGGGGGAGTGCGGGTGAGTGAGAAGAGGGTCGAGCGGTAGAGAACCAGCGGAAAGAGGGGAAAGAAAATGGCGAGAGAGAAGAAGAGGGGACGTGCGGCAGAGAGCAAAACAAACAAAAGGGCATGAGTGGCAGAGCAAGAAAAATCGCACGAGAGAGAGAGGGTTTACCCAGCCGCCACCGCCGCCGCCGCTGCCACCTCCATCGCCGTCGCCGTCGCCGTTCCAGCCACCACCACCCGACCGTCACTCTCCTCCCTCTGCGCTGCCACAGGAGACCACCGGAGACAACGAAGAAGGAAGGGAAAGGCGAGGGAGAAAGGCCTCGCGTCGGGCCCTTACGCGAGTGGGGGTCGGTTCCGGGTCTGGACCCTAGCTCAACCCGACCCGCCGAACCAACGAGCATTACATCCTACCCTCCTAAAAAGAAAATTTCGTCCTCGAAATTTAGCTCATACCTCAATGCAAGAACAAGTGCGGATATCTCTTCCGCATGTCCTCCTCATGCTCCCATGTACTCTCCTTCAACCCATGGTACTGCCATTCCACTTTCACTAAAGGAATCCTCTTAGTGCGAAGCACTTGCTCTCGATGATCCACAATTCTAATGGGTTGTTCTTCCATTGTCAAATCATCTTGTACTAGAATACCTTGAAAATCAATCACATGTGTCGGGTCGGGTACGTATTTTCGAAGCCTGGAAACATGGAAAACGTCATGAACATGACTCAAATCTGGTGGTAACGCCAATCTGTATGCCACCTCTCCAATCTTCTCTAATATCTCAAAAGGTCCTACAAACCTCGGGCTCAATTTTCCCTTCGTACCAAAGCGAAAAACACCCTTAGTAGGAGAAATCTTTAAAAACACATGATCACCCACCTCAAAAGCCAATTCTCTACGACGAATGTCAGCATAACTTTTCTGTCTACTCTGAGCAGTCAACAACTTCTTTCTTATCAATTCCACTTGGTCGGTGTAGTGTAGCAAAACTAAAGGGCTTTCGATCTTACCATCACCCAATTCGGCCCAACAAGTTGGCGATCTGCACGGTCTTCCATACAAAGCCTCAAAAGGTGCCATCCCAATACTAGAGTGGTAACTGTTATTGTAAGCAAATTCTACCAGTTTCACATGTTTGTCCCATTCTCCTTTCCACTCTAAGACACATGCACGCAACATGTCTTCTAAGGTCTGAATAGTCCTCTCTGATTGCCCATCAGTTTGGGGATGAAATGCTGTGCTCATCTTAAGCTTGGTACCCAAAGCCCTCTGTAATTGCCCCCAAAACCTAGAGGTAAAACGCGGATCTCGATCCGAAATGATAGACTTTGGCACTCCATGCAATCTCACTATCTCGCCAATATACAACTCTGCGAGACTTTCCAATGATTGACTGATTCTGATTGGCAGAAAGTGAGCAGACTTCGTAAGTCGATCAACAATCACCCATATGGCATTCTGTTGTCTTTTGGTACGAGGCAACCCAACCACAAAATCCATCGTAATGTCTTCCCATTTCCACACTGGAATATCGATTCTTTGCAACAAGCCTCCTGGCCGCTGATGCTCTGCTTTTACCTGTTGGCAAATCAAGCACTTTGCCACATATTCTGCAATTTCACGCTTCATTCCAGGCCACCAAAAATTTCTTCTCAAATCTTGAAACATCTTTGTACTGCCCGGGGGAATAGAAAACTTAGATTTGTGAGCATCATCAAGCAACAGACGCTTCACTCCTTCATCTCTAGGAACCCATAATCTCTGCCGAAAACGCAATGAACCATCTTCATTTTGATGCCAAAGAGAATCGTTTTTCTGGCTTGCTTCCATGTTCTTAGCAAACTCTGGATCTTCCTTTTGTTTCATTACAAGTTCTTCCATCAAAGGACGCCGAATCAAGGCCGTCATCGTTGCCTTGTGCTCATCACAAATGCAAGGCTGCCAAGCTATCACATCTTGCAATAATGCCCAAGAACGAGTCAACATACTGCACATTGTCGCCTTGGCATGCCTGCTCAACGCATCTGCCACCACATTCGCCTTGCCTGGATGATACGATATGGTGAAATCATAATCCTTTAAATATTCCATCCATCTTCTTTGCCTCAAGTTGAGATCCCTTTGTGAGGATATATACTTCAGGGACTTGTGATCTGTAAACACCTCGAATGTTGAACCATAAAGATAGTGTCTCCACATCTTCAATGCGAACACGACTGCTCCCAATTCCAAATCATGAGTGGGATAGTGCTGCTCATGGGTCTTCAACTGTCTTGATGCATAAGCCACTACACGGCCATGCTGCATCAACACACAACCATAACCGATCCCCGAAGCATCAGTGTACACCACAAAACCGGAATGACCTGATGGAAGCGTCAGAATAGGGGCAGAAGTAAGCTTGTCCTTTAGAGTTTGAAAACTCTTCTCACAATCTTCATTCCACACAAACTTCATCCCTTTTCTCAATAGCTTAGTCATGGGCGTAGCTATTTTCGAAAAGTCTTGTATGAACCTGCGATAGTATCCTGCCAATCCCAAAAAGCTTCTAACCTCAGTTACACTGCAAGGTGTTCTCCAGTCCTGAACAGCTGACACCTTAGCCGGATCGACGGATACTCCATCCTTCGAGATCACATGACCCAGAAAGTTTACCTTCTCTAGCCAAAATTCACATTTTGAGTATTTGGCGTAAAGCTTGTGCTTGCGCAAAAGACCTAACACACTTCTCAAGTGGTCTCTGTGCTCTGCCTCACTCTCTGAGTACACCAAAATATCATCAACAAACACAATAACAAAACGATCCAAGAACTCTTGGAAAACCCGATTCATGAGGTCCATGAACGCTGCGGGAGCATTAGTCAACCCAAAAGGCATGACCCTGAATTCATAATGTCCATACCTAGTTCGAAAGGCAGTCTTAGAAACATCTTCCTCCCGTATCAATAGTTGATGGTAGCCTGTCCTCAGATCGATCTTAGAGAAAACCTTTGCATTCTTAAGCTGATCAAACAAGTCTTCAATTCTTGGAAGCGGATACTTATTCTTGATGGTGACTTGATTCAACATACGATAATCTATACACAAGCGCATAGTCCCATCTTTCTTTTTCACAAACAGTACAGGTGCTCCCCAAGGAGACACGCTAGGTCGGATGAAGCCCTTATCTAAGAGCTCCTACAGTTGCTTCTTCAACTCTTCTAACTCTGCTGGTGCCATACGGTAGGGTGCCTTAGAAATAGGAGTTGTCCCTGGTAACAACTCTATCTTGAACTCCACTTCTCGAGTTGGAGTCAAACTCGACAATTCCTCAGGAAACACATCAGGATACTCACTCACCACGGCAACATCCTGCAATATCATCCATTCAGCCTCATTGATCAACACATTGACCAAGAAGGCAACGCTTCCACTTTCTATCCATCGCTTAGCCTTCAATGCATACACCAATATCTTATCAGTTCGACTGGCCCTACGAGCACGAAATTCCACAGACTGCATCTCATTAGTCAACATCTGTATCTGCTTCTTCCTACAATCTATAATGGCATAATGAGCATACAACCAATCCATACCCAAAATCACATCAAACTCATTGAGACCGAGGATCACCAACTGTGCAGGTAGGTGAAGTTGATGGATTTCCACGTTCACATCAGGAAGATACTCATGACACGACTCTTGAGCATGCATCGGACTAACAACTTTTAAAACATACGGCATTCTTCTAGCCGACACTTCGAGTGATGTAGCAAATCGACTAGATATAAAAGAATGTGTCGCTCCTGCATCAAATAACACTCTAGCAAAATGAGAACTGACAAGTAAAGTACCTTCAACGAGGTCGTGTGCCTGGAGCTCCTCCACAGTAGTAGCGTAGACACGTCCAGACGTTTGTCGTGCGCTAGAAGAACCGGCTTCAGGCTTCTTCAATTCTCGTTCTTTCTTCAACGGGCAATCCTTGATGAAGTGTCCCATACTTCCGCAGTGTAAACAAGCCCCAGTCACCCAATAGCACGGCTTCCCGGGGTGCACACGAGAACAAGTGGGGCACTTCTGAGAAGTCGGAGTGGCCACTGACCCCTGGGTGGCCTCACTACGGGTAGACTGGTTCCGTCTGAAAGTTCGGTCATCCCGCCTCTCATAAGGCCTTGTCCTGCCCGCAAAGTGTTGGCGCTTTACCTGTGTCCGTCCACCTTGTGAATGCTGGCCTGCTTTCTTCTGATGATCCTTCTGTGTCCTCACCCAATCTTCTTCTATGCATCGTGCCATTGTAACCGCCTCATCCAAGTCACGAGGTCTACTTGTCAACACTTTGCTTCGTAGTCCATCTCGCAGCCCGCGCACAAACTTGCCCGCTCTGGCCTCATCGGTACTGTAAAGGTGTGGGCAATACACCTCCAAGTGCCGATATCTCGTAATGTACTCTTCTAAGCTCGACTGATTCTGCTGCAAATCCAGAAACTCCTGCATTTTCTTGTCTCTGGCATACACCGGAAAGTATGTGCTGAAGAAGGAATCTCTGAACTGCTTCCATGAGATTGACCCTTGGCCAGCGAACCGAATCTCACTAGTTGATTGCCACCAATTCTTGGCATCACCCTTCAACAAATAGGAGCCATAGTTCACTCTATCTTCTTCTGGCACCTTCAGAAGCCCAAAAATACGTTCAACATCTTCAATCCAGTCCTTTGCCTTGTCATGACTGCCCCCTCCTGAAAAGATAGGCGCCTGCATCGCCATAAACTGTTGATAAGACACTATCGTTGCCTTCTCCCGAATTGGAGCACTGGTGTCCCCCGAAGGAGATGCGTTACTCCTCTGATTACCGACCATAGACTGCACTAACGTGGTCAGCAATATAGTCTGCTGATCCACTGGCGGAGTCTGTCTCGGTGGGGTTTGGGCACCCCCACCTAGCTGGGCATACTGGGGCTCTGACGCACTGTCACCCCGCGGAGTATGCGCATCAGAATGGGTTGGGCTGGGCTCTCTATGTGCCTCTGAAGACGGCCCAGCTCGCTTCTTACCCTACGATGATATTCCATCTGTACAAACAAGATCTTAAATTCTCAAATCACGACCAATACCAAACTCACAAGTCAAATCACAACGTGCATTAGCACGAAGTTCAAAACACAGATCACATTACATACCTATACTTGAAAAAAAATCAAAACTACAATAACCAACTAATCAAACAAATGCGTACCTGGGCAACACGGCTTCACAGATAGACTTTAACTCACATCCATAATGGGGTTTGCCATGGCTCTGATACCAAAACTGTCACACCCCGACCTTTTTACCCTCAAACTATATTTTTTTTTTCAAAACATAAAGCATCGAGGTGTGACTACCAAACAATTCAAATTGACGATGAGCCAAGCAATTCAAAACAATGGGGCAAACATAAAGCATTAATATAACCCTTTTGTTTCATACAAATTCACATCTATGTGCATGACCAAAATGCCCCAAAATCAATAACATTGATGCCTAACAAAAAGAAGACATCAATAAAACCAAACATGACGCGCCGGCACTACAAACGACAATACCAAAACCACCCCAGTAGGACGTGAGTGAAGCCATCCGCTCAACCTGTTGCCCCGGGTCCGCCAAAACCTGAAAAAGAAAACAACTGAAGGCTCAGCCTTCGCAGTATGGCAACAAGCCAGAAAATGCCAAACCCTCTCAAGTAAGGCTCAAATAAAGGGACAAATACAACCCATCTATCGTCATGTCGCGTCTGAGTGCGACACGTAAAAGCCACTTGATGGCCACACTAACCCAACATCAGTCACATGCGAAGCATGCTTAAACATAACACTTGCATTCATATCAATCACATATACGTCAGTCACATGCATTCTGTCAAACACTTTGCATTTTCATTAACTTTAGTGCATTAACAGTTCCTGTGGGTGCAACACAGGCACGTGCACACCGCGGGCGGCCTACAGCCGAGAGACAACCCCCGTGGTGGCCCATAACAGTATGGATCCATTTCACCCGCTGCAGCGGTAGAGCACTCATCCCTGGATGTGTGACGTCCAAGGTGAGATACTCAGCCTTCCCTAGGACACCCAGGTTGGGAAGGCAGGAGCTCAACGCTCCAAGCACAACACACAACAGAACCCTGGGGCCTTGCACCGCCTGCGCTCTGACAGGCGAGACCAGTGGCAATCAAGGGGACGTCTCCCAAACACATAGCCACATCCCACTGGTCTCTCATCTCTTAGTTATTCATTCTTATCATTATAGTTACACATTCATAAGATGACTGGCTAGCACACGAGGTCAGTACACTTCCCGAGTGCACCCACACCTCCGATTACCTCCACATGAGGTCTATACATACAGTAACAGTCATTGCTAGCCGTCATACCATACGGGTACAACTACCCTCCAAAACATCCATTTGCATCATTGCCCATGGCAATGCATATGCAACAACATACACATTCATATCAATCATCACATCAATCCTCACATCATCATGTCAATCACCTCTTCGAAAACTTAGCCAATCCACAGAGAGTAGTCTCGATCTGCGGTTGGCTCGTAGCTGTCCTATGCAGTTATCATTCTATGATGCTTTCTAATGCACAATTGGGGTCGAGGAGACACTCGACTCGATACCCCACCTCATCTGTCCTAAACAGATATCAATTCTAGCATGCACATGCCAATGCGTAACATTTTTAAATCGAATGACTAATAATCTTTCTAACCCATTCATATCATGTAAGCAACATACACATACTCAATCACAAAACAGTCAATCAATTAACATCACAATCCTAGGATCCCTTGATCCTAGGAGCACCCAATCACACAATTGCCCCAGGCAGGAATTTGCCTGGAAAGTTGCCATACCTGTGGCGCGCTCACCAAATTCTTCAAAATGCCTCAAGCTTCGAACTCAAGGTCGACGGGATGAGCCCGGTGCACCTGCAAACATAAACAAGAATAAGGTTCTACTAGATACCTACACCAATCAAATAGAAACGAACAGATACAAAAATAAAATCCTTGAGGCACGTGTCAGCGCCTCAAGAGGGTATCGACAGGTAGTGTCGACCAACGGGCTCTCCACAAGGCCTCCTCCTTTACGTCTTGACGTTGCCTTGAATTATCAAAGCCTTCAACCATCAATCAAACCATCACTAATTCCTTTCTCAATAACGTTCTTTAAGTAAGGCATCAACCTCAAGTCACATCCCAATACGCATATATCCCTAAGAACTTCATGATACACCTGTTTACCGAAGTCTGCGCTACACTCCCTAAGACGGTTCTAAATCTTCCCCACAACCACACAATCTCTACCATGCTTCCCTAAAGCTTCGAAAATTAATCCATCATGCTAAAACGATCATTAAGTACATGAATCATCACTTTCCAACGCAAATCCTAAGTTTCCCCCAAAAACAAAATTACTAACATGCGTCCAAAATCATCAATTCTAAGCTCTAGCATGCTCGAACCATAATTATACATGCTCTAAAAGATAATACTCATCATCTTTGAGCTTTGATTAGGTATTGCTCACCCCAAAACAAGCGTCCAAACTGCTACAACCCTTCTAGCAACCACT